>NC_031974.2:4984292-5323792 GCF_001858045.2 Oreochromis niloticus
GGGCAAGGACAGAGACTCAAGAGGAGCTTCTATCCTCAAGCCATCCGGGCCCTAGATATAAACTTGGTTTATATAAACTTGGTTTATATCTGACTCAGATAGACTACAGTTCATAACTTCTTACCTGAAGTTCAGTTCACCTGACACACAGACCAGCGGCCGCTTCGGGTCTCTCCTCTTGCCTCCCTTTTCCTTCATCCACCTGCTGGCTTCCACCACTTGCTAATGTTATTGAATCTGTGGAAGCTCCGCGATATCCACCACACGAAGTAACGAGTAACGAGCCTATCTAAATCCCAGTAACGAGTAACGCGTTCCTGGTTTTGGCATAATAACTAGTTACCGTGCTCTTTACCACAATAATAACGTAGTTACTGTAATGCGTTACTTAATAACGCGTTAGTCCCAACACTGGTTTTCTTAGTGTCCAAGCTTTCAACACTAGTCACCCCTGGAGGTTTTACCTCCCCAAACCTTGGTCTCCCCACAGTCATCTTTGACTTAAAAGGTTCACGATGAGCAGCTAGGTAACGTTCAGCCAGATCTGCAGCTTCCCCTCCTGTCTTTGGGTTGTTCTCCTTCACCCATGTGCGGACGTCTGGCTGCAGCACACGAAGAAACTGTTCCAAAATAATGGCTTCACCAATCTCTTCTTTGCTCCGACTGTCAGGACGCATCCATCGCTTATAGAGTCCCTTTATCCGATTGTAGGTTTCACGCACAGTCTCTCCCACTGGTACACTGGTGCTCCGGAACCGGTATCTGTAGGTCTCCTCTGTTACATTAAACTTGGATAACACTGCAGCTTTAATGGCATCATAAGAGTCAGACTGTTCTTCATCCATGCCAGCATAAGCTTCAAGGGCTTCTCCAGTCAATAACGTGACCACTCTAGCTGCCCACTCAACTTGTGGCCATCCCCACGTTTTAGCTATGCGTTCGAATCGTACAAAGAAACTTTCAGGATCCTCACCTTCCCTGAAGTCAGGTATTCTTGGCTTAGCACGGTGCATTTCTGCTCTCTGCACTGGAGCAGGTTGAACAACATGCATTTGAGGCTGTGCATGCAGTGGTTGAGATGGAGGAGGCAGCTCAGCTTGGTGCTCAGCGACTCCGTGAGGTGGCTTCAGAGCTGATAGTGGAGGCAGTTGCCCAGTCTCTTGCTTTGGGAAAACAGCTGCTGTAGAAATGTCACTCTGGACAGAAGGCTGAAGTTCAGAATGTACATCATGTTGCAGCCTTGGTATATTGTCACTCAGTTGTTTAATCTGTTCAAACAGTATTGCTTCTGTTCTTTTGGAACGCCGCATAAATTCTCTAATTTCATCAAAGATATCCGGTTCAGAAAGTTCTTTACTCACGACACCAACTGCAGTATGCTTAAGTCGTACTACTGGTTCAAAATCATGCTCATCAGCCATTGCTCCTTCAGGTGGTGGATCTGGCTCAATTGTTTGTCCACCTTCTCTTTCTTCCATGTCAGCAAGGGGTTTTTTCCTTGTCCCACGGTTTCTTCCACGTCCTACACCCCTCATTCAGCGTATTCTCTCCCTCATTCACAGGCGTAACCAAATCCCACTACTGCCACCACTGTTACGCCGAGAGGCACGGTCAGGGAAACATCAGACTTCACACTGTCTTAACTGAAGTAATTGCTTTATTGTCTCTTGCCAATATCATGCACATACAGACAGCAACTTCTCAAAATGGCCCCCAATCGATTTCCTGCTCCCTTTAAATACTCTAAAGACCACACCTTCTCAATTCAGACTGGCCTATAAAAGAGCTGCAATTGAGGCAGGCCACCTTTTTACTGGGAAAACAAGATGGCCACCACAGAGGTAACCTGCAAAACACTTTATTACATGAATGCTTCCCAACATACTAATTGTAACTAACTGTCCAGTAGACAGTGTTACATATATCAGTGAATGCTGGTATGCAACATGTTGATTTGATCTCTCTACATGCACTGCTCATACACATGAATGCTTAATTAAGGTTGAATTTTGTATCCTTTGGCAAAAACTGATCACATGTCTGTATGGAACTATTTGAGAATTTGCCAAAGATTATAAGTTATGGAGAGCAGTAGAAACAAAGGGAAGTAAGCTTGAGTAAAAGTTTCTAATGAATATCTCAGGCAATACAAGTTATTGACAGATAGAAGTCCGTCAATAACTTGTACTGCCAAATTGTCAAAGGGATTTTCTTTTGTGTGATAATGCTTATTGTGGTCAATTAGGATGAAGATGACCTTGACCATCCTGTCTGTTTCTTTTCAAAAAATGTATAAAACACCAGCTACATTACAGCACGATTGAAAAGGCTTTAGCCTTGCTGCTCGCCTTGTAGAATTTCGAAGTGTATCTTGGGTCCAATCCTCTACCAACCAATGTATTTACCGACCATAGCAGAACAGCAACCAACGCCTCATGAGCTGGTCTTTACCTTAGCATTGAAATCCGTTAGAAGAAGGGCTTAGATCAGGGGTGGGCAACTCCAGGCCTCGAGGGCCGGTGTCCTACAGGTTGTAGATCTCACCCTGGATCAACACACCTGAATAAAATGATTAGTTCATTACCAGGCCTCTGGAGAACTTCAAGACATGTTGAGGAGGTAATTTAGTCATTTAAATCAGCTGTGTTGAATCAAGGACACATCTAAAACCTGCAGGACACCAGCCCTCGAGGCCTGGAGTTGCCCAACCCTGATGTGTTTTTAGGTCTGCCACACCAGAGGGTGGCGTAGTTGTCCTGTGTGATCTTTTTTTTTTTTTTTAACTAGGGAGGCAGGTAAGAAACCTGTATTTTTCTTTTAGAGTTTCCCGTGTAGGTAAGCCAGTTGCATTTCATTTCTAGAGTGTTGTGTTTTGTTTTTTTTTAGTTTTTTTTTTAGGCCATGCTCACCCTGACACCCGCTACCTTTTGGGACTTCATAAACTGACTGGCTGTTGCAAACTCCGTGGCAGTTGTTTTTTGGTTCGTCTTCCTTGAGAGCAGGGAGTGTAGGGGCATTTTTCCTCTTTTTAAATTTTCCTTGTGTTGCACACCGGTTTCCCCTGGGCTGGGGTGTAACAGTTCCTTATAGGTCAATTTCTCAGATGTCCTCAATTGACAGTCCCACCAGGCACATGACGCGCCCAGTGGCGTGTCTAGAAAATTTTTGTTGGGGGGGGCAGGTAGGGGCACAGATTTGGAGAAGGGTACCAGATGTAATTGGCAGATAATGTTAAAAAAAAAATTCTACCAACCGTTAACCATAATTCAATAACCATATAAAACCTAATAACCGAATGCGCTTTTAACTCTTATTAGAATGAGATTTTAACCACTACGGTGCAAAGTTTTTAGATACTGCGTTGATAAAGTACAAGAGATACAATCAGTGCTTTGTCAGTGTTTACTCAGCATTCAAGGAGAGCAATATTTGCATAGTATTTTACTGACATATAGTGCACATGTGTTTTCGGCAAAAACATTTTCGAATATTAAAATACAAACATTTTTAACATACAATTGGCAAATTAGCCAATGCAAAACTTTATCTGCCTATTAAAAAAAGAAGATAATCTTATTACAAACTGGTGTTTGATTTTGAAACAGGAAAAAAGTGGGGAAACAACTGAAAAGACTAACATTTGAATGAAACCTGAAAGCAAGTAAATACTTTCTATGCTGCCTTATGGTAAACTTTGGTAATACTGATGTATAAAGAACAACACTGGCTGATGATGAAATACAGTCAGCTGGCATGGTGACACTGCCAGTATTAACCTGCAGGGCTGGACTGGGACAAAAAATTGGGCATTTTGACTACAGACCGGCCCACCAGGTATTAAAGCCATAAAGCCTTTGAATGAAAACAGACACTGTTGTGACAGTGATGTACACTGTCTTGTTGGTATATGTATGATTTCTATACATTTTACGTCAGATAAAAACTTTGTTCGCAAGATTCAGATAATTATTTAAAAATAAAAGCTAGATATTTTAAATGAGAATAAGAAAGAAAAGTATTTCTTTGTGCCCCTGGTGTTATTTGTCTCTCAGAAACAGTTCATAACTTCAACTGAGCCATGTCACCTAAAAGGTAAACCTGTTTCTCCATCACCTGTTCAGCTCTGATGATTCAGTAAGGACATCTCCTGGTTTCATCTTCATGTTTCCCTCTCACCAGATAACCAAACCGATATCATGACCAGCAGCTTTTACAGCTGTGGCTCCAGCAAACATCAGCTGATACTAGAAAATAATATTAAATAAATTCTAACAGCTGATCAAGCTTAAACGTGCTGCTGTTGTTCAGGAGAGGGAGGGGGGAGAATGAGAGAAGACGAGACAGCTGACAGCGTAACGACAGAATAACTCCAGCTTTGTGTCTTTTTTTCATTACAGCTAAAGTAGGGGTCAAATTGCGTCTCTTCTCAGCTCAATACGAAACGTGTAATATTTTCTCTGAATGAGGGACCATTCCATTTTTTAAGGAGCTGTTGGCAACTCTACTAACTAACGTTATGAATAAAATAAAGTTCACTATCAGTAACATCACAGCACCCACCCAGCTGTATAGAAACTCCGTCATGCTAGCTAGTAGCAGTGCGAGTTATTGTAACTGACTGTAAAAAGTTAGCACAACAAAAATAAACTACACCTAAACTTGGTTTATATCTGACCCGGATAGACTGCAGGTCATAACTTCTTACCTGAAGTTCAGTTCACCTGACACTCGGACTGGCGGCCGCCTCGGGTCTTTCCTCCTGCCTCCCCTTCCCTCATCCACCTGCTGGCCTCTGTGGAAGCTCCGCCATAGCCACCACCAAACAACTGAGTTATTTTTACACATCGGCCAGCATCTGGCGAATCCACCACTTCTCATTGTTCATGCCGTTACAAAAAAAAAAAAAAAAAAATGTCATCAGCACACCGGGCATTTGCCCGGTATGCCCGATGGCCAGTCCA
The DNA here is from genome assembly GCF_001858045.2 of Oreochromis niloticus. Lineage (NCBI taxonomy): Eukaryota > Metazoa > Chordata > Actinopteri > Cichliformes > Cichlidae > Oreochromis > Oreochromis niloticus. The sequence goes on from NC_031974.2 coordinate 4,989,254, forward strand.
GCTATCTTAACATATTAATCTTTCTCCGAAAAATTGTTTTCTGCGGTGCCTCTTTCATGTTTGGCTCTCCTACCTTTGCTAACGTGATGCTCATAGTGCAGAAGCCGATGCTGCATTCACTTGCACTCAGATATCTGAGCTTCACTGTGAAAACATAATCGTACATTTGACATTTCATTGAATTTTATTGTTTTAGCTTCGGGGTGGCACCTGGGGTGGCCAGTCTGGTTGGGGGGGGGCTGCTGCACACGCCACTGGACGCGCCACTTGGCCCAACCATCTATTGTGTATACGGGAGGAAATGTTTCTTCAGGACTGTCGGGCTCGAACCCAGGCTTCTCGTAGGGAAAGAGAGCGATAAAGTGCAGCCGCTGTGAGGTAAGTAACTAAATCAATTTGGGCCCAGTTCTCCATTTGTAGAACATTTCAACACCTCATATGCTACATTAATATATATGTATATAATGCAGGGAAAAAACAACTGCTTTCCATCCATTTTCTTCCGCTCTATCCGGGGCCGGGTCACGGGGGCAGCAGCCTAAGCAGAGAACCCCAGACCTCCCTCTCCCCAGTCACCTGCTCTAGCTTGTCCGGGGGAACACCAAGACGTTCCCAGGCAAGCCAAGAGATATAATCTCTCCAGCGTGTCATGGGTCTTCCCCAGGGCCTCCTCCCGGTGGGACCTGCCTGGAACACCTCACCCCGGAGGCACCCAGGGGGCATCCTTGTCAGATGCCCGAACCACCTCAGTTGGCTCCTTTCGATGTGGAGGAGCAGCGACTCTACTCTGAGCCCCTCCCGGATGGCTGAACTTCTCGCCTTATCTCTATGGGAGAAGGAAGCCACCCTTCGGAAGAAGCTCATTTCCACCACTTGTTTCCGTGATCTCGACCCCTATGGCACCACCCGCAGGAGGTGCCATAGGGGTAGGGTGCATTGTGTGCCGGGCAGCAGCCAGGAGTGGAGGCCCTGGCACACCGCTCCCCGGCTACCAAGACTGGCAATTGGGACATGGGGAAGGAGCCTGAGTTAGTACATGAGGTTGAGAGGTACCAGCTAAATATAGTTTTGCTCACCTCTACGGATGGCTTGGGCTCTAGAACCAGTGTCCTGTCCAGGGACCAGACTCTGTTTCAGTCTGAAGTAGCCCCTGGTGAGAGGCAGTGGGCTGGAGTGGGTATTCTAATATCCCCTCGGCTTGCTGCCTGTACGTTGGGGTTCTTCCCGGTGGATGAGAGGGTTTGTTCTCTGTGCCTTAGGGTTGGGGAACGGGTCCTAACTCTCATCTGCGCTTGTGCGCCGAGTGGTAGTTCAGAGTACCCAGCCTTCTTAGAGTCCCTGGGTGGGGTGCTGGAAGGTGCTCCACCTGGAGACTCTGTTGTCCTGCTGGGAGACTGTGGGTAATGACAGCGAGACCTGGAGGGGCATGATTGGGAGGAACGGCCTCCCTGATTTGAACCCAAGCGGTGTTTTGTTATGGGACTTCTGTGCAAATCACAGTTTGGCCCTAACGAACACCTTATTCGAACATAACAGTGTTTATAAGGGCATGTGGCACCAGGATGCTCTAGGCCACAAGTCGATGATCGATTTTGTAATCGTATTGTTAGAGTGAATTGTTAAATGTTTGTCATTTTTATGCTTACCATCCATTTCTACATTGTTTAACTGTAGGATGAAAGGAATTCCACAGTCCCCTCCCCAGATTCTCGAGGTTCTGGGTGAGGGGCTGTAGTCTTTTATTGTAGATACATCCTATCTGAAAGATCTGTTTCTTGTGTTGTAAGCTTCCTGCTTTTATGACCCTTTTGGTCAGCAGGAGGTCACACACATACACACACACCCCCACACACACACACACACACACACACACACACACACACACACACACACATTCTTACTTACATACAGAAGTTCACACATATACATACAATGCCTTAGAACCATGTGGGCGTTGCTTTGCTGTGTTTTGTGTGAACTGTCTCAAGTAATCGATCGAACGCTGTTGCCTTGTTTTTCTTTCACGGGAATAAGTCCTGGATACAGCGGGGTCTGAGTTTAGACCCAACACGTATCACCAGACCTGCGACCATATGTTCTGGACACTCGAGTAAAGAGAGGGGCTGAGCTGTCAACTGATCACTACCTGGTGGTGAGTTGGATCAGGTGGCGGGGGAGGATACTGGACAGACCCGGTGCACCTAAATGTATAGTGAGGATGTGCTAGGAATGCCTACCGGAGGCCCCAGTCTGTGAGATCTTCAACGCACACCTCCAGTAGAGCTTCAACACCATTCCGAGCGAGACTGGGGACATTGAGTCCGAATGGACCATGTTCAGCATCTCCATTGCGGAAGCTGCTGCATTGAGCTGTGGCCGCAAGGTGGTTGGTGCCTGTTGTGGTGGTAACCCCTGAATCAAATGGTGGACACCAGAGGTGAAGGGAGCCAACAGACTGAAGAAGTACTATCGGGCTTGGTTAGCATGTAGGACTTTGGAGGCAGCTGACAGGTACCAACAGGCGGAATGTGGCTCGGGCAGTGACTGTCAGGTGTAGAAGGAGTTCGGCCAGGCCATGGAAAAAGACTTTCTGACTGCCTCTAAGAGATTCTGGCAAACCGTCAGGAGTCTCAGGAGGGGAAAGCAGTGCTCTACCTGTACTGTGTATAGTGTTGGCGGAGCGCTGCTGACTTCGACTGAGAAAATTGTCGGGCGGTGGAAGGAATACTTTGAGGACATCCTTAATCCCATTGACACGTCTTCCGAGGAGGAAGCAGAGTCTGGGGATGAGGGGGATGACCCACCAATTACCGTGGCCGAGGTCACAAAGGCAGTTAAACAACTTCTTGGTGGCAGAGCCCCTGGCGTGGATGAGGTCCACCCCAAGTTCCTCAAGGCTCTGGATGTTGTAGGGCTGTCCTGGCCGGAGGGTGTGTTCCAACTACAGGGGGATCACATTCCTTAGCCTTCCTGGGAAAGTCTATGCCAGGGTGCTGGAAAGGAGAGTTCATCCACTAGTCAAACCTCAGATTCAGGAGAAACAATGTGGTTTTCGTCCTGGTTGTGGAACACTGGACCAGCTCTTTATCCTCTCAAGGATACTTGAGGACACATGGGAGTTTGCCCAACCAGTCTATATGTGTTTCGTGGACTTGGAGAAGGCATTCGACTGTGTCCCTCGGGGTGTCCTATGGGAGGTGCTACGGGAGAATGGGGTGTCTGGTCCATTGCTATGGGCCATTTGATCCCTATACAACCGTTGCAAGGGCTTGGTTTGCATTGCCGGCAATAATTCAGACTCATTCCCGCTGGGTGAATGCTCTGCCAGGGCTGCCCTTTGTGACCGATTCTGTTCATAATTTAAATGGACAGGATTTCTAGGTGCAGCCAAGTGGCGGAGAGCTTTCACTTCAGAATCTCATCTCTGCTTTTCGTGGATGATGTGGTTCTGTTGGCTTCATCTGTGGTTCTGGAGGCGATCGTGGCTCAAGACTTGGGAGTTTGCCTTGTAATCGGAAGATTGCCGGTTCGAGCCCCAGCTCCGGCAGTCTTGATCGTTGTGTCCTTGGGCAAGACACTTCACCCATTGCCTACTGGTGCTGGTCAGAGGGCCCGGTGGCGCCAGTGTCCGGCAGCCTCGCCTGTCTCAGTGCGCCCCCAGGATGGCTGTGGCTACAATGTAGTTTGCCATCACCAGTGTGTGAATGTGTGAATGACTGGATGTGTAAAGTGTAAGGCCCTTAGGGACTAGTAAAGCGCTATACAAATAGAGGCCATTTACACTTTACCATTCATCGAGTGATGGCCTCTAGCTCACTTTGGAACGGTTTGCAGCCGAGTGTGAAGCAGAGGGAATGTGGACAGCACCTCCAAATTTGAGGCCATGGTGCCCACTCCAGGTCGGGGACAAGTTCCTGCCCCAAGTAGAGGAGTTGTATCTTGGGGTCTTGTTTGCGAGAACCGCTTTCCATATAGTAAAAAAACCAAAATAAGTTTGTAAGTTTGTATTTGTTTTTCATTAGTAAACATGGTGATTAATGTGAGAGTAAAATTTGCCTGTTATAACTGTCAGTATAAAATTTGAAGTTTACTGGATAAAGTGGCTGTGTTGATGCTGTTTTTAACATTCAAACATACAAAACTATATGTTTGAATGTTAAAAACATTCATCCACAAAGTTTCCTTCATCTAAACTTGCACTTTCTTTTGAAGAAGCTATTGTTAGAACAATTAGCTTATAAAGTGAGACACAGAGAAAAATGATCCCCAACTCTTTATTTACTTGTAAGGAAGCAAAAGCACACACAGTAAACATCTATGCGAGTGCTCACAGGGGCAATTCCATGAGTTTCATGTATACACATCTTCCAGCATTATACTGGTAAAAGATGTGTGTGATGCTGTTACAGAGAAACAGTTCTGTTGCATGGTGTACCAGCAGTGTTGGGAAAGTTACTTTTAAAATGAATTCCACTACAGATTACAGAATACATGCCCCAAAATGTATTATGTAACATATTCCGTTACGTTACTCAATGAGAGTAACGTATTCTGAATACTTTGGATTACTTAATATATTATCATGCTGTTTACAACTACATGAATGTACTATTGCTGTGTGATTTGTTACTATTACTGAAGGTCCGTACGTAGTAAAGGACTCTGCTATACACGGTTCGTGTCGGCTTGTTGCGGACAAATAGCTTTACTTTGTTGTCTGGGTCAACTTTGCTTGTGAGAGACAGAAAGAGGTGTTGAAAGGCTGCTACAACGGAACTTATTGTTTCGGAGGAAAACACGAACAAAGTGTACCGTCGAGTCTTAATAGCTTACTTACAACTGGGCTCGTCAGACACTCTTCTTGGCTGCAGTGGTTATTATTATATTTACATTCTTCCAGCTCCCATTTCTGATCTGTAATAACTCATACTTTTCCACTTCCTTTTTCTCCCTCCTCGCACTCACAGACACATAATGGGTATGGAACTCCATTCTCCCTGCAGCACGGACTACACTGCCCATGAGGCTACATTCTTTAGGGCTATACCTGTAGCATTCTGCCTATTGCCTTCATATTAAATCACAGGACAACGACGAGCGCAGGGAGACCGAACATCGCTCTGTGGTGTGGAGTAGATGAACTCGGACAATTAGAAAGGAATGGCAGGAGAAGAGATCAAAGGAAGTTGCAAACAATGGAAATCTTAATAGATGAATGAGAGGAACCCTTGATTGGGTAGCGACGTGGCTCGACTTTGAGCTGAAGCTCTGAGAGAAGAATGCTGGATTTGAGATTTGAGGTAGAGCTTGTGAGCTTGTCTTTGAGTAGAAGATGGAGAGGGGGTGCTTAGCTGGTTAATTACTTCAGATAAGGTAGTGATAACTACTGTGCTTATTTCTGAAATGAACAGAGGTGACAGCAGAATCTTGGGAAGAGTTGATGAATTGAATAAATTCTCTTCTCCCTATAATAATAACCCCCAAAATCGTCCGAGAGCAGGGTGTGAGTCCACTGGACTTCGTGGGAGATGATAAGCCGTTTAGATGCAGTCGGAACCATGAGTCGACTTAGGGAGCGGTATCGCATGATTGTGTCGAGGGTGGATGCCTGATGATGCTAGTTAAAGTACGTAAGAAGTGAGGGGACGCCATGAAGAATTATGCGCACGGCTCAGTTTGGATGCCTTAAAAGGAACGATAGAGGACAGAACCGGGCATCCCGGTGCCACGTTACTCCTGAGAGATGAAGGTATTTGCCGAGAATGGACCCTGTTTGCACGTAAATGAGAATGAACAGCTTGCAGAACTGGGGGAACCTTTATAGATGACAACTGGAAGGAGCGTGTTTGGAGGCGTGGTCCTGCTCATAAAATTCCAATACATAATCTCCAATTGAACTTTATCACCAGTGTGTGCAAGTGTCACTTTTTGAATGTGTGTTGATGATGCTGTAATCTTGGCTTATAAACTTGTGTCTCTTAATAAATAGGAAAAATGCTGTTTCTGCTTGTTTGGGCCTTTAATTAACCAAGAGAAAAGTCCCTTTTACCCATGTTGTTTAGGTTTTTACTCTTGCTTTAGTGTTTAGTTTTGTTTTGTTTTTTTAAAAATGTAAATATTTCAATCTTCCAGGAAATTGAGCTTTGGTGACAAAAATGTCTGATTGTATTCTCTTTGTACACTCAGGCAGCATTGCCCAGCGGTGGAATAGTCCTTTAGTAGATTTATTGCTGGTGGTCCCAACATGAGACGAGCTGTGACGTTCAGACCTGAGCCGAGCCGAGTCAGCTCAGAGAGAAGCTGTTTATGGTGCAGCACCTCAGACTGTGAACTGTAAGTGAACTGGGATGTAATGAAGAGGAGTGCGTGTGTGTGTCTATTAGAGAAGAGATAGTCAGATAGGGACAGGGGAAGGCAGGTTTCTACCCCCAGGTGAAGCTGTGCTTGATGGAGGTCAGTCATGCAAGGGGATGGGCCAAAGACTCTCACACTCCTTTATCGCTCACACTTGTGCAGCACAACACAATCTAGAGAAATGTCAAGTTCCACAATCAAAACAACAGTAACAACAATGCTCCCAGAATCTAGAGGAAAGGTCGACATTAAAATCATCCCATTAATTAAGTTACATTTTCTCACTCATCATATTGATAACTGTAACTGTCGCTGAGACAGTTAAAATAAAGTTGGTTATTTCATATGTTTCTCTGATAGATTCATGCTTAATTTAGTTCATTTATTTATAAGATAAGATGATAAAAGTGTAATACTAATTTAAAAAAACATGTCTAAAATATGTGATTACAAAATATGAGTTTGTTAAATATGTAAAGTGCTGTAATGTTTGTATGAGGTAGAGTTTGTAATGGTCACATGACCAGAGTTTGGTTGAGAGCACAACCATGGCATTGTGGAGCTAGCATGGATACATGGCTACAAGTGGATTTACAGTCTCAATGTTAATGTCATTCTGCATGTGGTCCAAGAGGCGCACACAGTATGGTTTCGTTTATATTGTTTGTATAATGTTGCATATGTGTTCTACATTGGTAATGAGAGGACATGTTAGTGATATCCATTATTTAGCATTTTTTTTCTGTTCTGCTTGCACGAGACTGTTCATGGACACTGATATGAGAGACTGATAAGCTCAAAACATTTATGTTGTAAACTTTGTGTTTCTTCAGTTTTCACGGTGTCTGAAGACAATAAGAGTGAGAGAGAGAGAGAGAAAAATACATTTCCGAAGACGTCAGTATGATGCGTGGCCATTCTTTGTTGGACCCCTGTAGTTACAATAACACTTACTCTTGATGATGCTTTGATTAGAATTATGCACAATTAACTATTAGCAATTAACTATTCCACATTTAAATAGTCTCTGTTTTAGGACTCTGTATCACTTTAACCAGAAAAAATAATTTTATTCCACTTTTGGACTGAGATGAGCAAGATCTCCATCTATTTGACAAGTGTGACTAGCGAAAGGAAATTCACTTTTCAAACAAGATCAGTTCTTTATTCCATGACAAAATAACGGAGCACGCCTTTCTAGGTGCATGCTGCTCCTTTAACTGGCATCTTGCCTTTTTATGCAAAAAGGTGCCAAAAGCAATGTAGTAAAAATGTCACAAAATGAAATGAACAAACAACAGCACCGTAGCACTCATCTAATTAAAATGACTAATAATATTAATAATAATACATACTATGTATGTGCCATCCAAGGTGCCACAGGGTGAGGGAAAGAATACACCCTGACAGCTCTCTAGTCTATCACAGACCTAACACAGAGCGGGTTGTCAGTGAAAGTGCTGTATTTAAAACAAAGTTAAAGGTGTTGTAAAAACACTATAACGCTGTAAAACGAGTGCTACAGATTATTTTAGTTTATTCGGTGAACAATGGGACAGATCTGTTACTCTCCCAACCTGGACTTTCAGCACCTTCAGTCCTCTGGCTCCCCACTCTGTTCACAATACAACAGAGGCCTGGACCAGCTCACTTCAGAAGTCTCTCAGTGCCCCATGATGCCTCTCTCCTAACATGCGAGAGATGTAAGCAGACTCTGTTTGAAGTAAAATAAAACTGGAGGATAAACTGGAATATTCTTTCTTTCACTGCCCAATATGACATTAAACATATTTGACAGTAATTATCAAACAAACCAATGTTTATTTAATTACATGAATGGATGTTTGTGTTTAAGTGAACGGACAGTCTACATTTCTCTTCACACTCCACAGCAAAAATAATAATCAGAAATAAGAGATTAAAATGCATTTTGTTTTGTGAAAGTAGTATTATAGTACTATAAACTGAAAGTTTCATTTTTTGGAAGGGATCATTACATCACGCCAGTTGCAGAGGTTGAGCCTGATGCACTGAACATGAAACAGGAAGTGTTTTCTAACTTATATATATTCACAGCATGTTGGAAGTGCATGTGTATGTTTAGGGACACATTTGATTTGTGCAAACCACAAATGACTGAAACCACAGAATCAAACCCAGCTGTAACATCACAGCGGTGCAAACTGTGCTTCCCACTGTCACTGATATAAATGGGCATTCATTCATTTAGTTCATTCATTTATACCTGATTCTGATCTGCTGCTTTGCGGTGAGAACACTGATTAGGGCATTTATCAGTCAGTAAAATTTATTTCACTTTCATCTGCAGACAAAATAATGTGATTCCTCTTTTAGTAGGTTACGGGAAGTTTTCATGTTGAAATGTTTCCCCTGCGCTCCAGACGGAGCAAATAAAATCAGACTGACCCTGCCGCAATTTGTTCTCCTGTCTAAATCATGGTCAAACGTGGTTTGAGAACGTTTTATATTGAGAGTTAAAATGTGTATGAATCGAGTTTTAACAGACGTTCTTATCCTGTTATCAGGTGAAACGTCCTGGGTTTGTTGAAATAAGCCTGATGATACCACGTGAGAACAATTAATGTATCATTTTCCGTTGTAACCCACAAACTGAACGTAATGTACTGACACTCATCTTTCACAAAAGCAAAACATCTCTACTTCTATGTGTATTTGGTTGGAATGGAGGCGGAGTCAACTGGGTCCGCTCTCCCTGCCCAGTACGCACTAGTGTCAAGCCAGCCTCCAGTTTGAGAACTGCAGTCAAGCCAGCCAGTGGACACTCTTTCAATGATGAGGATGTACACATCCTGGACAGGGAGGAACGCTGGTTTGAGCGTGCAGTCAAGGAGGCCATTTACGTGAAAAGGGAAAGACCATCTCTGAATCGAGGAGGGGGCCTAAGGGTACATCTTTCGCCATCTTACAATGCTGTGATTGCAGCCATTCCCCAACACTCTGTGAATGGTACTCATGACCATTGATCAGTGTTCTTTGATCAGTGGGTTTTGGTCAGTGATTGTTGATCAATGGTCATGAGAATTTGCATAATTAAGAACTCACTATGTTATCCCTCTAACAGAGCCTCCACATGTTCTCACTGTAATTTCCCCTCATGAATGAATTTATGCTTGCACAAATCAGAATGTTCGGGGGAAAATCAAACATATTTCACTCACAGTACTCAGCTGACTTACCTTTGTTTGAATGACGACTTGTACGCGCTGACTCCACAGACAAGGTATGAAAATATGTCAGGCTACGTCAATAGCGGTAGGTCTTCAGGGTTTCTACTCCACGGCCGTATTTCATACGGGTCCACATTTCCAATGCACGCTATTTCTGCAAGTACTGCCGCTTCACCTCTGGACGCAATCGTACTCTATACAGTCCATTCTCTTTTGAGCTGCTTTTAAGCATCTTTCTTGTAGTCGTTGTTCTAACACAGTGTGTTTGTTTTGATTGGTGGACCCGGAAAATGGCGCTGCGCTCCCACAATACATTGCGGCGTGACGTCAACTCCAAAGCCCTACTACGGGAAGAGATGTGGAAACCTTTGGCTTTGGGATTAAGGTTAACAGACCTTGTGATAAAGTGGGGGTAAGAGACTGATTTATAAGACTTTCAATGTATACATTAAGAAGAAATGGAGCCAGTTGATCTGCAAAAGTAATGTAAAATTCAGAGGTTAAGCCATCGGTTTCTGGGGATTTATTAAGTTTAAGACGTCGAATAGCAGGCAGCACTTCACCAATAAATATCGGCCTAACTTAACTTACTCTGTTGCAAAGCTAAGTCAGTTTTATCTTCTTCAGATAGGTTCTCTGGTGGGATCTGAGTGAGAGCAGATATCCTAGTAATTACATTAATTTCTTCATTTTTTCTTTGTTTTGCTACAGATGAGCCATACTCTCTTAAATATTTACTGGCTTCAAATTTAAAGAGTTCCCAATTTTGACAGTAGAGATGACTGGTTAGTACGGAGCCCCGCAAGGGACATGGGAGAAAAAAAAATTACAATGAACTTTTGCGAGATCTCGTAAAACAAACTCGGGATCTCGCAAAACTTTTGCGAGATCTCACAAAAGATCCCGCTCCTTTTTGATAGCGGTTCAGTTGAAGGCTGCGGTACGGTAGGGAGCAAACATGGAGAAGGATTTAGAATATTTCTTGCGGTCAAGAGAGGTCCCACATGAGGACAACATGCACATGCAACAAGACAAAGTACGTATAAACAACAAAGCATTAAACACCGCGGTTCAAAAGGCGAGTAACTTATTGAAAAAGCGAGGTTGTATATGCAGGCCTTTAATGTAAACTCAGCCTCTGATAGCATCACCACTGTCTCGGTGGAGTTTAATAAACTCGGCCGTCTGCTCCTTGCTATGTAAAATATAACAGGACACTGGAGTAAATTCTCGACCATCTCACCCTTTTGTTTAATCAGTTTTCTGTTTGACGTTTATTCAGCGGTGTAAAAACCAAGGAGGAACCCACCCGGGGGATTAATAAAGTTTTATTTTATCAAATTTAATCTAATAACTTAAATCTCAGCCAAACCGGTTTACTCACGAACAAATAAAACACTGAAAAAAGCCCAACAATAACATTTTTAGGTTGTCTAAGTGTTTTATATATTACATTTAACCTGACTCATCCTTCAAATTCGGTGAAAAGGAGGACGCATTTGTCAGCTGCATTCAGAGGAGTCTACGAATTTGGACAGCCATCGGCGCATCGCTGTGACGTAATCGTCTACAAAAGTGCCCTCAGGAGGTTGCAGCCCATGACTTTGGATGTTGTTATCTGGCTGTGCCATTACCATGGTAACATGGACACCATGGCACAAAATACTTGGTGGATCTTACCTTACTTAAACCTTACTAGCAAAATAGTTTTTAGTAACATAGTATATAAATATCTACTACTATTACTATACTAATACTAACACAGCAACAGTAAAGTAATAAGGCACAAATTGACAAAATAACTTTTGATAATGATCATGAACAGTGATTAAGAACTCTATTTCTAATACAGTTAGTATTCCATGTGTGCTAGTGTGGCTTCCTAGAATAAAAGTATAAACTCGATGTCATTAATAGCATTTCTCTAATGTTTTATGTCTGCAGGTGGATAAGGCAGTGCTGTCCGTCATGACTGTTGGACAAATGGCACAATACATTAGTACATATGGTGACAGAGTAGCTGTCCAGTCCTTCTGTCAACAAACTAAGTACAGCACAGATAAAGAGACTCTTCTGCAGAACCTAAGAGATAAAATTGCGGCATGGAAAGTAAGATCATGTTAGGGTTCAAAATATTTAAAGGAGGGAGGCAAGAGACCACTCAGAATAACACTCTTGGTACAACGAGATAAGGTCAAACGAAGATTTTAATGCACACGTGCGGGAGATGAATACTGTACGCAGACAGCATCGATCTCGAAATGATGGAGCATTGCTCAAACTCTTATAGCCTCTAGTGGCCCCCACCTAGTCATAAAAGCCTTCACATTCACATTCTTTCTCTCACACGGCGCCTAAGTTATGACCTCGGCTCCCTGTTTATCTGCTTCCAACAAGGTGGTGGGGGTAAAACTCCTGTAGAATGTGGTCTGTCTCCTCTGCTATCAGAACAGAAAGGCCCTGACTCACTGCACACAATATTCTCTTCATGATTCAGCAGTATGAAATGTCAAGAAACAGTGTAACACATTCACAGCAGATCGATGGTACAGGATAATACACACCTATCTAACAAATCTAATAATTGTCACATTCTTTTAACTCAGAAGTATAATGGAAACTAAACTACATAATAATTTCACAATCATTAATCAGGGGTATAACATGGCATAAGGTAATATCACAATCCCACAATCAAAAACCAAAGGAGTGCTGTGTGGTTCATCAGGTGTGTTCCACAAGCAAGCTGAGAAGACCTGCAGAAAAATAGAAATCGGATGGCTTCATTTAAGCAGTAATGAATACCGTCAAGTGAGAACCAGAAATGGTGAAGGAACAAGACATGCAACTGTGGAAAAAACTACAACTGTAGCTAAGATTTTGGAAATGGGAAAGATCCTGTTTTTTCCAGATGGGAACTCGCCAAAAGGGAGAGTTGAAGACTTTGTCATTGATGTCTGTGATTTTAAAAGAAATCCGATTCCTTTAGATGACACTGTTGGCAAACTTTATGAACAAACCAAATTGAAGCTCGTGAGATTTTACATTTGCACGAAAGATGAAACACCGTCAACAGTTCAGTCCTCATCTGAAGAGGATTTTTCTGTCAGCATAATTGAAGAAGATTCACTGGTGACATTACTGGGATCTGACAGTGAGACAGATGATTTTGTCCCAGATCTACTTGACCATGCAGATTCATCTGACAGTGACACTGGCAAACAGGTTTGTTAAAATAAGAAAGATATTATTACAAATAATGATCACTTTAAAGTTACTGTATTTTGTTGTGTTGTGTTTTGTTGTTTAGTAGTGCTTGGTGGTTACGTGGGACATTTTCTAATTTCGTTGTACTATTGTACTAGGTATGACTGTGCAACGGCAATAAAGAGTTGTCTTATTCAAGTGCTTTATGTACATCTATGAATACTTGCACTTCTGTAGGATGAAATTATTCCAGGAATTTGTTGTTGACTTGTGTGGTAAGGTACATTTAATACATCTGTGAAAGACTTACAGCTTTGTATTCATTAACATGTAGTAAATGATTGGCTGCTGAAAAAAAGAATTGAATTATGTTCGTTTATTTCTTGTGTTTGTTTTCTGGTTCACAGATTCACAATTTCCAGATGGAACACAATCCAAAAAAACTGAAATCAGTCTGTGAGGCAGTGACAACACAAAGTCCAGGAAAATCACATCATATGCATTCAACCCCAACAGACATTCAAAACACTGTCGTGGGACAGCGGCAGCAGAGTGACTCAAGTGATCATGATTTCCCTGACCACTGCTCTGTAATTATTGATCTGACCAGTATAGTTCCTAACAAATCCTTCAAACTAGAGTCCCGGCACAAACTTCCAGAAGATTTGGAATTTCGTCTTCCAGACATAGACGAAGTGGATACGGTTCTATGGAATCCTGAAGACGATCTTGTCAGAGCACATGGTGATGACACAGTTGTGATAACCCTGAATTATGTCAACAGTGAGGATCTCACACAGGTAAGACCATGGACAGTTGTGGTTGATGTGGTTTATATAAGTGTTACAAAATATGGAAATTTATTTATACTCAAATTCAATAACTTGCATAGTTCTGATTTTAAAAAAGCTGATCATGCATTCCTGCTTTGACAAAATTTAAGCATGTATGTTATTTATGCAGTCAATACAGGAGGAAGCACCCCAGATAGCACAGGTAAGATGGATCAATTCAGGCAACCATAAACACCTATCTTTACATACTGTAGAGATGCCAAAACTGCATGCTATTTTCTGAGGATATGGCAGTTTGCAGGTCCATTTGAATTAAAAGGATATTGTCAGTTGAGAGACAATTCCAGTGTTTAACATTAAGATAAGATTAAACAGGAAATTTAGTCTTGAAATCAAATTATTTACATAACACAGCAGTAACACATTGTTTTGGTGTCACTATTGTGTTCTCTACCTTTTGTGCACAGAAGTGAGTCTTCTCATACATGTATGAGTGTGTAAAGAACACTTGTATAATTTTCTGTGAAGCATACGAGGAGATCCATCAGGCCAAAATGTTAATGTTATGTATAAATTGTCAGTGCAACCATGATTTGGGAATGTACAGCCCACTAAAATCAGACAAATAAATTTAAAAGTTTTTCAGAACATTGATATTGTGTAATCTGTACAATTCATTTACATTTCTTATGGAATGTGCATGTTTTGTCTTTTACTCAGGACCATGGACTGAATTTCATCGCACAAGGTTTGCCTTTAGATTCAAGCAACCAACTTTCCCCATCACATTCAGGAGACCCACAGAGCCCCCTACATGTATCAATTCGCAGGATAAAAGTTGTTGATGATCTTTTGGCTGTATTCATGGACAGTAGCATAATGAATAGACTTTAAAGATGAACTTTGTAAATGAAAATGCTGTTGATGATGCTGGGGTGTGTTGTGAAATCAGTTTTACCCCGGTTCTTTTTTATTCCTCGGGCCTCCAGAGATGCACCGGACCCAGTAGTCATTTTTACAAAATCTTTATTCATCTTCATTCATCTTAATATTTACTCATTCTTTATTCTTTATTCATCTTCATTTAAGCATGCATTCTTCTAGAAGGGAAGACGAGGCCGGTGTCCCTCTGCAAAATCTTCCACCTCTTTATTAGTTACAGCCAGCTTTACAGCCAGCTTTATAGAAGTGACCCCATCATAAAACCCCCACGGTGTGCTGCAAACTCTGTGTCTTTGTGCACGAGCACGTGAGTGCCTGTGTGTGCGCGTACCCGTGTGTATGTGTGAGTGCACGTGAGTGAGTGTGCGTAACAGTTAAAGCACTGTGTGCGTATATCTCTATGTATGTGCCTTCCTGGGGGTCATAAAAGTCCATCTCCCTTCCAAACCAAAGTTTTAGTTACAAACTTTGAGACTCCCACCCAGGCATGCCCTGAGGAATTTCCACTCAACATTAACATCTCTTTGTCTCACTTTCACAGTTCAAACTGGGGGAGGGTCTCCTAGAAATCTACTCCTCAGTTTATGACACACTCAGGCCTTTATTACATCCAGGGCAGTGTCAGTGTCTCTACAATAATTCTACATTCTACCTACACATTTTTAAAATCACAAATAAGCTACGCATATCTTCAGGTGTCAAGGGAGGTTTACACTGCATTTTGGGAGCAATTTTTGGAACAGTGTGAAGGTGAAACTGAACGAGTTCCAAGGCTGAGGCCAGACTTTTGTGAGACTGAATGGCAAGCAGTTGGGCAGATATGGGTGAAAAACTTACTAGACCATGGTGTCTTTCCAGTGAGGCTATCAAAGGCTTTCATTTTAGCCTGCATCCATGGAATGGACTCAGTTGATGTAGACATTTTGATTAAATTGTTTCTCAACTATCTCCCTCCTGTTGAGAGATCTGCTGTTGAGAAGGCTCTCCAAGGCACAATGAATGAAAATGATGAAGAGGACCTGCTTGACCTTTTTACAAGGATGGGTTCCCACTTCCTACCACCTAAGAACAACATGCAGCCTGCCATTGAAACAATGGCTCATAAGGCCGTTCTCCAAGAGCCAAAGTATATAATGGATTGCTTCTCCACACCCATGGCATGTCTGCAGCTGAAACTGTCAGACAAGGAAAGTGTGTTGTCTCTGTATGAGACAAAGAAGGCCACAGGCAAAGACCAGTGCAGCTATTTGAAACAACAAAATTGATGCTGTCTCACGGAGAACAGACAACCTTTGACCATCTTCAGCGTTATGTTAAAATGCTGATGAAACCAAAGCTGAAAAAATCCAGGATCTTCTGTGATATGTGTTGAAAAAACTTTGGTGTGCTTTAATGCTGAAACTGGGCTCAACAGAAGGCCTGTTGCTCAAAACCTGTGGAGCTACCCTTGAAGTGCCATGCACTTACAGTTCTTATCCTGAATTTCACACCGAGTTCAACAATGTCCTTGCCAGCAATTACTTGGAAATGGACATCATTCGAACTTGATGAGTGTACTAATGGTCACAGCTGTAATTGTTGTATGTATGATTATCCTTGAGTTCATAAATTCTGTCTTTTTTCATTTGTCATTGAAGAATTTGATATATTCAGCCGTACAGTAAGCAGTACTGATGGGATGTTCTGTATCGAGGCTTCGAAGCTCGTGTCGAGTAATGGAGGGGGCATTTCCACGATGCGCGTATCGAGGCTTGCTTCATTTATGGGAGGAGCTGAAAATGATGACGTCCGAAGCCTCGATGCCCAGCTGTACCACGTGACTGGTTCAGGCAGTGGTTCAAACTTTGCCGCAAGCTATGACAGCGATATAAACCCCTCAGACTTCATTCAAAATGTGGGTGTTTGATGGAGAGTTGTGGTTAGTGAGAGTTTGGAGGTTTATGAGAGTGAGGAGAGAAAGTCAGGAGAGAATGGAGCCAGCTAAGAAGAGGAGGATGTCCTCCCCTGTGTGGGAACATTTTGATCTTATTCCTCCCAACAAGGTATGTAAATTTCTACAGAAGATGTATTTCCATGATACTGATGGTGCAATACAATTTATGTTAAGCTGTCTTTACTTTTGTACAAGGTGAAGTGTTTGCTATGTGCCAGGGAGCTGGGATATAACAACAACACCTCATCCATGCTTAGGCACTACAGAGCTTTGCATGAGAATAAGGGGAACACCGATTGTGGAGCAAGACCAGGTGAGCCATCAAATGCCATGATAATATAGCATGCAGTAATGTTACTAAATGATATAACAATATTATACAACTGTAATAAGTTACGTGTGTGATATTTATATTTGTGCTTTGTTTTTATTGTCTTTCCGCAGGAGAACAATCTCAAATAGATGAAGACCTGGTTAGCATGGTGATTGAGGACTCCCAGCCATTTACCACTGTGGAGGACAAAGGATTTAAAAGATTTGTTAAATCATTAAATCCTAGCTATGTTCTCCCCACTAAAAAGGTCATAAAAGCAGTGAAAATTTTGCTTTTACAGAATATAATGTGAACAGGCAGGACTGAGGCTCAGTCTGTAGCTGTCCATTAGAGTTGGATGTCTCGAGACCGGTCTTGGTCTCGAGACCGGTCTCGAGACCACTTTTACGTGGTCTTGGTCTCGTCTTGGTCTCGATGGACTTTTGTCTTGGTCTTGTCTTGGTCTCGATGGACTTTTGTCTTGGTCTTGTCTTGGTCTCGACGGACTTTTGTCTCGTCTCGGTCTTGGTCTCGCTGTTTCAGTCTTCCGTTCTCAAATCGACATAGTGTTCGGGAGATTTGGAGTCAACCATTAGCGGAGCGGGGGGTGGCTTACTGGGCTTAAGCCCGGGTCATTTTTTCAGAAGCATGGGGCACCGTCGTAAATCCCCCCTAATTTTGGTATGATCCGAGCTCAGGCAGTAGGCGACTGAGCACAGCACGCATGTGAGCGAGGAGGGAGAAGCTGCTGCCTGCGAGTTTGCTGCAGACAGAGGAGAGCTTAAGTTTGACCAGGTACCAAAGCAAATCATTCGTACTGAACTAATAATGTAAATATGACGGTGTATCACAAACGATTGATATCAAACTGATCAGTTGGTTGCGTTACTTGCTCTTCGAGTGAATCAACAAATGGATAAATAAAAAGCCGAACAACAATGCTGATTTTTTAGAGAGTCTTAGCTTACATTTCATATTTTCAGTTGTTACCCTCCACGGCTAAACAAACTCTCTAAATCGGTTTCAATTGTGTACTGATGAACACAACAATGGACATAAGAAGCTTCTTTCAAAGAAAAAACTCAGGTAGATGTTATTTTATATATTATGCTTTGTATGTTGTTCAGTATATCTATGCAAAACAAGAGAAATTTCAATACACAGCAGTATTCACAGATGGAACCAGATATTTACATACACTTTAGGGAGAAAACATAAAAACTATTTTTTACTGTTAAACATTAATTTAGAGTAAACTTTTGTTTTAGATAAATAAATGTTGAAATATCTTTTGAATTAGTTTAATGACAGAATAAAGAGAGACAGAGCTGTCTATTTTTATCCCTTTCATCAAATTTAGGAGAACATATACACTAAGTTTATTGTTAATTAATAAGAAAAACTCCAGACGATTCCATTCTGAGCTTAAGAAGCTTCTGATAGGTTAGTAGAGTCCATGTGAGTAAATTGGTGGCACACCTGTGGATGCATATAAGGCAAAACACAGAGCCTGTTTCTGTGACATGTGAAAATCAAGAGATGTCAACCAAAACACCAGGAAAAGAACTGTGGAGCTCCATAAGTGTGGCTCAATTTTGAATACAATTTGGTGCCATTTGCAATTAAGAAATACAGATAGTTTTTCTCTTTACTCTTAAAGTTAACAAATATGTTTTTTATATTTATCAATCTAAAAAAATAAACATTTAGTCTGATTTGATGTTACAATTAAAAAAGTGTTTGTGTTTTTATCTGAAGAGTATGTAAATATCTGGTTTCAACTGTATATTTGATGATGTTGGTGTTTGGCTTGATTGTCAGCACAAAGAGGGAGAGAGAGGAGCAGAGAGGGAGAGAGAGGAACAGAGAGGGAGAGAGAGGAGCAGAGAGGGAGAGAGAGGAACAGAGAGGGAGAGAGAGGAGCAGAGAGGGAGATGGAGAATGAGGACAGAACAGAGATGGAACAAGAGCAGGTGAGACACACATGTTAGTCAAATGGTTGTTTGCCAAAACTCATCAGAACATGTATCTAGTACCTGTTTCTTTTTAGATACCATTTGTTACTTTTCAAATTCTATATTTATTAAGTTATGCAGGCTTGTTTGCACAACAAGGCTAAATAATTATATAAACTTTTCTCAATCTAAATAGTGTACTTTGGTAGAATTAAAAAAATAAGTGTAGTGCAGGTCTATGATGATTTTCAGTGCTACTATCATCTAGTTCTGATTCTGGTTCTGTCTTGGTTAAGTCCTAAGTAGTCCTGATTTTGAACTGTTGTAGTCCTGTTTTAATTCCAGATCAGTTCTGGGTCTGGTTGAATTGGGGTTTAGTCCCTGTGTTTTGATACAGCCCCGACTTTGTTCTGCCTTGCTGCTTAATTAAAAAACTAGTTTAAGGTGTCCTGCATATGTGATATTTATTTTTTTTCCTATATGAAGTCATTCTTTTTTTAACAAAACTCAAAACGGAGCCTAATAATCTTTCAGTTATTTCTACCCTCACTTAATTTCCTTTCGCTGCTCAGCTCTCACACCAATCACCAATCACAATATGGAGGGATAATATCATTATGTGAAAAACAGAGAGGGTGAGAGACGCGACAGTCAAGTGGAGTGCGTCTGTCCTCTCAGTAAGTGAGTGAGACAGTAGACAGCGGTGAGGAGGGCTGTGCGAAAGCAAAAACACATAAATATGCCTGACACCCGTAAACGAAGCAGCATCTGGCTGCAGTTTAAAGACTTTTTTTTGTCTCGGTCTTGGTCTTGGTCTCGGTCTCGTCTCGACTCGGTCTCGGTCTTGGTCTCGTCTCAACTTGGTCTTGGTCTTGGTCTTGTCTTGGTCTCGATACCCTCTGGTCTTGGTCTTGTCTTGGTCTCGGATTAGGCGGTCTTGACTACAAGTCTATTGTTTACTTGCACTGCTGTAACTGGAGCCTCATCGTCTCGTCTCTCTATACACTGGACTGTATGTAGCGGAGATGACAATAAAGTTTACTTTGAATTCAGCAGCGAGCAGGTGCACCGCGGAAAAACATCGGTGCAAATTATAAGTCTGTATCATAATGTCTGGTGTTTTAGTGTTTGTTGGTTTGTTTTTATTTTGTTTTATTTTGCAAGTTGGTTATTAGATGCTGCTCCAGCCAGCCAGAGACTGTGGCGTGTCCAGCGGGGTGGCCTGGGGGGCACAGGCCACCCCCCAACCAGACTGGCCACCCCAGGTGCCACCCCGAAGCTAAAACAATAAAATTCAATGAAATATCAAATGCACGATTATGTTTTCACAGTGAAGCTCAGATATCCGAGTGTAAGTGAATGCAGCATCGGCTTCTGCGCTATGAGCGTCATGTTAGCAAAGTAGGAGAGCCAAGCAAGAAAGAGGCGCTGCAGAAAACAATTTTTCTGCGAAAGATTAACAGGCTAACATAGCTGGACTGGCCATCGGGCATTTGCCCGGTGGGCTAATGACTTATTTATTTATTTTCTTTGTAATGAACAATGAGAGGCCAGCAGGTGGATGAGAGAAGGGGAGGCAGGAGGAGAGACCCGAGGCGGCCGCCAGTCCGAGTGTCAGGTGAACTGAACTTCAGGTAAGAAGTTATGACCTGCAGTCTATCTGGGTCAGATATGAACCAAGTTTAGGTGTAGTTTATTTTCGTTGTGCTGACTTTTTACAGTCAGTTACAATAACTCGTACTGCGTACTAGCTAGCATGACGGAGTTTCTACACAGCTGGGTGGGTGCTGTGATGTTACTGATAGTGAACTTTATTTTATTCATAAGGTTAGTTAGTAGAGTTGCCAACGGCTCCTTAAAAAATGGAATGGTCCCTCATTCAGAGAAAATATTACGCGTTTGGTATTGAGCTGAGAAGAGACGCAGTTTGTCCCGGACTTTAGCTATAATGAAAAAGACACAAAGCTGGATTTATTCTGTGTCTTTGCTGCACAGCTGCCTCTTCTTCTCTCATTCTCTCCTCTCCTGTTCCTACTTCAATCATGAAACTGATCAATGATCAGCTGATCGGCTTTTCTCTCTTGTTTGTTTATCACCCACTTTGCGCCAGAAAGAGGAAACCAGCGGATGTTGCGCTAAACAACAGCAACACGTTTAAGCTTGATCAGCTGTTGTTAGAATTTATTTAATATTAATTTCTAGTATCAGCTGATGTTTGCTGGAGCCACAGCTGTAAAAGCTCCTGGTCATGATATCGGTTTGTATATGTGGTGAGAGGGAAACATGAAGATGAAACCAGGAGATGTCCTTACTGAATCATCAGAGCTGAACAGGTGATGGAGAAACAGGTTTACCTTTTAGGTGACATGAATGAGTTGAAGGGAAGTTATGAACTGTTTCTGAGAGACAAATAGCACCAGGATCCTTTTCTATGTAGCTGACAGCTGGTAACTGTGCAGGGGCGGGTCTAGCAAAGTTTTGCCAGGGGGCCAGGTAGGGCATTAACAGGGAGAGGGGGGCACAAAGAAATACTTTTCTTTCTTATTCTCATTTAAAATATCTAGCTTTTATTAAATAAATATCTGAATCTTGCGAACAAAGTTTTTATCTGACGTAAAATTTATAGAAATCATACATATACCAAAAGACAGTGTACATCACTGTCACAACAGCGTTTGTTTTCATTCAAAGGCTTTATGGTTTTAATACCTGGTGGGCCGGTCTGTAGTCAAAATGCCCAATTTTTGTCCCAGTCCAGCCCTGCGGGTTAATACTGGCAGTGTCACCATGCCAGCTGACTGTATTTCATCATCAGCCAGTGTTGTTCTTTATACATCAATATTACCAAAGTTTACCATAAGGCAGCATAGAAAGTATTTACTTGCTTTCAGGTTTTATTCAAATATTAGTCTTTTCAGTTGTTTCCCCACTTTTTTTTTTTTTTTTTTTTTTTTTTTTTTTGTCTGTCCCATTTGGTTCTTAAGCCGTCAGAATTGTTGTCTGAAGACCAACAAGGATACCAAATGGATTTATTTTGCCAAATGGATCATCATGGCATTGCCGTATTGGTCCATTTGATCAAACTTTGTTATTATTATTTATTTTATTTTCAGTTGTTACAGATGGGACAGACATGACTGGGGGATAGGAAAGGGAGAAAGAAAGAGAGGAAGGAAAAGAAAAACAGAAGGGAAAAGAGACAGTGAGAAAGGGCACTTAAAAAGACAAAGAGAAAGAAAAAAAAATCTCCTGGATCACCTGTTGAGAGAAAAAGGAGAAGACAAGCAAAAAAAAAAACCAAAAAAAAAACCAAAGCAACATACTAAACACAACACCATCACGTTAATCTAGCTAAGTGTGAACAGCAGTAAATACTAAATATTGAAAGTTGTTGTGCAGCACGCAGGACAGACAGCGCACAATGTGCTTTGAAGTAGCAGCTAAGAAAGGTGTAGTTTGTCTACGAACAGAGAACACCCGTGTGCACACCTGTGTGGATCAGCGCGCTTGTATACAAAAGGTTTCCCCATGTAACGGTCTGCTAGAGGGTGTGGAGGGCCATAGCCCCGTCCCCCAGGGCATGAAGCAGGCATGGAGGAGATCCAGGCTCCAGACATCCAGAGGCCCCAGAGTGCGAGAGCCCAAGAAGTACCACCGGAGGGGCATCCGTGCCACCTTCCTGGGAAGGGCTGAGGAGATCCCCAGACGAGGGGGTCACCCAGTAGCCAATACCTGGTGGGCCGGTCTGTAGTCAAAATGCCCAATTTTTGTCCCAGTCCAGCCCTGCGGGTTAATACTGGCAGTGTCACCATGCCAGCTGACTGTATTTCATCATCAGCCAGTGTTGTTCTTTATACATCAATATTACCAAAGTTTACCATAAGGCAGCATAGAAAGTATTTACTTGCTTTCAGGTTTTATTCAAATATTAGTCTTTTCAGTTGTTTCCCCACTTTTTTCCTGTTTCAAAATCAAACACCAGTTTGCAATAAGATTATCTTCTTTTTTTAATAGGCAGATAAAGTTTTGCATTGGCTAATTTGACAGTTGTATGTTAAAAATGTTCATATTTTAATATTCAAAAATGTTTTTGCCTAAAACATATGTGCACTATATGTCAGTAAAAATACTATGCAAATATTGGTGTCCTTGAATGCTGAATAAACACTGACAAAGCACTGATTGTATCTCTTGTACTTTATTAACGCAGTATCTAAAAACTTTGCACTGTAGTGGTTAAAATCTCATTCTAATAAGAGTTAAAAGCTAATTCAGTTATTCGGTTTATAGGGTTATTGAATTATGGTTAACGGTTGGTAGAATTCTTTTTTTAACATTATCTGCCAATTACATCTGCCACCCTTCTCCAAATCTGTGCCCCTACCTGGCCCCCCCAACAAAAACTTTCTAGACACGCCACTGGCCAGAGAATCCCCCGCCGCCCCGCCCTCTCCTCCCAACTCCCTGTGCCGCAAGCAGCAGGCACACCTCGCAAACGGAGGGCGCCCTTACTCCCAGCAAATGGGTGATAGAAAACTGATCGGTGCCTACGCCATCCCCAATATGCGCTGGCATGACATCGCGCAGCATGAGTACGAGCATTTTGTTGTCTTTTTTTTGCCAATGCCCGTGATGCCGCACCCCACCACGATGCCGCCCCGGGCAACCGCCCGTGTCGCCCTTGTCTAAAACCGCTACTGCACACAACAACATTTTTACCTTCTCCACAATAGCGTTTGTATCATGTTGCTGATCCAGAACGCTGCCCTTATTATTGATAGATGCTGAACTTTTGGAGGTCGCATTGGAGATCTGATCTTTGGATGTCCCATGGGTCAGAGCATTCAGCTGGTTTATGTATCTTCAAAAATAATTTTAATGGAAATGGTCCAATTTCAGAATGTGACAAAGATGGCCACTATGTATTATTTATGGTGTTAACAGCAAATAGTCCTATGATCTTAGAAACTATTCAAGTGTAACACAGTATATTTAACCCTAAAGCAGCGGTCCCCAACATCCGGGCCACGGACCGTTACCGGTCCGTAAGTCGTTTGGTACCAGGCCGCGAGAGTTAAGGCTTTGGTGTGAAGTGTATGTTTTTTTTATTAACATACACATATTATTTAATTAAATCCTTTTAAACAACAGATATTTCTCCTCTACTGCCTTAGAAGAAATTGTGCACAATAAAACCTGCCCTCCTAGCACATCGACATGCCCACAAGCTGCAGGAATCTGTGTTTGAAATCCTTGGAGATGGTGTGAAAGCAAATGGGGACCCACAGAAAGATGGGGCGCAAGAATAAAAGGTCAAAATGGTCCACAAACATTCTTCATGGTGCTGGTTTGCTAGGAAGTGGCACCACACCTGAGTTACCTTCACCATCAAGCATCATGCCAGAGGAGCGACAGGTGTATTGTCTGTACTGCTCCAAAACTGACCACTATCTGAAACAACTTCAGTCAAGTGAGCACAGATCAGAAGTACACAAGGGTGAAGGCTTATGAGAAGTGTCGGCACTGGGATCTGCAAAGTGTCATCTTAAGACTACTTGCAAGCAATTTGTAAGCACCCACCTGGATGCCCACCATGCTGTAAATATAAAGCACGTCCAGACGACGGGCCTGCTCCCAGAGAAAATGATGTATTCAGTCTGAATCAATGGTGAGGCTGCTGCTACTGCTGTTAATATTTAATCATGGAAAGTACCATTTATATTGTCAGATAGACCCTATAACATATCCTTGCATCCTTGCTCTTATACACAGCGACTTTACCATTTCTGGTTCGGGACCACTGTCTTCTAAAGGCTGGTAAATCTTCTGGTACAAAATGTGATGCATTCAGCTAGAAATGGACCGGACAATGTAGACTCCAATAGTGGATTTAGTGATCAGTACATACTAATGATTAACAGCCTATTGTTCATTAGTATGCAAACAAACTCTTTATAAGATTGGAGAAACCTGCAGTCAGCTGAGACTGAAGAAGTCTCTTGGATGAGTGATGAAACGTTTGTCCCACTGAAAACGCTACGTCCAGATGAACAGAATCAACTTCTGGGATTTCCTAACTTGGATGATTGAGCATGCATCAAGATGTTACCCACAATTACTTAGGTACACGAGAACAAAGAGACAGCAAGTCAGTTTCTTACAGAGGAAGAAATAAATAAATAATTATACTGCAATTAATTTTAAGCAGTGTGTAATTATTCAGAAAAACATGGAAAGATACATCACATCTTTCTACATTTTCTTTTTCATAGGATTCAGTTAATCTTTTACATACTGCCTGGATGAAAATGAGTAAAATTTATGACTTACAATAGAAATATTTTTACTGCAACATAAAAACAATGTAAGTTTGTCTCTTCATGAAGCAAAACACACTCACATCCTGTAAGAAAACACAGACCACTGAAAACTTTACACATGGGTAAGAATATATTTAATTTTCTAAATACTGCCTGTTTAAAAATGACACAAATTTATCAATTTACCTTTTTTTGCTGTAACATTAAACATTGCAGGAGGGGTTGTGTCTTTGTTGAGCAAAACAGACTCACACAATATTGTAAGACAATAGAGCCAATTTAAAACACATTTCATGTGAGTTACAATAGAAGTGGCACAGCACTGACACTGATAATTACCTCACGATGAACAGCCAAATAAACAGTAACAGGTCTGACAGTTTGACCCAGAAGGTGAACTCTTCTGACATTTTGCTTTTCTTGTGATCAGATGATGGAGTAATGTTTGCTCTGTATGCTGTTTGTGGACACAGCCAGTGAAGTGTAACTTGCTAAACTTGTATTGGGATAACTAACTCCATAAGCTAAGATTTTGTGATCGCGGCTCAATTGCTTCACAATATTCATGATCTTCTCTTAAACTCTTTTTCTTTCCATCCAGTCTTGCAGCTCTATTGTCATCATCCTTTCCTGAGTATTGCCCTCGCTTTGAAAAAGAAAGAAGGGGCTCAGAATTGATGTAATCCTCCCCCCACCTTCAACCCAAGTATGTGTGGTAGTCACTGCTACCACACATACATGTCCTGAACCACGCTCACATACTTCTCTGTCACTTCTGACTTCATCATGCAGTACCACAGTGCCTCTTTTTGCACCCTTTCATGTTTTCACTAGATCTACAAAGACATAGTGAAGCTCTGACTTTCTCAGGAAATTAAAGCTGAATTCTGTGAAGCCTGATCTCAAGCTTTTTAAGTTTGACGCAGCATCCAGAAGAACTTTTGTTCAGATCCCCTGTTTCTCCCACTGTGTTTAAATGAACCCTGTCAGGGTAATGTCCCATTGGTCTGCCCCTTTTCTCACAGGAGGACACTTTGTGGGTCTTTTGATGCTTCAACAGATTTTTGTTATGGAAGAAAGACTTTCCACACTGACCACATACAAATTGTTTAGTACCAGAGTGGGTGAGCTGATGTGATTTTAAGCTTTCAATCTCATTAAAAGCCTTTCCACAGTCACCACATACAAATGATTTAACACCAGAGTGGATGAGCTGATGTGAGTTTAAGCCAGTCTTTTGAGTAAAAGCCTTTCCACAGTCACCACATACAAACTGTTTAGCACCACTGTGGATGAGCTGATGTCTTTTTAAGTGACTAACGTAAGCAAAAGACTTTCCACACTGATCACAGCTGAAAGATTTCTCTCCACTGTGGATGAGCTGATGTGTTTTTAAATTGCCCATCTGAGTAAAAGACTTTCCACACTGATCACAGCTGAAAGGTTTCTCTCCACTGTGGATGAGCTGATGACTTTTTAACCTATCAATCCCGATAAAAGAATTTCCACACTGATCACAGCTGAAAGGTTTAACTTCACTGTGGACGCCCTGATGTTTCTCTAAGTGATCTCTATCCTGAAAAGACTTTCCACACTGATCACAGACAAATGATTTACCTCCAACATGGATCATATGATGTCTCTTTAAGTTACCTTTCTGAGTAAAAGACTTTCCACACTGATCACAGTTGAAAGCTTTAAATTTCGTGTGGACGACCTGATGTGTTTTTAAGCTGAATCTCTGAGTAAAGGTCTTTCCACATTGATCACAGCTGAATGGTTTCACACCGCTGTGGATAAGCTGATGTACCTTTAAATGATCTTTTTGAGTAAAGGTCTTTCCACACTGATCACAGCTGAATGGTTTCACACCGCTGTGGATAAGCTGATGTACCTTTAAATGATCTTTTTGAGTAAAGGTCTTTCCACACTGATCACAGCTGAATGGTTTCACACCGCTGTGGATAAGCTGATGTATTTTTAAGCTGCATCTCTGAGTAAAGGTCTTTCCACACTGATCACAGCTGAATGGTTTCACACCGGTGTGGATAAGCTGATGTATTTTTAAGCTACCAATCTGAGTAAAGGTCTTCCCACACTGATCACAGCTCAAGCTTCTGTCCTCCCTGTTGGCACGCTTGCGTCTTCTGGGCTGCTTCATAGCGGGAAAAGTCTTTTCCACAGGGATCGCCGCTGGCTCATCTTTACTTGCTAGTCCTGGATGTTTTTGGTTGATGTCATCCATGTGCTGAGGTTTCGGCCTGCTTTCACTTCTTTCTCCTGTAATGACAAAGAACCCAAACAGTGACATCAGGTCTATACCTTCAGCTCATCCCCAAGTGCCCCCTCTTACCTCACAAAGAAAAACAGTTTCACCATCTGCCAAACGTCTCAGGTGCCTGGGGACGCTATGCTGTGGTAAATATTTGAAGTGAGCTCATTTTTGGGATAAAAGTAGTAAAAGTTCAACTTGTGAATAAAATATTGGCTTGTGTGACTTCAAAGTTTTTTAGTTTTTACTTTGTTCAAATTTGAAGAACATCACACTTACAATGTGCAGTTCAGGTTGTATGTGTGAGAGCTGTACAACCAAATCCACACTGACTCAGATTTCCCTCTGATTAACCACGAGGGTGTCACACAGTTATCAAAGTCTGCAGACACTGTCAGCTGCAATCAACACCTTTTATTATAATGCACAGGTGAGTTATAATACATCTCCACTAGAAGATGGTCCCCTGTTATCTACTTTTTCACAGGCAAGCGTGGGCGAGAGTCTACAGCATTCTACCCCCCAAGGACACGTAGTCTAATGCCTTCATTTTTCAGGGCCATGTCCACTTAATACTACACTATATGGTTATATGGCATTTAGTTAATATAAAGCATAGAATTGAGGCACTTCGAATAATTTCACCTCAACACCTCCTCCCTGGAGATAAGGAGAAGGAGTCTCACTATCTGCCTAATGTCTCATGGTGCCTGGGAGTGTCAGTCCAACTCACTCACAATACCCATCTGTGTGTGTGGAATAACCTGTGAAATACATATTTGATGTTTTCCTGTATGTAGAACAAAGTTGCACAAAATGGTAAATGTATTTATATAGCGCTTTATTAGTCCCTAAGGACCCCAAAGAGCTTTATATATCCAGTCATCCACCCATTCACACACACATTCACACACTGGTGATGGCAGCTACATTGTAGCCACAGCCACCCTGGGGCGCACTGACAGAGGCGAGGCTGCCGAACACTGGCGCCACCGGGCCCTCCGACCACCACCAGTAGGCAACGGGTGAAGTGTCTTGCCCAAGGACACAACGACCGAGACTGTCCAAGCCAGGGCTCGAACCGGCAACCTTCCGATTAAAAGGTGAACTCCCAACTCTTGAGTCCCATGATCGCCCCCAAAATGTACTATAGATATTACTAAAGTGATATTGTCAAAACATATGATCAACACATAAAATAAAGAAATCTCCATCACAACAGTTATCAGCTTACACAAGAAAAGACGTCAGAAAGAATATGAAAGAAGAGAAGTGGAAAAGGAAAACAGAGCATTTTTAATGAGGTCATGCTGAGCCTCTTGTCCCGATTGTTTTATGTTGGGCTGAGAACAAACAACCAATACTCAGATCAGGTCCAGTCAACAACAATTATGTATTAAGCACATATGTGGGAGACGTACACGATACCACCCTCAGTGTAGTCCAGTAGATCTTAAAGAGGAAGCACGAGAACTTCTTTATTTAAAGGGTTGGACACGCCCAAGATTCATGAGCAAGTTAGATATCATGCATCAGCGACAGTTAGCTGCATCTCATTTTTACAACATCTGTTTCCTGTTGTTCGTTATGAGGCCCGTGATCGTGTACGCCACATCCTGAGTACATCCTGTTCTAACCGCCCCTGTGCAGACACGTATGCAGTTACAAGAAAAACACTTCTTTTAATGTGTTTTAGTTTAAATATTCTTTTGCTTCTTGACTGACTGACACTTACTGAAATACTGCTACATGTATATTTCCCACAGTCTCCACATAGATCACTCCACAGACATCACCTTCATATGAAGGAAAACAGAGAGTTTAACTCAAATGATAAAACATTGACGTACTGAGGCAGACAAACAGAGAGGCTAAACAGAAGGCAGAAATCAAACCAAAATGAGCTAAGACAGAGAGACCCTGTAGAAAATGATAAAGTTAAGCAACCAATGTAGTTATAACTGACTTACTCTGGATCTCCTCTCAGACTCAGGAGGGGGCGAGCGGGCCGGCTTTGTAGTTGGAGTCGGACCAGCAGAGACAATGGGCTCACTGACCTCCACTCCCCAAGTCAGTCACCACGAGGACAAGTTCTTTGTTTAGAGATGATTTAATCCAAGCTCACCAACAACATCACTCAGCTGTCCTCGTCAGAACTAATAAAATAAAAGCAGTTACATTTAGAGACGTCAGTTTACTAAACATAAAAATATTGCTCTTTTAGTCTCGCTCACATATTCTGTAAAGATTAAATGACTTAAATCATCACGTGGTTTACAAAAACACATTGTTACCAAACTCAGCAAACAATTGCGCGTCCAGAAATAACTGTTTTATCTCGTTTGACATGGAAACTTAAATATACAAAGACACACTGAACGCACCTTCCTACCAGCTGTAACCTAACAGGAGAATGTACGTTCGTCTTCACAGCTGCAATACATACCTGACAACAAGCAACGACCATGCCATGCACCTACTGCTTCATAAATTGGATTTAACACAATACTTTGATGTGGGTTCTTCAAAAAGTGCCAATTTTTAAAACTGCGATTAGACACAGAAAAGTCCAAGGTACTAACACATTCTTCTTCTTCTTCTTTTTAAGTTTCATTGGCGGTTTGTAAACAATAAAATGGTGCGTTACCGCCACCAACTGGTATGGAGTGTCGATCCTCAAGCCCTCCCCAAATGTTTACTCTGTGTTAAAAACTGGAATAGGGCCTGATAAGACTCACGTCTTGAGTCCTTTTGCAGTAAATCAATAAGATCCAGTTTCATTTTTATGTTACTGAGGTTTTGGATCAGTTACCTTCTCTCCACCTGATATTTCTGACAGTGTAATCTAACATGTTCTATAGTTCACCCTTCTCTGCAGTAATCATGTTTCCCTGCATCATGTTTCCCTGTCATGAATAGTTTTGTGTTCAAACCAGTATGTCCAAACCTTATTCTAGACATGACCACCTCCTCGCTCCTACTCCAAACTGTGCTTCTCATTTCTCCTGCTCTCCTTTGAATGTTATTACAAGCATCGTCTCCTCCTTTCTTTATCCATTGTATTCCTCCCTCTTCTGAAACCACTTTGATGTTTAGATATTTATCCTTTATTTTCCATGTAATACATTAATTTTTCATTTATTATTCGCTCTGTGATTTTAAAGATGTCAGATGTTAAAGCTATGAGTCTGTAATTTCCTGGATTTGTATCATCCTTTCCTGGTTCATGTATGGGCACAACCACAACCTCATTTTTAAGGTGATTTGATAAATCATCCGTATCTTCTGTCTGTTTCAGTAAATCCCTATTCTCTATGATGGCATTTCTCTTCCTCTTCGCCCTGCTTCTCTAATATTGCCTGAACTGTGGATTTTAACAAACGTTTTTGCCAACACATTTGCCTTCTCCTTATTTTTTACTGCTCTTGCCTCTCCGTTCCTCAAGATTGGATATCCATACTCCTCTTTCATTCCATCCATCCTAAACTGTGATTCCTCTTTAATATTTTAAAAGCTTTATTCCAATACTTAATTAGTTTATCACATTCCTTTGTCCACAAAGGTACGACCTTCTTTTTTTTTTTACCTTCGCTTTTCTTTATACCATACCATACCATAAATAAATCACTTTAACATAAAACCAGGGGTTACAAGTGCTGTATATATACAAATAGATTGTAAAAAACTAAATAAATAAAATAAAATAAAACATGTTTGAAAGAAAGTTGAGTCAACCCCTTAAAAGAGTCTCAAAGGCTTCAGCAGATAAATATGTTTTCAGATAGTTTTTAAACTCAGAAAGAAAAAAGATCTGCGTTACGTGTTACTGCCCATGGCATTACTGTGTTATTAAAACCGTGACTTTTTTTTTGAGAGTGTGACGTTCTTGGCAACAACTATGTGCAGATCAACAGTGGATAATATATCGAGCGTGGGAGAGTGTACGACCATGCAGCGTTAAAAGCATGGAAGTATTTACTTTACTTTGAGTTCGATTACGTAAAAAGTGACAAAAACATTAGCGTCCGCTGTTCAAAGAAAACTTATTTTAACAGCGAAAAATCCCCCTAAGCTTCCGCACAAGCACTGATTAGGCTACACTGCCATGGGAATGTGAAATTCACAGAGAAACTCAGGATTCCTCCACTGACATGACGGCTGCAGCACACCTGCACCAGGGCAAACCTCCGCCTACCCCACTCCCGCTGAACAGGTGAAAATAGAGCAACAGGACCACTGATTCTTTGATTTTATTTAATTTCTGCTGTGTTTTACTTGCATCTATTGGAAAGAGTGAGTGTAAACAAAACTAACAATTTTATTTTATATGCTGGAGTTGTACAGAAAATGTGTTTAAATGTTAAACAAATTTCTTCCAGTCAGAGAATGTTGCATACAATTTAATTTGTGCTTGATGCATAAAGTTAAAAGATTAAAACTAATAAAACAAGTTTTGAAAAGAGACTTTTTCATTTGATGACATTTTATATGATGGATTATGCAGAAATAGTTGAATTAGGATTGAAGCGACTGAAGATCCTGTTCAGGGTGTAAATCATGTTTTTAAAAAGTAACTAAGTAACTAATTACTTTCAAAAATAAGCAATCAGTAAAGTAACTGTATTACTGTTTGGGGGAAGTAATTGGTAATTAGTTACTGGTAATTGGTAATTAACATGCTCCACCTCCACCCTCCGACCCAGGTTGCTCATCTGCTCGGGCAGCCGGTAGATTCACAGCCTGGCAAGTCAGAATCATACGCGCCACTCCTCACCTCACCCGGATTACCAGACATCTCAAAAGCCGGGTGTGGTGAGTAATAAGGACAAATTTTCTTTACCCACTCTGTCTGTTTGTTTGATAACAGTGGACAGTGAGACTGCAAATGCTGATGTGGCGCAGCCTGTAGCTAGTTGTCTGCGTGCTGGAGAGGCCCGCTCGGCCTGAGCTGAAGGTTTGCGCACCAGGGGGGTCTGGATGCTGGAGCGGCCCACTCAGCCTTAGCTGGAGCTTTAAGCGCTGGATAGGTCAGCTCAGCCTAAATCATAGCTGGACTGGCCATCGGGCATACCAGGCATTTGCCCGGTGGGCCGCTCGTGATTTTTCGTTTTTATGGGCCGATGGGGTTTTATTTCTTTTATTTTTTTCAACGGTATAAATGAATAGTGGTGTATTGGCCAGTTGGTCATGATCGACTCTGGGCTGGACCGATTACAGCCGAGGAGGTCGAACTTTAAAGTTGAGGTGAAAAGCAACGCGATTTGTCCCGATCAGCTGATCGGCTTTTCTCTCTGCGTCAGAAAGAGCAAACCAGCGGAGGTCGCGTTAAACAACAGAAGCACCTTCAAACTTGATGAGCTGTTGTTAGAATTTATTTAATATTAATTTCTAGTATCAGCTGATGTTTGCTGGAGGGATGAAGGGTTGAAGGGAAGTTATGAACTGTTTCTGGGAGACAAATAACACCAGGATCCTTTTCTATGTAGCTGACAGCTGGTAACTGTGCAGGGGCGGGTCTAGCAAAGTTTTGCCAGGGGGCCAGGTAGGGCATTAACAGGGAAAGGGGGGCACAAAAAATATGTTTCTTTCTTATTCTCATTTAAAATTTCTAGCTTTTAACAAATAATTATCTGAATCATACAACCAAAGTTTTCATCTGCTGTCAAATGTATAGAAATCCATTATTGTACATACTGTAATTTTTTTCAGGGTCCCAATATAATTTCTTCAGAAGTAAGTACTGTATATGATACCAGTATTTTCCCACATTTTCTAGATTCTGTACCAGTACTGTGTAAAATACCATCAAAATTAAGTTTTGATGGTAAGTTTTGAGTGAGGAAGTTTTATTCTTTCTCACCTTTCTTTCTGTCTCCTTTCACTTTTTAAAGGTTGCCATGTTAGAAAAAATATTTTGCCCTGCCATGCTGTTTATTGATGTGGTAGATAAATAGTTTATGAAAATATCACTAAATCTGTCATTTATTATTTTTAATATTCAGTAATGATCACGTCTCACCTCTAGTCTTCTCTGTCTTAATTTCAGGTTTCCTCCATGTGTTGTAGAAAGTTCAGGAGGTTAACTCGACCAAGCAGTCTTTGGGTTTCGGCTAAGTACTGTTTAGAATACCAGAATAGGGAGGATGGTGTAGGTTTAAATTAAGTTCTAGATTGATACATATATACCAACAAGACAGTGTACATCACTGTCACAACGACGTTTGTTTTCATTCAAAGGCTTTATGGTTTTTCCCATAATACCTGGTGGGCCGGTCTCTAGTCAAAATGCCCGGGCCGATTTTTTGTCCCAGTCCAGCCCTGGCCTAAATCCGAGGTTTGAGCACCAGGGGTCTGCGAGCTGTCCATATCTACTAGGGCTGCTCGCCTGCGTCCTCATCCAGCACGGCCTGCACCCCTGCTTCCAGGTCCAGCAGCGAAACACCAGCCATCAGCCAAGGAAAAGGATAAAACAATCCAGCTCTTAGGAAGGAGAGTGGAGGATTTAGAACAGCATGCATGACTGGAGGACGTGATTATTCCGTGATTATGAGTTTTTTGCGACTTCCCCTGCATAGCAACAACATCACGGCATGTTATACCAATGTCGTATAAAACCCCTTTAATTTTACAACAATGTTTTGTCCTGTCGTTTTTTCTGGAAATAATTAATAGCAAGGGAGTCAAACAGAAGGAAAAAACCAAAACATTCCCGTCACTGTGTAACACTGTAAAAAGGAAAGTCAAGACAGATGTGATGAAGCATCATCTTGAGCCACGCTCTACACATTCACTGAAATGTGTATAACATGTTATGTTCAATGTCGATAAAGGAATAGATTTCTGTTTGAATGGATATGATTTAAAATACATGAATAGATCAAATAAGGTGGGCGGCGGGGTTGCTATATATGTTCATAACTCTATAAAATATAATGTTGTAACAACTATGTCTATGGCTATTGATGGAATTTTGGAATGTTTGACTATTGAGATTATGAATGAAAAAAAGAGAAATGTTATAATAAGTTGCATATATCGGACACCCAGTTCAAGTATTGACACTTTTAATGAATGGATAGAAAAAATGTTTGCTTCGGTGAACCAAAAATTACTATTCATCTGTGGTGATTTTAATATTGATTTGCTAAACCCAACAAGGTTAAAAGCCATTGATGACTTTACTGACATGATGTACAGCTTATCATTATATCCAACAATAACAAAGCCAAGCAGAATAACATCACATAGCGCCACTATTATTGACAACATTTTTACTAATGTCATGGATTTCCAAATTAATAGTGGCCTGCTTGTCTGTGATATAACTGACCACTTACCAGTTTTTACTTTGTGTGACTGTGATTTAAAAAAAATAGATACTAAGATTACGATAGCAAAGCGAACAATAAATGAAGAAGCAATTCATGCCTTCAATTTCGATTTAGCACAACAAGATTGGAGTTCGGTGTATGAAGAGTCAGATGTGGACAAGGCTTATGACAATTTCCTAGATATTTTCACTATGTTGCACAATAAACATTGACAAAGAAAAAAAAGATAAAAAGTCCTTGGCTCACAAAAGGAATTATCAATGCTTGCAAAAAGAAAAACAATCTGTATAAACAGTTCATCAAAGTAAAAACAAAAGAAGTGGAACAAAGATATAAAGCATATAGAAATAAATTGACTGATATTATAAGAACGAGTAAACAACTTTATTATAGAAGAAGATTATATGAAAATAAAAACAATATAAAAGGAACTTGGGATGTGTTAAATAACTTAATTAAACAAGGATCTTCTGGAAAGTCATATCCTGAATATTTCATTGATGCAAATGGTGAAAATCACAACATGAGTAACATTGTTGATGGGTTCAACAAATTTTTTATAAATGTTGGCCCTGAACTAGCAGCGGACATCCCGTGTCAAAAAAATGAAAATATCAGTAATATAAAATCAAATCCTTTTTCACTGTTCCTCTCAGCTACAAATGAGCAAGAAGTAATAAATATCACATTAAAATGTAAAAGTAAGTCTTCAATGGATTATCATGACATAAACATGTCTGTAGTTAAACAGGTTATTCTGAATATTGCTAGTCCCTTAACAAATGTCTGTAATTTATCATTTCAGTCCGGTTGTTTTCCAAAAAAAATGAAAATTGCGAAAGTAATACCACTATACAAAAGTAATGACAAACACAGTTTTACCAATTATAGGCCTATTTCTCTACTGCCTCAATTCTCAAAAATTTTAGAAAAACTTTTTAATTCAAGATTAGAAAAATTCCTTGAAAAACATCAAATAATAAATGTTGGTCAGTATGGTTTCAGAACGCAAAGAACTACTTCAATGGCGATAATTGAGGCAGTAGAAGAAATTACTAATGCACTGGATAAAAATAAATATGCAGTTGGTATTTTTGTTGATCTCAAAAAGGCCTTCGACACAATCAATCACTCAATTTTATTGGATAAATTGGAAAGATATGGTATTCGAGGGAAAGCTGGTAACTGGTTAAAAAGTTACCTAACGGGTCGGGAACAATATGTTAGCATAGGGCATTACCATTCAGAGAAACTTGGTATTACATGTGGTGTTCCCCAAGGGTCAGTGTTGGGACCAAAACTTTTCAATGTTTACATAAATGATATTTTTGATGTTTCTCAAGTACTTAAACTCATACTGTTCGCAGATGATACTAACATATTTTTCAGTAGCGATGATTATACCGATCTTGTAATGATCGTAAACAGGGAGCTAAAATTAATAAAAAAATGGATGGATATAAATAAATTATCATTAAATATAAATAAAACTAAGGCAATGTTTTTTGGTAATTTAAAATATAATATAGAATTACCAATCATTATAGAAGGTGTACCAATTGATAATGTGAGTGAAAACAAATTTTTGGGAGTCGTAATTGATAACAAAATTTCATGGAAACCCCACGTCAGACACATAAAAACCAAAATTTCCAGAAGCCTCGCAGTTTTGAACAAAGTGAAACCATACCTTGATAAAGATGCACTTCGTACTCTGTACTGTACTCTGGTTCTTCCATATTTTACATATTGTGTGGAAGTGTGGGGAAACACATATAAAAATACAACTAATCCATTAGTCACAGTACAGAAACGAGCACTGCGTATTATTCACAAGGCTGGTTATCTAGATCATACTCACAAACTCTTTCTTCAGGCAAAGTTACTTAAATTCCAGGATCTGGTTAATTACAATACATCCATAATCTTATACAAAGCTTTTAATAAACTTCTACCTGCAAATTTACAAACTATATTTGAAATTCGAGAAAGAGGTTATAATGTGAGAGGCTTCGGAAAATTCAAATTACCCAGAATTCGAACAACCCGTAAAGGTTTTTGTGTGTCTGTATGTGGTGTGAAAATCTGGAACAGTCTGAGTTTACAACTGAAACAATGCAAAAATATTCATAGATTTAAATTCCTCTACAAACAGTTGGTCTGGTCACAGTATACTCAATGATGGTTTTAGTGTGCTCTGTAATGTCTGTTCTCTTACCATTGCTGGTATGGATTCAAAAAAAAAAGAAAAAAAAAGTGTGCGCGTATGTATGTATATATATGTCCGTGTGTGTAGATATATATGTACGTATGTATATGTATGATGCTTTGCAACGATGGGCGTAGCTGCGGGAAGCTTATTGTTTTTGTTGATGAGTGAGTATAGGGGTGGGATTTAATAAGTTTTCTTCGTCCCACTCCTTTTCAGGTAATTTTTGTTTGTTTGTTTTTTGTTTTGTGCACTTTATGTTCAATATATGTATTTCGTTGTGCCTGAAATGAACAAATAAATGAATGAATGAATACCCTCCCCAGAAAGAATGCCAGGGCACCTCCAGCAATAGTAGTAAAATGTGTGAATCGAAAACACAAAATTGAGCTACTGAGGCAGTCTAGACAACTGAAAGGGAGTGGAGTATATGTGAATGAACATCTCACAAAAAAGAACGCTGATATTACCAGACAAGCCCGTATCATGCGTAAAGAAAAAAAAATCCAAGCAACATAGACAAGAAATTGCAAAGTGATGATAAAGCTCAATGGAACACCAGAAGAGGCCAAGGTTGTAATGATCAGGGATCTTCATGATTTGGACAACTACGGAGGATGATTACACTGTTGTGGTCGGACGGCAGAAAGTCTGTTATGATTTGTTTGCTAACAACTACCCGAACTTATTCAATGAAAGACACTATTTCCGACTGTTGGAGGGGAAAATGGCAAGTTATGAGTCAGTAGACTGGAAGAGTATTAGTGTGAAGCTGTAGGTGGATATGGAACTGGGATCGACGGTGTCACTGTTAGCAGAGACGGGTCTTAAAGCAGAATCTGCATGAATATTGAAGATACTTATTATTTAGACGGAGGAATAATCACACGTGGGGCATCGGCTTTTACCGGAACATTCACACCAAAAGGTGTCCTTGTTTATTGAACTCTCGGGTATACTCCGAAGCATAACAGGAAGCATCCTTTCAAAATAAAATCACAATAGATGACAACGAGGCCATACTTAATAACTAGCTCAACAGTCACCATTATGCGCGGAGACGAGATATAGATCTTAGCCTCAGTTATTTATGGATCAGAAAGAACTATAGGTATGAGTGGTTTCTCCAAATATGTTGTGTAATACTTGTACGGATGTTAATGGGTATGTCATAAGGATAACAGACATTTAAAGAATACTCAATCACAATGACTGAAGATTCGGATTACAGATTACCTGATTTTGAAAATATAATCGATCCAGAACGGAATGTGCGTATTGCAATGAATGTTACATGCGAGTATTATACTGAGAATCAATTTAGGGATAATGTTGACTTAGGCAATATATTTTCATTAATTCATTTCAACTGTAGAAGCCTCTATAAAAATTTTTGTTCTGATCAATGATTTTTTGAATAATCTGAAAGGCAATTTTAAAGTGACAGCACTATCAGAAACATGGGTAGATGAGGAAAGGGGTTGGGACTTTCACATTGATGGGTATGAATTATATCATTTAAATAGATCTAATAAGAAGGCAGGATGTGTGGCACTTTTGGTTGAAAGTGATTTGAAATGTAAACAGGTTGAATATATGTCTGTGGCTATTGATGATTTAATGGAATGTGTGACAGCAGAAATAGAAATGGAAAGAAAGAGTAATATTATTGTTACTTGTATGTATAGGAGGCCTGGGACACTGATAGAAACATTCACAGATGTAGTAGAAGATTTATTGAGCAAGGTAAAGGGAAATTCAGTATTTGCAGTGATTATAATATTGATTATTGATGTCCAATCATAAGGCATCATCAGATTTTTTTGAGTTATTATTTGGAAGAGGGTTCTACCCTCTTATTACTAAACCTAGTAGAATAACTGAAAAGTCAGCTACATCACATCACATTTTCAATAATTGCTTGGAAAGCAACATTATAAGTAGTCTTGTCATAAATGACATAAGTGATCATTTACCTGTTTTTGTTACTTTAGATTATAAAATGACACGAAAGGAGGAAGTGTGTTTATTATTTATAAAAATTAGTTAGTATTAATTATCAGAAAGGGTAAGAAAGAGTATTATAATAAATTATTTT
Organism: Oreochromis niloticus; assembly: GCF_001858045.2. Taxonomy (NCBI): domain Eukaryota; kingdom Metazoa; phylum Chordata; class Actinopteri; order Cichliformes; family Cichlidae; genus Oreochromis; species Oreochromis niloticus. The sequence goes on from NC_031974.2 coordinate 5,028,191, forward strand.
ACAAAAACAAAAATAATGTTAAGGGTACGTGGAATATCTTAAAAAACTTATTGGTTAATAAATATACATCTTTAAATTTACCTACTTACTTTAATAAGAAAAATGAGGTCGTAAGTGATATGAATGAAGTGGTAAATTACTTTAATTCTTTTTTTTTTTTTTTTTTTTTTTTTTTGTAAATATTGGGCCTAACCTGGCAAAACTTAAACAGGATGATTCAGAATGGAATGATGAATGGAAAGGAGATAGCAGAGTGGTACAGTCTATGTTTTTAGGGGAAATCACTGAAAAAGAAATCATAGATATTGTAGCAAAATCTAAAAACAAGACATCCACTGATTGTGATGGGTTAGATATGGTCATCGTTAAAAAGACTTTGGATTGTATTTCCTGACCGAATGAAAGTGGCAAAAGTTTATAAATCTTTATAAATCAGGAGACAGACATAGTTTTAATAATTATAGACCAGTATAATTGCTATCACAGTTTTCTAAAGTGTTTGAAAAACTCTTAGCACAAAGATTTGATAGTTTCATTGAAAAAGATCAACTGTTAAGTGAAAGTCAGTACGGATTTAGATGGAACAGATCAACAGCAATAGCATTAATGAATACTATTGAAGACATTTCATCAGCAACACATAATAATAAATATACTATAGGGGTCTTCATTGATTTAAAAAAAAAGAGCTTTTGACACTCTGCAACACTCCATCTTGATTTCTAAGTTAAGTACTTATGGTGTGAGAGGAATAGTATTGAACTGGTTAAGCAGTTATTTAGATAATAGGTTTCAGTATGTGCAGTATTTAGGCAGTTTATCTGATAGAATGGAAATATAATGTGGGGTCCCTCAAGGTTCTGTTTTAGGACCAAAACTTTTTAATTTATATATAAACGACATTTTTGATCATTAGGAGTTGGTGGCGTTTCTCTGGTGTGGTGTCATGGGGTTTGCTTCTGTTTTCAGCACAGGTAGGCGGGGCCGTGTGTCACGGGATGTTGGCACACCGGGGTACATCAGACGTCATTTGATGGAGGGTTATTTAGGAGCAGCACGACAGACGTCTGGTGTCGGAGTATTGCCACCTCCTCGAGTGGTAACGTGTAATTTTCCGTGGTGTGCATTATGGCCAACCTATGTCTTGGATTTTGTTTGCTTACCTGTTGTCCTGTATCCTCAGCCGGATCCATCACCCGCTTGCCTGTCAGCTGTTCGTGAAGCCGCATTTCTGGGATCACTACAGAGATCAATCTCAGCTTTTCTCTCACATCCCGTGAGCTCTCCAACTCTCCCCATATTTATTGCCGTTTCTTACCGGTTGTTTGGTATCTTTCCCTAAAGTTTTTTTTTCCTTTTTCTCATAGATCCACCCTGCGTGTGCGGGTTACCCCTTTCCCTCTGAATGCATGTCAGCCCCCTTCCCTGGTTTCCCTCTGTTTATTTATGAGCGTACATATTCCATCCTGTTTAAATAAGTTTGACACTGTAAATAAAGAGCACTTCCTGCATTTTCTGCACTTCTGTGTGTTCTGACATAGAGTGTGTGAGTGTGTGTGTGTGTGTGTGTGTGTGGGGGGGGGGGGGGGTTGATTCAGGTGTCTTTGCTTTTTCAGCGTTCTCCCCATGCATTTGCCGACAACGCCTCTAAAATTCATAGTTCAATGGGTCAGGGGGCCGACCACTTGGAAGGTGGCAGTGGTGGAGCAGGTATGGCTGCCCACACTTGGGCCGCTTGGCAGGCGGTCGATGGTAGTGTGGATGTGGACGTGACCCCTCAGGTGGTTTGGTGGGTCTCCGTAGACAGGCTGTTTTGACAGGCCCCGGAAACAGCCATGCTGGACGTGGACGTGGCTTGGCAGGCGAGACGAGCAGAGGCGTGGCGTTGACCTCTGGCTGCATCATGGCAGGTGAGACGAGCAGAGGCGTGGCGGTGACCTCTGGCTGGGTCAAACCGGGACCAGGCGTGGTGGCGACCTCTGGCTGGGCCAAGCCGGGACCAGGTGTGGCGGCGACCTCTGGCTGGGCCGAGCCGGGACCAGGCGAGGCCCTCCAGCTGACGTGGCATGGTGCTAGACGGGCTCCTCAGGCCCTCCAGCTGACGTGGCATGAGGCTGGACAGGCTTCTTGGGCCCTCCAGCAATGGAAGAAAACTGCTCCGCTGCTCGGGATCGCTGACGGCATGAACGCCGTTTTCTCCGGGAAGGAGGAGGAGACGTGCCAGCCCGCGAATCCTCCAGCGGACCGGGCTGAACCTCCTCCGAGTCTTCATACTGGAGAGGCAGATCCGGGTGGACGCGTAAGGTGGAAACGAGGAAGTCCTGGATGAGAGGGTTTAGCGCGCCAAATAGCCAGGGAAGTCCAGAAACCATCCTCTGCAGACGGATGGCTAACTCCTCCTGGTATTCTTCAAATGGCAGCGCAAACTATTCCTGGCATAGAAACTCCACCGCATAGATCATGTCCTCCCAGAGCTCAGCGGAGGGATTATGAGCTGCTGGGTCCATTGTCTGGTCAGGTCGTTCTGTCACAGAACTTGAATGTTAACAAAAAGCGAGCTGTTTAATAAGGCTGGTAAAAAGGTGCAAAGAAAAGGCAAGGCAAACTGACGTAAACTAACATCAACCTAAACTGGGGAATCTAAACCAACAATATGAAAAAACCTGGACAAGGGAAATGAAACTAAATACAATGAACAAAGAACACACGACTCCTTCAAAATAAAACAAGAAACATGAGACAGACATGATTATACAAACTTGATAACATAAGACAGGCAGCATATAAAGGGTGAGGGAACTTAAATACAGGGGTAGAAAAACACAAAGAGAAACTAATAAACAAATGAACTTAGATACCCTAATGAACTTAAAACATCTAAATAAACTAAAACTCAAAACGCTGGGTCAATAGACCCAGGAACATGACAGAGAGAGAGAGGGAGGAGGCCAGGGTCGCACGACCTCGGGGGAAGGTGCCTCGACGCGTACGGTCACTCAACCTTCATTACCTCCTGCTCCAGTCCAAGCGTTTTCAATAATACTGAGGAACCGATGCAGCCCCGCGCACAAGACTTACCCCGGAAGAGCATCAGAAGCGTTTTAAGGGGCGGCTGTGTTTGTATTGTGGTCAGTCAGGCCACTTTATATCTACTTGCCAGCTTCGGTTAAAAACATAGCTGGACTGGCCATCGGGCATACCGGGCATTTGCCCGGTGGGCCGCTCGTGATTTTTTGTTTTTATGGGCCGATGGGGTTTTATTTCTTTTATTTTTTCAACGGTATAAATGAATAGTGGTGTATTGGCCAGTTGGTCATGATCGACTCTGGGCTGGACCGATTACAGCCGAGGAGGTCGAACTTTAAGTTGAGGTGAAAAGCAACGCAATTTGTCCCGATCAGCTGATCGGCTTTTCTCTCTGCGTCAGAAAGAGCAAACCAGCGGAGGTCGCGTTAAACAACAGAAGCACCTTTAAACTTGATGAGCTGTTGTTAGAATTTATTTAATATTAATTTCTAGTATCAGCTGATGTTTGCTGGAGGGATGAAGGGTTGAAGGGAAGTTATGAACTGTTTCTGGGAGACAAATAACACCAGGATGCTTTTCTAAGTAGCTGACAGCTGGTAACTGTGCAGGGGCGGGTCTAGCAAAGTTTTGCCAGGGGGCCAGGTTTGATTAGCATTAACAGGGAGAGGGGGGGGCACAAAAAATACATTTCTTTCTTATTCTCATTTAAATCATCTAGCTTTTAACAAATAATTATCTGAATCATACAACCAAAGTTTTCATCTGATGTCAAATGTATAGAAATCCATTATTGTACATAGCTGTCACGGCTGGGGCAGCAGTCGTGTTGTGGAATGAAAGGAGGACCCAAAATGCAGGCAGCCGACTGATGATATGGGTGAGTTTATTTACACAGTGGCAGGGTGACAAAAACGGGCAATAAGGTATGAGCAGCTACTGAAGCAGACCTAAACTGGGATAAACTAAAGAGCAAACCTGAAATAATACGAAACGGAGAATGCAGAGAGACGCAGATGAACGCAGAGGTACACAGAGATACACAGACAAGCCGACGACAGGCACAGACTGACACCCACTATATATATACACACACAAACAAGGAGACCAGAGGATACAAGCTGAACACGATAACAGACACAGACCTTCAGAACAGAACAGGAAATCCAGAACACGAGCCTTCAAAGTAAAACAGGAAACCTACAGACTGTTTTACAATACAAGGACATGACAGAGCGCCGAGGACAGACACAGGTAGGGCTGATAAAACACTGAGCTCCAGATTCAACCCTAACTACTACAAAATCAGAATAAACACAAGGCACAAAGTGAACTCCAAGGAAACACAAAACGCTGGGTCAAAATGACCCAGGATCATGACAATAGTAATTTTTTTCAGGGTCCCAACATAATTTCTTCAGAAGTAAGTACTGTATATGATGCCAGTATTTTCCCACATTTTCTAGATACTGTACCAGTAAAATGCCATGCTGTTTATTGATGTGGTAAATAAATAGTTTATGAAAATATCACTAAATCTGTCATTTATTATTTTTAATATTCAGTAATGGTCATGTCTCACCTCTAGTCTTCTCTGTCTTAATTTCAAGTTTCCACCATATGTTGTAGATAGTTCAGGAGGTAAACCAAGCAGTCTTTGGGTTTCGGCTAAGTACTGTTTAGAATACCAGAATAGGGAGGATGGTGTAGGTTTAAGTTAAGTTCTAGATTGATACATGTATACCAACAAGACAGTGTACATCACTGTCACAACGACGTTTGTTTTCATTCAAAGGCTTTATGGTTTTTCCCATAATACCTGGTGGGCCGGTCTCTAGTCAAAATCCCCGGGCTGATTTTTTGTCCCAGTCCAGCCCTGGTTAAAAGGCGGGGCCCACCAGTAACTGCGGGGATACTGGTGGGTGGCACCTTTTCTCGGTCTCAGGTTCCCCGCATGCAGCTCTCCGCTGTCTTATCTAATAACACCAAGACCTACCCTACTCAAGCTCTTCTAGATTCTGGGGCTGAACAGAATTTAATTGACAGTGATCTGGTACATCTCCTCGGTATTAAAACACGCCTTCTAGAGGTCCCTGTTTTAGTTGTTGCCCTCAATGGTCAGCCCTTGCCCTCGGTCACCCATGACACGGAACCTATCTTATTAATTCTTTCGGGCTTCATCACAAATTTCTCAGGTTCTTTGTTTTTGCATCCCCTGATTCCCCCATAATTTTGGGTTATCCTTGGTCCGAGCGCCACAATCCCCATATTAACTGGGCCACCCGTCGTATAGAGAGTTGGAGTAGTCACTGTTTGTCACACTGTCTGCGGTCTGCTTTACCACCTCTGCTTTACCACCTCCTCCACCTCCTGCGACCTGTGCTCCCGAATCAACACCAGAAGATTTGGACCTGTCATCTGTGCTGGAGGTCTATCATGATTTGAGGTCAGTTTTCAGCAAACGTCGCGCTCTGTCTCTGCCTCCTCACCGGCCATATGACTTTTCTATTGACTTGTTGCCTGATGTTTTGCTGCCTACTAGTTGGCTGTTGTGAGATTATTCTGTTATCATATGTTACCTTATATATGTAATTAAAGTAGTTGAATTATGATACTGCTGTAGATCATATTATACCCCTTAATATAGAGTGTGTGATCAGTATGTAGTTTTAGTTTGCATTATACTTCTGACTTAAAAGAGTGTGAAAATCATTAGATCTATTGGATTGACCTGTATTATTCGACACTGTTGAATGTGTTACACTGTTTCTTGACATTTCATACTGCTGAATCATGAAGAGAATGTTGTGTGCAGAAGACCTTGTGCCGATAATAGAAGAGACGACCACATTCCATACCCCCACCTTTACAGAGAGCAGAAAGACAGGGAGCCGAGGTCATAACTTAGGCGCCGTAAGAGAGAAAGAATGTGAATGTTTAGGCTTTTATGACTAGGTGGGGGCTACTAGAGGTTATAAGAAGCTGAGTAACCCGTCACCATTTTGAGACTTGCTGTGACCCTCTGCAGGCAGGTCTCCCCATCATGATGGTTCTTATGCTCTTAAGTGTTGAATTATATGGAAATAAATAATTGTTGATTGAGCATTTATACACCGAGTATTGTCCTTCCTTCAGCCCAAAGATTAAAAGAATTGGGAGATTTTAACAACTTGGTGCCGTGACCCGGATCTTTGGTGTGCTGAGGAGGGGCAGATTTGGCCTGTGGTGAGATCGTGGGGCGAGGCGAACAGAGGGCCGGCCTAAACAGAAAGGTAAGCACAGCCTGTTGTATTATAAATACCAAATGTGCATATTGGGCTTTCCAAATTAATCTGTTCGCTGAGTTACACGTATTTTCACATTAAATTTGTCGGTGTCTGGTTTTTGGCGCAAGATACTAACAACATAAGTTGAGGCTGAATTCCAGTGTGTTAGATAAACTGCTTCTACCAAGAAACTAATAATACACTACATTGAGCTAGTTGCAGCCCACTTTACCTTCCACATTTAACTTTGTCTAAGACTGGCTTCTGTAGCAATAATACATTAGAATCTTTTTTGGAGATGCGGCCATAAGTCCAGTACATTGAATAGAGGTTTTGAAGTTGGTTTATGGTGTCGGTTGAGTCCTCGTTGATGCGGCCATGAAATTAGTATAAAATTAAGGTTAAGCAGATACTGGCTTACGGTGCGGTTGAGCGCCAGTAACGCGTAACGCGTCCGTAGGTTTTGGTTTATGATACGGCCGTGTTCTGGTGATGCGGCCGTAAGTGCAGTAGTGAGGGGTTGCTGGTTTCAGCACATTGAATAGAGGTTAGACGGTGGTTTATGGTGTCGGTTTTGAGCCTCGAGGGCTGCGGTCATAAAATTATAAGTAAAATATTTACTTCACCCCGATTAAAGGTAAAGTAGACGCTGGTTTATGGTGCGGTTTTGAGCCTCGGGGACGCATGCATCACTTCTGTTTTATGATGCGATTTTGCCCCGTGGTGGCGGCCATAAGCGCAGTGAAAGGGGTACCTGGTGTATGGTGCGGTTGTGCTTCGGAAGAGTTCTAACAGTTGAGCTTAGAGGTTTCTGTGTAAATTTCCGCTGGTGAAAAGCGCTCTCTGTGTGTCTCACTGCTGGTGAGGCGCGCTCTGGGCGTTGTGTGTGTGAGGCGCGCTCTGGGTGCAGTTCTGTGTGTGGGGCGCGCTCTGTGTGTGAAGAGTGAACACAGTGACAGTGGCGGTTTATGTGTGACTAGGAGGACACTAGAGTAAAGACACATTTTAGGATCAAAGGTTGATACCTAGTGTACCTGTGGAAACTAATTTTGTTCATGGTGTGGCGACCCCCCTGTCTGTGGACGCACAGGCCGGTCCAGCGTCGTCTGGGTGCCGAGGTGGCGACTTGGGAACTGAGGACTCCCGCATAGCTACAGAATAACACTGGAACGGCCGTGTAATCACGGGTTCACATTTATTCTGGACTAGACCAAGACACATTTTGCGATCAAAGGTTGAGCTCTAGAGTAGTCAAAGGAAAAGGTTGAATTCCTCGTTTCAGTGGTTGAAATTGTTGTGTGCCTGTCCCCTGACGAGTGTGAAATTAAATAAAGAGGGAATTTGGAGCCACATAGAGATAGACGGGCATAATTGGGTGTATTACTCTGTGGTGTAATAAAATAAAAATAAAAAAGAGAGATAGTAAGAGGTGTGTAGTGGAGAATTATTGAGGAGTAGAGAGGAATGTGTTGGGAGACTGTCGTGCAGTTTACGCTGTCAAGGTGGGCGTGTTGCCTGCTTATCTGTTTAACAGTGATGAAAATGAAATTAAATAAATCTCTTAGTGTGTTAATACAGGAAGCTACGGACCTGGACCAACTGCCCCCACAAGCACAGCGGCCGAAGCACAATTATAAGTAATGGGAACCACACCCAGCAAGAATCAGCAGCTGTGAAACAGACAGCAGCGAGCAGAGAATTAGAGGAGAAATGAAGGTTTTAAGAGCACATGAAATTGGGTTGAATTTTGGGGCCAACGGACTTGTGGAGGTTGGGAAGGCGTCCGGAGCATTACAACAAAAGGTGAAACAAAAACACACACAAGCAGAGAAATGTGAGAGAAAGGCTCCTTTTAAGGTAACGCCCAGTTTGAGAAAAAGTTAAAATTAACCTGCCTACAAATGCACACACATGCAATGAAAAAACAGCTTACACTCATGAACATGTGAAGACTTTCCAGCAAGGTTAAAGCAGCAAAAAATTAACATACACCTGTTCTTTGTTTTTTTAATGATGAAGTTCATCCATTACTAACAAATAAACCCTCTGGGTTGGAGGACAACAATTTAGCTTCAAAGAAAAAGAAAATAAAGAGACTGGTATGACCAACTAGTGATGAAACAACAAATTTCGTGGTTAAGAGTCAATTTGTGAGATGTTTTCTGATGATTGAACAACACAAGTGATTACTGACGGAAAGAAAATTCTCTTTTGTGAGTTTAAACATGATCTTAAGAATTTGAACATGTGCATGTTGTCCTGTCAACTTGGTGGGTTATGAGTTGATTATATCGTGAGAAAAGAAAAAAAAAAAAGGGGGAGAGAAGGCTGACACAGGGCCTGCCCCGGTGTTTCTCCCCCCTCTTTGTAACACAGCCAACACAACATCATTTTCCTGTTCGTACACTTCGGTTTGTTTTTGTTTTGTTTTGTTTTTTGTTTTTCTCTTTTTGTTTAATTACAGGCTGCTTTGCCGGCCCTGAAAGCCGAGGCTGACCTGGACTCCTGCTCTCCCCTCTACGTGACCCTGACCAAATGCTGCAACAGCTGGACCCACAACAACAACCTGAAAGTGTCAACAGTGCTGCAGGAAAGCGATCTCATGCAGCAGAGACAGAGAGCATTAAAACCAAGGCCCGTTTCACTACACGGGGGAAAATTCTCAGACAGCTTCAGCTGACAGAGCTGTGACGAGACGCCCGCCAAGCCCGAATGAAAAGTAAGGTCAAGCAAAAGGATGCTGATCTTAACAATTCTGCATTAACACTGTGCAGGACAGTGATGGACCAACACGGCAGCAAAATGGGCGTGACAGAGACAGGAGGAGCAACTGAGGTCAAAAGGCACCTCAGAATGGACAAAAACACAGAAGAAGTTGCAGATTTGCATGGACATTGGAGAAAGGACTGCCCCAATTGGGGTCAGAACCAGGATGGACAGAACTTTGAGCAGCAGCAGCAGCAATGGTCGCAAACAGACTGAAAAGGAGGAGGGCAGGACCCCAGGGCACGCTTCAGGCCGTGGTTTACCCAAGACACCAGAACAGGAAAGTGATGAACACAAACACACACACACATCTACATACACTGATGAAAAGAAACACACACATGAACAGATGTGCACTCGTTGATTGAGTGAGAAATGACACACACACACGCACACAAATCGAAATGCTGATTCAATTCACTGAGAAGTGATCCACATACACATACACACACACACGCTGATGCAATGAAGAATGCTTTGCTTATGCTGATATGCAAAATGCTGCACACAAACATCCCAATACATAATTTTTATGAGGAGCCATTGATTACCATTGATTACTTAGAATGTGTTTTATGTCACTCAAAGAGCATTTATGTAGACTTAAGGAATAAGGTCTAAAACGGTTTGGTTATGAAAACAATGTCTGTGCGTGATGTCTGTTTATGGCTCAAGGCCTTGACTGAATTCTTTGCTGTGCTTCACACAGCCTGGTGAGGAACAGTGGCACAGAGTGAAAATGATGAACTAATAGTGTAAGTTTTAGGTCGAAGTACCGCATTTTCTGTGATTGAAATTTAATTCAAGGAGGAACAAAGGTGCTATGGTACCTGAGGTTCTCATTCCTACACAATATTGTCCTGGCAGGAAGCAAAACGTTCCTGTGAATTTCTGGTTGATTTTTTGGTTTTGCTTACCGCTAGCTTGATTTTGTCAGTGAGCTTTGGCTTGTGTTCTTTCTCGTAAGCAAGAGAGGGATAGTTTTATGCTTGGACATGTCTGCAACGGGCCCTAGTTTGTGTTATTTTTATTAGTATTTTGTTGGTTACGTCTGTTTTCGTTTTTGTTACAGTGCACTGAGGAAAAAAAAACATCTGAGAGGTGTGATCCACCGGTGGTGATATTTTGTGAGTTCATGATTTAACAATCAGCTCTTTAAACCAGGCCTGAAAGATTGAAATTTAAAACGCTATGAAATATTTTTACTGTAAACAGTTGCAAAGTGTGCTTCTCTATGATTGTAATTGGCTTGAGAGAAATTCACTAATATGGGACATTGATCACGTGAGAAGTCCTGAGTCTAAAAGGATTGCAGCGAGTCAATCCAGTCCAAAAAACAAGGAATTGTTTTCCTTTTAAAATGATGACGTCATCTTGCTGGTGATGGATGCTCGAATAGGTCGCGCGTGAGACTCCATTATCAGCAACATCTGGTATGAATGGGTGTGAATGAATGCATGTGACTGGACTGTCATGGACGGACTAAAAGTTTTGACTGACTTGATACTGAGACAATGACTACACTAACTTTAGGATTAGTAAATGCCGACAAACAATTCACCCAGCCGGCAAGAGAAGGGTGGATGCTTCGCTTTGTTTTGTTTTGTTCTTGCAGGAGCAGGAGGATAAGAGAGACCGGAGGAGGAGACGGTAGCTTCACATGAGAGTGTGGAACTGCAGATTTAACCCGTTGGTTGCTAATTTTGAGTTTTGAGATATGATGTCACTAACCTTCTCTTTTGATTTTCCAGCTCCGATGAATTGACACATGGGAGTGTGTCAAAAAGGGGGAAGTTGAGTCTGAACATCAAACAAGGGTTTTATGAACATTTTATGACCTTATTTGTGTGTTTGATAATTTAGGTATGGTAAAACTTAAGCTTATAAGGTGTTAGACGTATGGTTCATTAATTTTTGATTTCTTTTACACACACATAGATTATGATTAGAATAAGTCCCTGGGTCAGAGAGTCCTGAACATGAGATTCTAAACCAACTTTGAATCATTAGAAGAACAATGGATAACAACATTAGATTATCAAGGCTAGGGAGAGAGGTGTTTTGGTTTTCTGCCTTACAGAGAAAGGAACAGACACCAGACGGGGACACGGAGATATGAGGACCCTTCACAGCAGAGACAGACGTAGGGACTGCCGAGACAGCAACTGGGGTCGAGTGTCATGGCGTTTGGGCTCCTCGAGAAGATGGATCCCATAAACACAGCAATAACCATGAAGGGGTTGGCCAAAATCTAGGAACACCAGACCAACGAGGTTCGAGAGGATCTTGGTAAAAAGGGGGACATGGCTGTGACCCCAAAATACACAGATCTTTGTTTGAAATCGGGGCAGAATAATCCCCTGATCTGTGCAACGACTAAAGGGTGGTCTAACCCCGGAGGTCGAAGAAAGAAGCTGAGAATCACCCAACTGGAAGATACTGGTAGCTGCAGCAATAAAATAAAGGTTAAAAGCTCCTTAGACAGAGGTTCTAGTCTAAGTACATTTGAAAGGTATAAGGTGGCACCAAAAATGGGGGTGGGAAACTGGAGCACCAAAATAAAGCTGTGGGAGAACTGGAGAGTGATGGGAGTGTCATCTGTACTTGGTTGTTGTAATCATAGTTTTTCTTGCATTTGACATGCGCAAACACAGAGGTCATGCTACATATGGTCCACCCATAAAGGGGGACAGAGGGCCTCACAACCAAGAAGAACTGGACCTTGTAACGCTGGAGTGTATGTTATAAGTGATCTCTTTTTAAGAGATCAAAAGGGGGAATTGTGAGATTATTCTGTTATCATATGTTACCTTATATCTGTAATCAAAGTAGTTGAATTATGATACTGCTGTAGATCATACTATACCCCTTAATATAGAGTGTGTGATCAGTATGTAGTTTTAGTTTGCATTATACTTCTGACTTAAAAGAGCGTGAAAATCATTAGATCTATTGGATTGACCTGTATTACTCGACACTGTTGAATGTGTTACATGGTTTCTTGACATTTCATACTGCTGAATCATGAAGAGAATGTTGTGTGCAGAAGACCTTGTGCCGATAATAGAAGAGACGACCACATTCCATACCCCCACCTTTGCAGAGAGCAGAAAGACAGGGAGCCGAGGTCATAACTTAGGCGCCACGTGAGAGAAAGAATGTGAATGTTTAGGCTTTTATGACTAGGTGGGGGCTACTAGAGGCTATAAAAGGCTGAGTAACCCGTCACCATTTTGAGACTTGCTGTGACCTTCTGCAGGCAGGTCTCCCCATCATGATGGTTCTTATGCTCTTAAGTGTTGAATTATATGGAAATAAAGTATTGTTGATTGAGCATTTATACACCGAGTATTGTCCTTCCTTCAGCCCAAAGATTAAAAGAATTGGGAGATTTTAACACTGTATAACCTGTCTGGGCCGGAGAGGGCTGCCATGGAAACCTACATCACAGAGTCCCTGGAGGCAGGCTTGATTTGGCCATCCTCTTCGCCCGTGGCTGCAGGGTTTTTTTTTGTGGGGAAGAAGGACGACTCTCTCAGACCCTATGTTGACTATCGTGGACTTAATGCCATCACTGTGAGGAATAAATATCCCCTTCCACTGCTTTCTTCCACCTTTTCTCTGTTACAGGAGGCAGTTGTTTTCACTAAGTTGGACCTTCGTAATGCTTATCACTTGGTACGCATATGTCGGGGGGACGAGTGGAAGACGGCGTTCCACACTCTACTGGGACATTATGAGTATATGGTGATGCCATTTGGACTGACCAATGTGCCAGCGATGTTTCAGGCTCTGATCAATGATGTGTTGCGGGATTTTTTGTTTCGTCTTTGTGTGTCTGGACGACATTCTCATTTTTTCCCGTTCACTGGAAGACGACGTCCAGCAGGTGCACTGTGTGTTACAGCGGCTGTTGAAAAATAAACTGTTTGTGAAAGCGGAGAATTGTAGCTTCCATGCGGAGTCGGTGTCCTTTATGGGTTATGTGCTAGAAAAGGGACAGCTCAGAGCTGACCCTTGTAAGATCGAGGCCATTGTTAGTTGGCTGACCCCTTCCACACGCAAGCAGTTGCAGAGGTTTTTGGGGTTCGCTAATTTTTATCGGCGGTTCATTAAGAATTTCAGTCGGGTTGTGCTCCCGCTTACTAGTTTAACGTTCCCTGATCGTATTTTTCAGTGGACGCCGGATGCTGAATGGGCTTTTTCGCGGCTTAAGGAGCTGTTTTGCTCCGCTTCCCACCTTTTCCTGTGCACAGTTTCCCCGGACCCATGACCAACCCGATGTGTGAACCTTTTGTGAAGAAAGGAGCGAGAGTGAATGTGATTCCCTTCTCAGACTTTCCTTTATGACCTTGGACCCCCGCTATTCCCCCACTGTATATTTCTTTACCTGGTGACTTTGTAAATAAACGGTGTTCTTTGCATTGAACTGTGCTCTGCGCCTGAGTCCTACTACAGTCCGTGACAGTAGAGGGTCTTTTTGCTATCTGCTTACACATCACATCAACATAACAGTCAGGAGGATATTTTCTGGGCCAAAAAGAGTCTGAACACAATGAACCAGAAGTAGATAAATAAGAATCAGTAGTAGAATAAAATCAAATAATCAAGGCAGGCAGGTGTCTTTGTCTCTGCCATTCCTGGAAAAGGAGCAGATAACGATAGTCGTCAGCGGAGAAGGCGACTCAAATGGAGACGACAGGACTGTCACGTCGGTTCCTGAAGAAGATCATAATAATGATGTGTTATTGTTGGGGTATAAAGCTTTCTGTGAAGTCAGATGGCTGTTTTCATAGAGGTCCACTGCTGGTAAAGGTAACTCAGGTGTGGCACCACGCCTGAGTTACCTTCACCATCAAGCATCATGCCAGAAGAGTGACAGGTGTATTGTCTGTACTGCTCCAGTTGTGAGCATCTGAAACAACTTCAGAAGTACATGTGTGAAGGTTTATAAGAACTGCTGGCGCTGTGGCCATGCCTACTAGGCTGCAAAGTGTGATCGTAAGACTACTTGCAAGCAATTTATAAGCACCCACCTGGATGCCCTCCATGCAGTAAATATAAAGCATGTTCCAGACAACGAACCTGCTCCCAGAGAAAATTATTTATTCAATCTGGATCAATGGTCAGGCTGCTGCCTAGTACTGCTGTTAATATTTAATCATGGAAAGTACCATTTATATTGTCAGATAGACCCTATAAAATATCCTTGCTCTTATTAACAGACTTTACCATTTCTGGTTCGGGACCACTGTCTTCTAAAGGCTGGTAAATCTTCTGGTACAAAATGTGGAGAAGTAAATGTGATGCATTTAGCTAGAAATGGACCAGACAATGTACACTCCAATAGTGGATTTAGTTTACATGGAATATGGCAGTGCAGTTACAGGTGTGTGTGTGTGTGTGTGGTCCCGTGACAATCAATTGTCAGTTGATCAGTGTTCATGACACTTTGCATATTAATGATCAAGGAACTGGCCTCACAGCCTATCCGGTCGTAAAGTCTGACTTCACTGGCCGTGTCTGGGCCTAAACTCCGCTGCAGGTCCATATATCAAATGATCACAATGGCATTACTGAGAGCTGAAAAACTGTCTAAAGTCTTTGATCTTTAATAAAATGATCAGCGTTCTGCTCTACCAGGTGTAACAATGGACTACTTGCACAATCACTTCTGCGTTCTATGTAGTGATGCCCCAGTGCTTCCGGTATGGTTAAACCATGGCGACTTTCTACACTCGCTGCCTACAAGAGCTCCCAAAATTGAACATCATTGATGTTCATCGGATTTGCAGAGTGACGACTACCCCAGCCAGCAAATTAGATAAAGGATTTAAGTTATATGCTGCATCATATATACACAACTACGAAGGTAAGAAAACGTAAATTTACCGACAAAGAAACGTTAGCTAACGTCAAATGCAAACACGACGTTACTCTGCTATGTCCTTCATTTGATGTCAATTCTCTACATTACATGTTTTTTTAAACGGTGTTTTATGTCGTCCGAAACTATAGTTGAGGTTTTTTTAACTAATGTCACTTTTGTTGTTAGACACTGTTATAATAGCGTTAGGTAGTTGGCTAACTAAGGAGGTAGTTAACTACTTGCAGATATGTCCAATGCAGACGGCTCAGGGACTGAGCAGTAGTCATGATCTCTTGTAAGACTGTGGTCTTCTTGATCGTCAGGAGGAACTAGTTCAGGGCATCGCTCCGTTCTCTCCCAAACACTATGCCGCGGATGTTGAACTTTATAGCCATTCCACTCAAAAAGTGTTGGTACAGCCCCTTTAATAAGCCTCCTTCCACCATCAAGGGTTGTTGGCTCTATGAGTTGATCACTGGCAAAGTTTCTGCTGCAGACCCTGGTGTGAGAGGTAATCGTGAAATGATCCCGGCGTATGTTTACCAGCCATTGTCTTCTCAAGTCGGAATGGGTCGGAAAGCCATGAAAACTTAGTATGCCATTAAATTTGGCTGAAGCCGAACAAAGTGGGACACAGCAATGCTCGGAGTATTTCTTCTCCTGTTTTTGAAAATATTCTGTTTTAAATACTTTCCTTTTTATACTCATTCTGAAGTGACATTAGCGTAGCTACCGATAGATAAACAAACATACCGGAAACGCCCAAGCGGTAGTATTTGGAAACGGAAATACGTCACATACCTTAGTGCAAGTAGTCCATTGAGTTT
Source organism: Oreochromis niloticus (assembly GCF_001858045.2). NCBI lineage: Eukaryota > Metazoa > Chordata > Actinopteri > Cichliformes > Cichlidae > Oreochromis > Oreochromis niloticus. The sequence goes on from NC_031974.2 coordinate 5,043,943, forward strand.
AACATCCAGGCATCCATGAAAACGGAATTTATGACATTTAATGGAGTTAGAAGTTAGCAGGAAGTTAGCTCGCTAGCTTCTATATAAATACAATATAGCATGTCCTGACTGCAGGGTTCTGGAAACAAATTAAAACGTACAGCTCTGTTATCACTTCCAACATAAATGAAGACAGAAAACTAAACAGCAGTGACGTTTGTAGGATTACTGAAGTTTGGCTAGCTGGTATGTAATGATGTGCTACGTGACTGCTAGCAACACAGCTATGTTAGCATGATATAAACAAGCTAACTATTTTTCCACTCGATAAAAGTTAACGTGTGTGTTCTCGGTGGTCAGGAACAAATGTAATCGCATGGCAGGATGCTGTAAAAGGACCAAACTTCAGCCAGGAGAACAACTGAGATACTCCATCCACAATACGAGGTTAGTCATTCATATACTGCTGCATGGGCTGGGCTGTAGTTACATCGTAAGGTTTTAAAAACTGAGCTTAAATAAATGATTAGCGGTAATAAAAGCCGAGGGAGGTCAACAGTGATCAATGACTGTTTTAGGAGCTTTTTGAGATTAAATAGAAGAGAATACAAAACATTAAACATGCTAACAACACAAAAGCCATATTAAACTACTTTAGGCCCGGAAGTAGGATTCGTCAAGTCATCACTTAACGAGCGGATTGTTCATTCATTATGCAAATGTACTGTTTATAAGATTGGAGAAACCTGCAGTCAGCTGAGACTGAAGAAGTCACTTGGATGAGTGATGAAACGTTTGTCCCACTGAAAACGCTACGTCCAGATGAACAGAATCAACTTCTGGGATTTCCTAACTTGGATGATTGAGCATGCATCAAGATGTTACCCACAATTACTTAGGTACACGAGAACAAAGGGACAGCAAGTCAGTTTCTTACAGAGGAAGAAATAAATAAATAATTATACTGCAATTAATTTTAAGCAGTGTGTAATTATTCAGAAAAAACGGAAAGATACATCACATCTTTCTACATTTTCTTTTTCATAGGATTCAGTTAATCTTTAACATACTGCCTGGATGAAAACGACTGAAATTTATGACTTAAAATAAAAGTATTTTTACTGCAATGTAGAAAAAATGTAGGTTTGTCTCTTCATGAAGCAAAACACACTCACATCCTGGAAGAAAACAAAGACCACTGAAAACTTTACACATGTGTAAGAATATATTTAATTTTCTAAATACTGCCTGTTTAAAAATGACACAAATTTATGAATTTACTTTTTATTTTTTACTGTAACATTAAACATTGCAGGAGGGGTTGTGTCTTTGTTGAGCAAAACAGACTCACACAATATTGTAAGACAATAGAGCCAATTTAAAACACATTTCATGTGAGTTACAATAGAAGTGGCACAGCACTGACACTGATAATTACCTCACGATGAACAACCAAATAAACAGTAACAGGTCTGACAGTTTGACCCAGAAGGTGAACTGTTCTGACATTTTGCTTTTCTTGTTATCAGATGATGGAGTAATGTTTGCTCTGTATGCTGTTTGTGGACACAGCCAGTGAAGTGTAACTTGCTAAACTTGTATTGGGATAACTAACTCCATAAGCTAAGATTTTGTGATCGCGGCTCGATCGCTTAACAACATTGATGATCTTCTCTTAAACTCTTTTTCTTTCCATCCAGTCTTGCAGCTCTATTGTCATCATCCTTTCCTGAGTATTGCCCTCGCTTTGAAAAAGAAAGAAGGGGCTCAGAATTGATGTAATCCTCCCCCCACCTTCAACCCAAGTATGTGTGGTAGTCACTGCTACCACACATACATGTCCTGAACCACGCTCACATACTTCTCTGTCACTTCTGACTTCATCATGCAGTACCACAGTGCCTCTTTTTGCACCCTTTCATGGTTTCACTAGATCTACAAAGACATAGTGAAGCTCTGACTTTCTCAGGAAATTAAAGCTGAATTCTGTGAAGCCTGATCTCAAGCTTTTTAAGTTTGACGCAGCATCCAGAAGAACTTTCAAATGAACCCTGTCAGGGTAATGTCCCATTGGTCTGCCCCTTTTCTCACAGGAGGACACTTTGTGGGTTTTTTGATGCCTCAATAGACGTTTGTTATGGAAGAAAGACTTTCCACACTGACCACACACAAATGTTTTAACTCCAGAGTGGGTGAGCTGATGTGATTTTAAGCTTTCAATCTCAATAAAAGCCTTTCCACAGTCACCACATACAAATGATTTAACACCAGAGTGGATGAGCTGATGTGAGTTTAAGCCAGTCTTTTGAGTAAAAGCCTTTCCACAGTCACCACATACAAATTGTTTAGCACCACTGTGGATGAGCTGATGTCTTTTTAAGTGACTAACGTAAGCAAAAGACTTTCCACACTGATCGCAGCTGAAAGATTTCTCTCCACTGTGGATGAGCTGATGTGATTTTAAGTTGCACTTAGAACGAAAAGCCTTTCCACACTGATCACAGCTGAATGGTTTCTCTCCACTGTGGATGAGCTGATGTCTTTTTAACCTATCAATCCCGATAAAAGAATTTCCACACTGATCACAGGTAAAAGGTTTAACTTCACTGTGGACGCCCTGATGTTTCTCTAAGTGATATCTATCCTGAAAAGACTTTCCACACTGATCACAGACAAATGATTTACCTCCATCATGGATCATATGATGTCTCTTTAAGTGACCTTTCTGAGTAAAAGACTTTCCACACTGATCACAGTTGAAAGCTTTAAATTTCGTGTGGACGACCTGATGTGTTTTTAAGCTCCAGCTATGAGTAAAGGTCTTTCCACACTGATCACAGCTGAATGGTTTCACACCTGTGTGGATAAGCTGATGTGATTTCAAGCTACCAATCTGAGTAAAAGACTTCCCACACTGATCACAGCTCAAGCTTCTGTCCTCCCTGTTGGCGCGCTTGCGTCTTCTGGGCTGCTTCATAGCAGGAAAAGTCTTTTCCACAGGGATCGCCGCTGGCTCATCTTTACTTGCTGGTGCTGGATGTTTTTGGCTGATATCATCCATGTGCTGAGGTTTCGGCCTGCTTTCACTTCTTTCTCCTATAATGACAAAGAACCCAAACAGTGACATCAGGTCTATACCTTCAGCTCATCCCCAAGTGCCCCCTCTTACCTCACAAAGATAAACAGTTTCACCATCTGCCAAACGTCTCAGGTGCCTGGGGACGCTATGCTGTGGTAAATATTTGAGGTGAGCTCATTTTGGGGATAAAAGTAGTAAAAGTTCAACTTGTGAATAAAATATTGGCTTGTGTGACTTCAAAGGTTTTTAGTTTTAACTTTGTTCAAATTTGAAGAACATCACACTTACAATGTGCAGTTCAGGTTGTATGTGTGAGAGCTGTACAACCAAATCCACACTGACTCAGATTTCCCTCTGATTAACCACGAGGGTGTCACACAGTTATCAAAGTCTGCAGACACTGTCAGCTGCAATCAACACCTTTTATTATAATGCACAGGTGAGTTATAATGCATCTCCACTAGAAGATGGTCCCCTGTTATCTACTTTTTCACAGGCAAGCGTGGGCGAGAGTCTACGTAGTCTAATGCCTTCATTTTTCAGGGCCATGTCCACTTAATACTACACTATACGGTTATATGGCATTTTAGTTAATATAAAGCATAGAATTGAGGCACTTCGAATAATTTCACCTCAACACCTCCTCCCTGGAGATAAGGAGAAGGAGTCTCACTATCTGCCTAATGTCTCACGGTGCCTGGGAGTGTCAGTCCAACTCACTCACAATACCCATCTGTGTGTGTGGAATAACCTGTGAAATACATATTTGATGTTTTCCTGTATGTAGAACAAAGTTGCACAAAATGGTAAATGTATTTATATAGCGCTTTATTAGTCCCTAAGGACCCCAAAGAGCTTTATATATCCAGTCATTCACCCATTCACACACACATTCACACACTGGTAATGGCAAGCTACGTTGTAGCCACAGCCACCCTGGGGCGCACTGACAGAGGCAAGGCTGCCGAACACTGGTGCCACCGGGCCCTCCGACCACCACCAGTAGGCAACGGATGAAGTGTCTTGCCCAAGGACACAACGACCGAGACTGTCCAAGCCAGGGCTCGAACCGGCAACCTTCCGATTAAAAGGCGAACTCCCAACTCTTGAGCCCCACGATCGCCCCCAAAATGTACTATAGATATTACTAAAATGATATTGTCAAAACATATGATCAACACATAAAATAAAGAAATCTCCATCACAACAGTTAACAGCTTTTACAAGAAAAGATGTCAGAAAGAAAATGAAAGAAGAGAAGTGGAAAAGGAAAACAGAGCATTTTTAATGAGGTCATGCTGAGCCTCTTGTCCCGATTGTTTTATGTTGGGCTGAGAACAAACAACCGATACTCACATCAGGTCCAGTCAACAACAATTATGTATTAAGCACATATGTGGGAGACGTACACGATACCACCCTCAGTGTAGTCCAGTAGATCTCAAAGAGGAAGGACGAGAACGTCTTTATTTAAAGGGTTGGACACGCCCAAGATTCATGAGCAAGTTACATATCATGCATCAGCGACAGTTAGCTGCATCTCATTTTTACAACACTTAGAATGCTGTTTCGAGACCCTTTCACCCCCAGCTGTCTCCTGTTGTTCGTTATGAGGCCCGTGATCATGTACGCCACATCCTGAGTACATCCTGTTCTAACCGCCCCTGTGCAGGCACGTATGCAGTTACAAGCAAAACACTTCTTTTAATGTGTTTTAGTTTAAATATTCTTTTGCTTCTTGACTGACTGACACTTATTGAAATACTGCTACATGTATATTTCCCACAGTCTCCACATAGATCACTCCACAGACATCACCTTCATATGAAGGGAAACAGAGAGTTTAACTCAAATGATAAAACACTGACGTACTGAGGCAGACAAACAGAGAGGCTAAACAGAAGGCAGAAATCAAACCAAAATGAGCTAAGAGAGAGAGACCCTGTAGAAAATGATAAAGTTAAGCAACCAATGTAGTTATAACTGACTTACTCTGGATCTCCTCTCAGACTCAGGAGGGGGCGAGCGGGCCGGCTTTGTAGTTGGAGTCGGACCAGCAGAGACAATGGGCTCGCTGACCTCCACTCCCCAAGTCAGTCACCACGAGGACAAGTTCTTTGTTTAGAGATGATTTAATCCAAGCTCACCAACAACATCACTCAGCTGTCCTCGTCAGAACTAATAAAATAAAAGCAGTTACATTTAGAGACGTCAGTTTACTAAACATAAAAATATTGCTCTTCTAGCCTCGCTCACATATTCTGTAAAGATTAAATGACTTAAATCATCACGTGGTTTACAAAAACACATTGTTACCAAACTCAGCAAACAATTGCGCGTCCAGAAATAACTGTTTTATCTCGTTTGACATGGAAACTTAAAATTACAAAGACACACTGAACGCACCTTCCTACCAGCTGTAACCTAACAGGAGAATGTACGTTCGTCTTCGCAGCTGCAATACATACCTGACAAAAAGCAACGACCATGCCATGCACCTACTGCTTCATAAATTGGATTTAACACAATACTTTGATGTGGGTTCTTCAAAAAGTGCCAATTTTTAAAACTGCGATAAGACACAGAAAAGTCCAAGGTACTAACACATTCTTCTTCTTCTTCTTTTTAAGTTTTATTGGTGGTTTGCAAAAAGTAAAATGGTGCGTTACCGCCACCAACTAGTATGGAGTGTCGATCCTCAAGCCCTCCCCAAATGTTTACTCTGTGTTAAAAACTGGAATAGGGCCTGATAAGACTCACGTCTTGAGTCCTTTTGCAGTAAATCAATAAGATCCAGTTTCATTTTTATGTTACTGAGGTTTTGGATCAGTTACCTTCTCTCCACCTGATATTTCTGACAGTGTAATCTAACATGTTCTATAGTTCACCCTTCTCTGCAGTAATCATGTTTCCCTGCATCATGTTTCCCTGTCATGAATAGTTTTGTGTTCAAACCAGTATGTCCAAACCTTATTCTAGACATAACCACCTCCTCGCTCCTACTCCAAACTGTGCTTCTCATTTCTCCTGCTCTCCTTTGAATGTTATTACAAGCATCGTCTCCTCCTTTCTTTATCCATTGTATTCCTCCCTCTTCTGAAACCACTTTGATGTTTAGATATTTATCCTTTATTTTCCATGTAATACATTAATTTGTCATTTATTATTCGCTCCGTGATTTTAAAGATGTCAGATGTTAAAGCTATGAGTCTGTAATTTCCTGGATTTGTATCATCCTTTCCTGGTTCATGTATGGGCACAACCACAACCTCATTTTTAAGGTGATTTGATAAATCATCCGTATCTTCTATCTGTTTCAGTAAATCCCTATTCTCTATGATGGCATTTCTCTTCCTCTTCGCCCTGCTTCTCTAATATTGCCTGAACTGTGGATTTTAACAAACGTTTTTGCCAACACATTTGCCTTCTCCTTATTTTTTACTGCTCTTGCCTCTCCGTTCCTCAAGATTGGATATCCATACTCCTCTTTCATTCCATCCATCCTAAACTGTGATTCCTCTTTAATATTTTAAAAGCTTTATTTCCAATACTTAATTAGTTTATCACATTCCTTTGTCCACAAAGGTACGACCTTCTTTTTTTTTTTACCTTCACTTTTCTTTATACCATACCAGCTTTATTTATAAATCACTTTAACATAAAACCAGGGGTTACAAGTGCTGTATATATACAAATAGATTTTAAAAAACTAAATAAATAAAATAAAATAAAACATGTTTGAAAGAAAGTTGAGTCAACCCCTTAAAAGAGTCTCAAAGGCTTCAGCAGATAAATATGTTTTCAGATAGTTTTTAAACTCAGAAAGAAAAAAGATCTGCGTTACGTGTTACTGCCCATGGCATTACTGTGTTATTAAAACCGTGACTTTTTTTTTTGAGAGTGTGACGTTCTTGGCAACAACTATGTGCAGATCAACAGTGGATAATATATCGAGCGTGGGAGAGTGTACGACCATGCAGCGTTAAAAGCGTGGAAGTATTTACTTTACTTTGAGTTTGATTACGTAAAAAGTGACAAAAACATTAGCATCCGCTGTTCAAAGAAAACTTATTTTAACAGCGAAAAATCCCCCTAAGCTTCCGCACAAGCACTGATTAGGCTACACTGCCATGGGAATGTGAAATTCACAGAGAAACTCAGGATTCCTCCACTGACATGACGGCTGCAACACACCTGCACCAGGGCAAACCTCCGCCTACCCCACTCCCGCTGAACAGGTGAAAATAGAGCAACAGGACCACTGATTCTTTGATTTTATTTAATTTCTGCTGTGTTTTACTTGCATCTATTGGAAAGAGTGAGTGTAAACAAAACTAACAATTTTATTTTATATGCTGGAGTTGTACAGAAAATGTGTTTAAATGTTAAACAAATTTCTTCCAGTCAGAGTGTCACGCCGGGGTGCGCCGGTGTGTGGAAAGAGGTAGACCCAGATGCAGACACGGTGGAGACAAAAACGTAGTTTCAAAAAATAAGCGAGCCTTTATTGGCAGATGGCAAAAGAAAGACCAGCCACTCGGGAAACTAAGGTGGCTATTGAAGTCTGTATCTAAACGGCTGAGATACTCAGTGAAAAACTATGACAAACTATGAACACTGAGTAAAGTAGAAAACACAGAGAAACAATAAAGCAAACCTAAGTAAACTGTGGTGAGGTTAACAGACGATCCGACACTGACTGAGGGGAAACACACAGACTAAATACACATGAGGAATAATCAAGGGGAGTCGGATCACATGGGAAACACGGCTGACAACAATTAACATAATGACAGGACACGTGAAACTAAATACAATAAACACAACACACCAAGCTCTTTCAAAATAAAACAGGAAACATAAGAAGACACGGCCATGACTTGAATCTTACAACCAAGGAAAACTTGGACACAAAACATGGCAGAATGAAACTAAATAAGCTGAAATGAAAACTAGACTAAAAAGAATAACAAAACACCAGAAAACTCAACATACTGGGTCACATGACCCAGGGCCGTGACACAGAGAATGTTGCATATAATTTAATTTGTGCTTGATGCATAAAGTTAAAAGATTAAAACTAATAAAACAAGTTTTGAAAAGAGACTTTTTCATTTGATGACATTTTATATGATGGATTATGCAGAAATAGTTGAATTAGGATTGAAGCGACTGAAGATCCTGTTCAGGGTGTAAATCATGTTTTTAAAAAGTAACTAAGTAACTAATTACTTTCAAAAATAAGCAATCAGTAAAGTAACTGTATTACTGTTTGGGGGAAGTAATTGGTAATTAGTTACTGGTAATTGGTAATTAACATGCTCCACCTCCACCCTCCGACCCAGGTTGCTCATCTGCTCGGGCAGCCGGTAGATTCACAGCCTGGCAAGTCAGAATCATCGTCTATACGCGCCACTCCTCACCTCACCCGGATTACCAGACATCTCAAAAGCCGGGTGTGGTGAGTAATAAGGACAAATTTTCTTTACCCACTCTGTCTGTTTGTTTGATAACAGTGGACAGTGAGACTGCAAATGCTGAGGTGGCGCAGCCTGTAGCTAGTTGTCTGCGTGCTGGAGGGGCCCGCTCGGCCTGAGCTGGAGGTTTGCGCACCAGGGGGTCTGGATGCTGGAGCGGCCCACTCAGCCTTAGCTGGAGCTTTAAGCGCTGGATAGGTCAGCTCAGCCTAAATCGGAGGTTTGGGCACCAGGGGTCTGCGAGCTGTCCATATCTACTACGCCTGCTCGCCTGCGTCCTCATCCAGCACGGCCTGCACCCCTGCTTCCAGGTCCAGCAGCGAAACACCAGCCATCAGCCAAGGAAAAGGATAAAACAATCCAGCTCTTAGAAAGGAGAGTGGAGGATTTAGAACAGCATGCATGACTGGAGGACGTGATTATTCCGTGATTATGAGTTTTTTGCGACTTCCCCTGCATAGCAACAACATCACGGCATGTTATACCCTCCCCAGAAAGAATGCCAGGGCACCTCCAGCAATAGTAGTAAAATGTGTGAATCGAAAACACAAAATTGAGCTACTGAGGCAGTCTAGACAACTGAAAGGGAGTGGAGTATATGTGAATGAACATCTCACAAAAAAGAACGCTGATATTACCAGACAAGCCCGTATCATGCGTAAAGAAAAAAAAATCCAAGCAACATAGACAAGAAATTGCAAAGTGATGATAAAGCTCAATGGAACACCAGAAGAGGCCAAGGTTGTAATGATCAGGGATCTTCATGATTTGGACAACTACGGGGGATGATTACACTGTTGTGGTCGGACGGCAGAAGGTCTGTTATGATTTGTTTGCTAACAACTAGCCGAACTTATTCAATGAAAGACACTATTTCCGACTGTTGGAGGGGGAAATGGCAAGTTATGAGTCAGTAGACTGGAAGAGTATTAGTGTGAAGCTGTAGGTGGATATGGAACTGGGATCGACGGTGTCACTGTTAGCAGAGACGGGTCTTCCAGCTGCATGAATATTGAAGATACTTATTATTTAGACGGAGGAATAATCACACGTGGGGCATCGGCTTTTACCGGAACATTCACACCAAAAGGTGTCCTTGTTTATTGAACTCTCGGGTATACTCCGCAGCATAACAGGAAGCATCCTTTCAAAATAAAATCACAATAGATGACAACGAGGGCATACTTAATAACCAGCTCAACACCCCCACTTGCACTCACGTTGTCAGCTTTACACGCATTCCAAAAAAAACAGTTTTTCTTTACTATTTGTTTACGCTTCAAAAATATATTTCTCAAACTTCAATAACTTCCCCTTTGTTGCTGGGTTTGTCATAACATCGGCCACCATCAGACCTGTCGAACAATATTCCAATATCAAATTTCCAGCATTAACTGTTGATCTTACAAAATGATACTTGATATCGATATGCTTACACCTCTGTCTGTTAACAGGATTCTTTGCCAATGCGATAGTCCCTTGATTGTCCTCAAAAATCTTTGGTGGTCCCTTTTGATGCTCATACATGCTTTGCAACAGTTGTGTCAAGTACAAACATTCTTGTGTTGTTGCTGCCAAAGCTATGTACTCTGCTTCACAAGTTGACAAGGCAACAGTTGGCTGCTTCTTTGTTCGCCATGACACCAAAGTATCTTCTTCATTCAGGCTTATGCAGTAACTTGTAGTACTCCTCCGGTCAGTCACATCTGCAGCCCAGTCTGAGTCACTGTGACCTTGTACTCTCAAATCTTTGTCACTTTTCCTGTAGCACAATGTCTTGTCTTTTGATTGTTTCAAATACCTTAGAACATGTTTCACAGTAGTCCAATGTTCCACAGCTGGTTCTTTAAAGTGCTGTGACAGCTTACTTACAACAAAACTCAAATCTGGTCGTGTGCAAGAGGTCAAGTTAATGAGGCTACCTACTGCCTCTCTGTACATTCTGACATTGTTCATTTTCTCAGCATCATCATTGTAGTTCAACTTTTGTTCACAAGGAGTTGATCTTGGTTTACAGTCTTGCATTTGAAATCTTTCCAGTATGTTTTCTACATATCTCTCTTGTGACATTTTTACACAATCTCTGGTTTGCTCAAAATCAATACCAAGAAAATGTTTGAGTTTCCCCATATCTTTCATTTTGAACCTTGCAGTTAGCATTCCCTTCACAGATTTCAAAACACTTTCATCACTGGCTGCAATAATAATATCATCAACCCATATGATCATGATCACTTTGTCTTTTCTTGTGTTCCTTGTGTAAACACAATGATCTACAGGACTCTGCATGAAACCGTTCTCTATCAAATAGTCATGTAATGTCCTGTTCCAGTTTCGGCCTGACTGTTTAAGCCCATTAAGTGACTTTTCCAGCTTATAGACCAGTTTCTCATCTGTTTTTCCTTTTACTTCATAGCCTTCTGGCTGCTCAACATAAACTTCAAAATCTATTGGTGCATGCAAGTATGCAGTTTTTACATCCATCTGATGCAAAATCAGGTTTTCTTGTATCGCACACTGCATCAATACTCTTATACTAGTCAGGTTAGCAGTCGGAGAAAAAGTTTCATCATAGTCTATCCCAAAACACTGGCTGTAACCTTTAGCAACGTACCGTGCTTTATATTTTTCTGATCCATCACCACCATTGTTTTTCTTCACATATACCCATCTACCCCCCACTGCTTAACAGGTAAGCTTGTTAGAGTAAAGGTGTTGTTCTCTTTTAAGGATTGCATTTCATCATCCATAGCTGCTTTCCACTCTTTAGAGTTGGGTGACTTTACAGCTTCACTGAATGTCACGGGTGAGTTACTTATCAGTCTGTAACAGTCTATGTTAGTCAGCATTTGATCAACAATGTTGAAGATATGCGTAGCTTATTTGTGATTTTAAAAATGTGTAGGTAGAATGTAGAATTATTGTAGAGACACTGACACTGCCCTGGATATAAATAAAGGCCTGACTGTGTCATGAACTTAGGAGTAGATTTTAGGAGACCCTCCCCCAGTTTGAACTGTGAAAGTAAGACAAAGAGGAGTTAATGCTGAGTGGAAATTCCCCAGAGGATACCTGGGTGGGGGTCTCAACATTTGTAACTGGATAACTGTGGTTTGGAAGGGAGATGGACTTTTATGACCCGCAGGAAGGCACGTACATAGAGATATTCGCACATAGTGCTTTAACTGTTACGCACACACATCCACACGCACACTCACTCACGTGCACTCACACATAAACACAGGTATGCGCACACACAGGCACTCATGTGCTCGTGCACATAGACACAGACACACAGAGTTTGCAGCACACCATAGGGGATTTATGCTGGGGTCGCTTCTATAAAGCTGGCTGTAACTAACAAAGGGGTGAAGATTTTTGCAGAGGGACACTGGCCTCGTCTTCCCTTCTAGAAGAATGTACGCTTAAATAAAGATGAATAAAGTTTTTGTAAAAATGACTACTGGGTCCGGTGCCATCTCTGGATGCCCGATGAATAAAAAAGAACCGGGGTAAAACTGATTTCCCAACAATATCGTCTCCTGACTCATATTCATTTATATAATCTGGTTTCTTTCTTGTTCTAGAAGGATACCTACTGGAGTTTTCAGTCTCATCACTAAGTGGCATCTGACTGTTCGCTTCTGGTTGGTTGTCAGTACCTGGTTCCTGTGAACTGGTACTGGGGCTTTCCCTGTTCATGTTTGGTCTCTCCCTCACCTGTATGTCCTCATCCTCAGATGTCGTATCAGTTTGTGTTTGCTTTTCCTCATTGTGTTTGGTTACAAACTTAACCAGCCTAAACTTTTGCACTTTAGCACTGTCTGGGAAATAAACCTTGTATGCTGGACTGTTTTTGTCATAGCCTACAAAAATCCCTTTTGTACACCTAGAATCCAGCTTACCCTTGTCTTGCTTGTAAACATAACACTCACACCCAAACTTGAGCATTCTGGATAGATTGGGCTTCCGCCCAGACAGCAAAAAGTAAGGCGTCTGTCCTGTCCGGTTGTTAAAGCACCTGTTTCTGTCAATAGCCGCTGTTTGAACTACATACGTCCATAATTCCTTTGGTACGGAACTCTCAATAAGCATGCACCTTCCCATATCAAAAAGTGTTCTCCAGCCACGTTCTGCTGTACCATTCTGGTGAGGGGAATATGGGGCTGAAGTTTCATATCTTATTCCATGTTTGTTTAACAATGCCTGGTAACGCTTTGCCATGAACTCTGTGCCGTTGTCTGACCTGATACACTTTACCTTCCAGTGTGGGGCTGTATCGGCCAAAAAGATTTCAGTTGCGTGCATTGTTTCACTTTTGTTTTTGAGAAAATATACAAATACTGCACCGGAAAAGTCATCGGTAAACAATAATGCATATCTGTGTCCATCTCGTGATTCTGGATCTATCGGCCCTGCTAGATCCGTATGTACCAGCTCAAGAGGTTTCTCAGCTCTTCTGTCAGGGTTTCTATTCCTAGTCTGGACAAATTTTCCCTGGATACACACCTCACAGTTCAAACTTTGGTTGTCTGTTTTCCCCTTGATTTTCATACCTTCAACCACATTTTGTAACTTCAGAATGTCACTATGATTGCAATGTCCCAAAATTTCGTGCCATGTCTGCACATCAAAACAATTATTACACTTATCATCATAGTCACTTACAGTTTCAAGGTAATAAAGTCTGTTGTGCTCATGGATGTAGAACTTTGTACCGTCTCTGTGTTGAAGGCCGTTCCTTCCTTTCTTAAAGATGATAGTAGCTCCATTCGCGGTGGCCGCTCTCACAGAGAAGATATTCTATGGAAATGAGGGAATGTACAGAGCATCTTTCAGTGTTGTTTTACACTGTCTCCCTCTGCTGTCAATCAAGCACACCTCTGCATCTCCTCTGCCTTCGGCCACTCCTTTACACCTGGTGCCATCAGCTAATTCCACACAGTGTGTTCCCGGCTGGAAGTCGTCATTAAATTTTTTGAACGCTGTTTTATCATTCAGGATGTGTGATGTTGCGCCAGTATCCACCATCAGGCCTTTGGTCCTGATGTCCTGCCGCTGTTGAGGTTCCGCGTAGTCATCGCTCATCCGGAAGACATAGGTGTCGTCGCGCTCTGCGTTGCCGCCCTCCTCCGAGGCTGTGCGCGCTTCATCATTCCGTTGTCGTCTCCTGCAAGTCGACTCTCGATGGGTGTTGCTTCTACAGTGACCGCACCACTGTTTGTAGCGGCATGCTCTGGCCTTGTGTCCCCGCTGGCCACACTTAAAACAGACTATGTCTGAACATGTCTGTCCTGTGGTCACTAGCAGCTGCTGCGGGTCTCGCGCTAGGTTGCACTCTCGCCTTCATGATGTTATCCTCTTGTTCCACTAAGCGCATTTTCTCAGTGTCCTCATAGCTGCGCAGTTTTGTTTTAAATTCCGCAAACTTGATTTCTGATTCACTTTGCGTAATGTGAACAGAAAAAGTTTTAAATGCTTCTGGTAAACTTTTTAACACCATCGCTACAAGCAGACCATCACTAAGTGTCTCTCCAGCATTTCTCAGGGCTGTAATAAATGTCTCTGCGCGTATGATGTACTCCGTGACACTCTCACTGCTTGCCTTCTTCAGAGAAGTCAGTTCAGTATAAAGGCTGATAATTCTTGGTTTACCTTTTCCCGCATAATAGTCTCTTAAAATTTTCAGTGCCGCGCGTCCATCATCGGCAGCTTCTCTCATCACGAGCGATAAACTCTTATCATCCAGGAACTGTATTAACTCTGCATAGGCCTGGGCATTCTTATCTTCGTCATCCACATCTTTGTCATCACCTTTCAATATTGTGTCTTTTAGACCTTGTAATCTAAGATGTCCCAAAATTTTGTCTCCCACAGTTCATAATTCTTCTCATCTCCGTCAAAAACCAACCTTGCCCATCGGCCACTGGGTTCACCAGCACGCTTACTCATGGTGCTAACTTAGCATGCTAGTCCTCACCGAACACGCTGTACTTTGCGACTTTTCTGGTGGTAAACTTTCCCCTGGCGTAGCTTCAATATTTTCCTGGGCCCATAACCTGTTAGCAGAGACGGGTCTTAAAGCAGAATCTGCATGAATATTGAAGATACTTATTATTTAGACGGAGGAATAATCACACGTGGGGCATCGGCTTTTACCGGAACATTCACACCAAAAGGTGTCCTTGTTTATTGAACTCTCGGGTATACTCCGCAGCATAACAGGAAGCATCCTTTCAAAATAAAATCACAATAGATGACAATTAGGGCATACTTAATAACTAGCTCAACAGTCACCATTATGCGCGGAGACAAGATATAGATCTTAGCCTCAGTTATTTATGGATCAGAAAGAACTATAGGTATGAGTGGTTTCTCCAAATATGTTGTGTAATACTTGTACGGATGTTAATGGGTATGTCATAAGGATAACAGACATTTAAAGAATACTCAATCACAATGACTGAAGATTCGGATTACAGATTACCTGTTTTTGAAAATATAATCGATCCAGAACGGAATGTGCGTATTGCAATGAATGTTACATGCGAGTATTATACTGAGAATCAATTTAGGGATAATGTTGACTTAGGCAATATATTTTCATTAATTCATTTCAACTGTAGAAGCCTCTATAAAAATTTTTGTTCTGATCAATGATTTTTTGAATAATCTGAAAGGCAATTTTAAAGTGATAGCACTATCAGAAACATGGGTAGATGAGGAAAGGGGTTGGGACTTTCACATTGATGGGTATGAATTATATCATTTAAATAGATCTAATAAGAAGGCAGGATGTGTGGCACTTTTGGTTGATAGTGATTTGAAATGTAAACAGGTTGAATATATGTCTGTGGCTATTGATGATTTAATGGAGTGTGTGACAGCAGAAATAGAAATGGAAAGAAAGAGTAATATTATTGTTACTTGTATGTATAGGAGGCCTGGGACACTGATAGAAGCATTCACAGATGTAGTAGAAGATTTATTGAGCAAGGTAAAGGGAAATAAGACATTCTGTATTTGCAGTGATTATAATATTGATTTTTTTAAAATGTCCAATCATAAGGCATCATCAGATTTTTTTTGAGTTATTATTTGGAAGAGGGTTCTACCCTCTGATTACTAAACCTAGTAGAATAACTGAAAAGTCAGCTACTTCAATTGATCACATTTTCAATAATTGCTTGGAAAGCAACATTATAAGTGGTCGTCATAAATGACAAGTGATCATTTACCTGTTTTTGTTACTTTAGATTATAAAATGACACGAAAGGAGGAAGTGTGTGTGGACAGATATAAGATAAGTTTATAAAAATAAGTTAGTATTAATTATCAGAAAGGGTAAGAAAGAGTATTATAATAAATTATTTTACAAAAACAAAAATAATGTTAAGGGTACGTGGAATATCTTAAAAAAACTTATTGGTTAATAAATATACATCTTTAAATTTACCTACTTACTTTAATAAGAAAAATAAGGTCGTAAGTGATATGAATGAAGTGGTAAATTACTTTAATTCTTTTTTCTTTTTTTTTTGTAAATATTGGGCCTAACCTGGCAAAACTTAAACAGGATGATTCAGAATGGAATGATGAATGGAAAGGAGATAGCAGAGTGGTAAAGTCTATGTTTTTAGGGGAAATCACTGAAAAAGAAATCATAGATATTGTAGCAAAATCTAAAAACAAGACATCCACTGATTGTGATGGGCAGCACGGTGGCACGGTGGTTAGCACTGTTGCCGCACAGCAAGAAGGTCCTGAGTTCAATTCCACCATCAGGCCGGGGTCTTTCTGTGTGGAGTTTGCATGTTCTCCCCGTGTTTGCGTGGGTTCTCTCCGGGTACTCTGGCTTCCTCCCACCATCCAAAGACATGCAGCTTGTGGGGATAGGTTAATTGGATAATCCAAATTGCCACTAGGTGTGAATGTGAGTGCGAATGGTTGTCTGTCCCTGTATGTTAGCCCTGCGACAGACTGGCGACCTGTCCAGGGTGTACCCCGCCTCTCGCCCTATGACAGCTGGGATAGGCTCCAGTGCCCCCCGCGACCCTGAAAAGGATAAGCGAAAGCGAATGGATGGATGGATGGATGGATAGATATGGTCATCGTTAAAAAGACTTTGGATTGTATTTCCTGACCGAATGAAAGTGGCAAAAGTTTATAAATCTTTATAAATCAGGAGACAGACATAGTTTTAATAATTATAGACCAGTATAATTGCTATCACAGTTTTCTAAAGTGCTTGAAAAACTCTTAGCACAAAGATTTGATAGTTTCATTGAAAAAGACCAACTGTTAAGTGAAAGTCAGTACGGATTTAGATGGAACAGATCAACAGCAATAGCATTAATGAATACTATTGAAGACATTTCATCAGCAACACATAATAATAAATATACTATAGGGGTCTTCATTGATTTAAAAAAAAAAAGCTTTTGACACTCTGCAACACTCCATCTTGATTTCTAAGTTAAGTACTTATGGTGTGAGAGGAATAGTATTGAACTGGTTAAGCAGTTATTTAGATAATAGGTTTCAGTATGTGCAGTATTTAGGCAGTTTATCTGATAGAATGGAAATATAATGTGAGGTCCCTCAAGGTTCTGTTTTAGGACCAAAACTTTTTAATTTATATATAAACGACATTTTTGATCATTAGGAGTTGGTGGCATTTCTCTGGTGTGGTGTCATGGGGTTTGCTTCTGTTTTCAGCACAGGTAGGCGGGGCCGTGTGTCACGGGATGTTGGCACACTGGGGTACATCAGACGTCATTTGATGGAGTGTTATTTAGGAGCAGCACGACAGACGTCTGGTGTCGGAGTATTGCCACCTCCCCGAGTGGTAACGTGTAATTTTCCGCGGTGTGCATTACGGCCAACCTATGTCTTGGATTTTGTTTGCTTACCTGTTGTCCTGTATCCTCAGCCGGATCCATCACCCGCTTGCCTGTCAGCTGTTCGTGAAGCCGCATTTCTGGGATCACTACAGAGATCAATCTCAGCTTTTCTCTCACATCCCGTGAGCTCTCCAACTCTCCCCATATTTATTGCCGTTTCTTACCGGTTGTTTGGTATCTTTCCCTAAAGTTTTTTTTTCCTTTTTCTCATAGATCCACCCTGCGTGTGCGGGTTACCCCTTTCCCTCTGAATGCATGTCAGCCCCCTTCCCTGGTTTCCCTCTGTTTATTTATGAGCGTACATATCCCATCCTGTTTAAATAAGTTTGACACTGTAAATAAAGAGCACTTCCTGCATTTTCTGCACTTCTGTGTGTTCTGACATAGAGTGTGTGTGTGTGTGTGGGGGGGGGAGTTGATTCAGGTATCTTTGCTTTTTCAGCGTTCTCCCCATGCATTTGCCGACAACGCCTCTAAAATTCATAGTTCAATGGGTCAGGGGGCCGACCACTTGGAAGGTGGCAGTGGTGAAGCAGGTATGGCTGCCCACACTTGGGCCGCTTGGCTGGTGGCCGGCGGCGACGTGGACGAGACCCGTCGGGCGGCTTGGCAGGCGGTCGATGGTAGTGTGGATGTGGACGTGACCCCTCAGGTGGTTTGGTGGGTCTCCGTAGACAGGCTGTTTTGACAGGCCCCGGAAACAGCCATGCTGGACGTGGACATGGCTTGGCAGGCAAGACGAGCAGAGGCGTGGCGTTGACCTCTGGCTGCATCATGGCAGGCGAGACGAGCAGAGGCGTGGCGTCGACCTCTGGCTGGGTCGTGGCAGGCGAGACGAGCAGAGGCGTGGCGGTGACCTCTGGCTGGGTCAAACCGGGACCAGGCGTGGTGGCGACCTCTGGCTGGGCCGAGCCGGGACCAGGCGTGGCGGCGACCTCTGGCTGGGCCGAGCCGGGACCAGGCGAGGCCCTCCAGCTGATGTGGCATGGTGCTAGACGGGCTCCTCAGGCCCTCCAGCTGACGTGGCATGGTGCTGGACGTGCTCCTCGGGCCCTCTAGCTGACGTGGCATGAGGCTGGACGGGCTTCTTGGGCTCTCCAGCAATGAAAGGAAACTGCTCCGCTGCTCGGGATCGCTGACGGCGTGAACGCCGTTTTCTCCGGGAAGGAGGAGGAGACGTGACAGCCCGCGAATCCTCCAGCGGACCGGGCTGAACCTCCTCCGAGTCTTCATACTGTAGAGGCAGATCCGGGCGGACGCGTAAGGTGGAAACGAGGAAGTCCTGGATGAGAGGGTTTAGCGCGCCAAATAGCCAGGGAAGTCCAGAAACCATCCTCTGCAGACGGATGGCTAACTCCTCCTGGTATTCTTCAAATGGCAGCGCAAGCTATTCCTGGCATAGAAACTCCACCGCATAGATCATGTCCTCCCGGAGCTCAGCGGAGGGATTATGAGCTGCTGGGTCCATTGTCTGGTCAGGTCGTTCTGTCACAGTCTGGCGAGGGCAGACTGCATGAATTCACGAGAGGACCCAAAACGCAGACTCCAAGGAACAGGGAACAGAACTTGAACGTTAACAAAAAGCGAGCTGTTTAATAAGGCTGGTAAAAAGGTGCAAAGAAAAGGCAAGGCAAACTGACGTAAACTAACATCAACCTAAGCTGGGGAATCTAAAACAACAATATGAAAAAACCTGGACAAGGGAAGTGAAACTAAATACAATGAACAAAGAACACACGACTCCTTCAAAATAAAACAGGAAACATGAGACAGACATGATTATACAAACTTGATAACATAAGACAGGCAGCATATAAAGGGTGAGGGAACTTAAATACAGGGGTAGAAAAACACAAAGAGAAACTAATAAACAAATGAACTTAGATACCCTAATGAACTTAAAACATCTAAATAAACTAAAACTCAAAACACTGGGTCAATAGACCCAGGAACATGACAGAGAGAGAGAGGGAGAAGGAGGCCAGGGTCGCACGACCTCGGGGGAAGGTGCCTCGACGCGTACGGTCACTCAACCTTCATTCCCTCCCGCTCCAGTCCAAGCGTTTTCAATAATACTGAGGAACCGATGCAGCCCCGCGCACAAGACTTACCCCGGAAGAGCATCAGAAGCGTTTTAAGGGGCGGCTGTGTTTGTATTGTGGTCAGTCAGGCCACTTTATATCTACTTGCCAGCTTCGGTTAAAAGGGGGGCCCACCAGTAACTGCGAGGGTACTGGTGGGTGGCACCTTTTCTCGGTCTCAGGTTCCCCGCATGCAGCTCTCCGCTGTCTTATCTAATAACACCAAGACCTACCCTACTCAAGCTCTTCTAGATTCTGGGGCTGAACAGAATTTAATTGACAGCGATCTGGTACATCTCCTCGGTATTAAAACACGCCTTCTAGAGGTCCCTGTTTTAGTTGTTGCCCTCAATGGTCAGCCCTTGCCCTCGGTCACCCATGACACGGAACCTATCTTATTAATTCTTTCGGGCTTCATCGCAAGTTTCTCAGATTCTTTGTTTTTGCATCCCCTCATTCCCCCATAATTTTGGGTTATCCTTGGTTCGAGCGCCACAATCCCCATATTAACTGGGCCACCCATCGTATAGAGAGTTGGAGTAGTCACTGTTTGTCACACTGTCTGCGGTCTGCTTTACCACCTCTGCTTTACCACCTCCTCCACCTCCTGCTTTACCACCTCCTGCTCCCGAATCAACACCAGAAGATTTGGACCTGTCATCTGTGCTGGAGGTCTATCATGATTTGAGGTCAGTTTTCAGCAAACGTCGCGCTCTGTCTCTGCCTCCTCACCGGCCATATGACTTTTCTATTGACTTGTTGCCTGATGTTTTGCTGCCTACTAGTTGGCTGTATAACCTGTCTGGGCCGGAGAGGGCTGCCATGGAAACCTACATCACAGAGTCCCTGGAGGCAGGCTTGATTTGGCCATCCTCTTCGCCCGTGGCTGCAGGGGGGTTTTTTGTGGGGAAGAAGGACGACTCTCTCAGACCATTTGTTGACTATCGTGGACTTAATGCCATCACTGTGAGGAATAAATATCCCCTTCCACTGCTTTCTTCCACCTTTTCTCCGTTACAGGAGGCAGTTGTTTTCACTAAGTTGGACCTTCGTAATGCTTATCACTTGGTACGCATATGTCGGGGGGACGAGTGGAAGACGGCGTTCAACACTCTACTGGGACATTATGAGTATATGGTGACCAATGTGCCAGCGATGTTTCAGGCTCTGATCAATGATGTGTTGCGGGATTTTTTGTTTCATCTTTGTGTATCTGGACGATTCTCATTTTTTCCCGTTCACTGGAAGACGACGTCCAGCAGGTGCACTGTGTGTTACAGCGGCTGTTGAAAAATAAACTGGTCATGAAAGCGGAGAATTGTGTCTTCCATGTGGGGTCGGTGTCCTTTATGGGTTACGTGCTAGAAAAGGGACAGCTCAGAGCTGACCCCTGTAAGATCGAGGCCATTGTTAGTTGGCTGACCCCTTCCACACGCAAGCAGTTGCAGAGGTTTTTGGGGTTTGCTAATTTCTATCGGCGGTTCATTAAGAATTTCAGTCGGGTTGTGCTCCCGCTTACTAGTTTAACGTTCCCTGATCGTATTTTTCAGTGGACGCCGGATGCTGAATGGGCTTTTTCGCGGCTTAAGGAGCTGTTTTGCTCCGCTTCCCACCTTTTCCTGTGCACAGTTTCCCCGGACCCATGACCAACCCGATGTGTGAACCTTTTGTGAAGAAAGGAGCGAGAGTGAATGTGATTCCCTTTGTTACGGGTTCGAAATTGAGGATGAGAGTAAAACAATGATGGTCCAGAAGAGGTCAATCAAACAATTGATTTTTAATGAATGCACGCAGCGTGGAGAGGTGCAAACTGCAAAACAGTTGTACATCTCTACCCAAAATACACTCTAGATTGCTTTTATAACATCAGGGTATTGTAACGCCCCTTCTTGCGTTTACAAGCACATAATTTGCATGTACAGAACATTCATGTATTTTAAGAATTAACTGCAACATAGAGGTTCCTCCTTGTGGCATACTCTTAAGAATATGGTGATGATCTAAGGCCTTTGAGGTCACCATGGGCTGGACATCCTTCCGTCACCTGTAACTAGGCAAACTCAAATGCAACAAGAAGCTGAATACATTCAGGCCTTTGCTCAGCTACTTTTTTACTGTAACAATATACTCAGCATATGAGTTATGATATATATATATATTTAACTCAATCATTTTAAAGTAGTTATAACTGCACCTGTAATAAAATGTTAATATTTGATTATGATAACCCCTATAATATAAATTATAACATAATGCCAGCAGCTTCAATAAACACTTCGATGAAATGATAATTAATGCAATGATAAGATGATGGTTATGTAAAATAATCCCTGTAATTCCACAATTCCCCCTTTTGACGTCTCTTCCAGAGACGTCACTACACTATTCCCAGGTCCACTACCTTCGCTCTGACCCTCTCTAGCCGCCCCCTGACTCAGCAAATCCGACAACAACCTCATGTCCTCTAGGTGATCCAGCAATAAAACACCAGCTCCCACTTGAAAACACTTCATGCTTAGGTAATCTCCGCTCCTTTTCTGGGTCCCTCTCTGGTGGAAATCTTCTCCTGTAAGGGGTAGAAAACAAACAACCTTTCTCTGCTACACCTTACTAACTTACTGTGTTCATCTCAGGTTCCTGTCATTATTCAAAGTTGGTTCACAATATCATATCAGGCCAAATCACAAACCCTACTGCCACGTCTACTTTGTTAAGCTCTTCAGCTAGACTCTGTACCGGTTTGCCAATCTGTGTGTACATGTCTCTACACTTTTAATGTCTAAATGCACATCTGGATGTATGTGCACTTGTATGTCTATCTGCATCTATGAGTCAATGATTTGTCAGATATAAGGCGTTAATGTGAGAAATGTTTCCTGACTATTAACTCCTGATACTCAAGGAACTTTCCTGTTTGCCGAACTTCCTAGGTTTGGCCTTTTACACTTTTACTAAAGAAATTTTAACAAAGCCCAAAAAGATTTTTATTTTGCTCCTGTGCTTGACAGGTTAAGCGAAGTTGTTTTTTGTTTTGTTTTGAAATTTTTCCCTTCTGTGTGTGTGTGTGTGTACATAAGTAAGAATATGATAATCAACATAAGATCCCTGGTTTGCAAATGATTTTCTGCCCCCGCTGCAGGGCAACATCATGTGGTGGTGAGTCTATGTTGGCTAGTTTAATGCAAATATGTAACAGTTGCTTCATTACATTGCCCACTCAGAGTTGCGCAGTTTCAAAGTATGTGGAGAATTCAATACACATTTCTTGGCTAATTATTTTCCCAATAAAAGTGAAATCACACATTGCATTTGATTTCACTTATGTATTATCCTGTTCTGGGCTCTATCCATTATATTAACTTTATTTAATCTCAATACTCTTTATGTGTGTGAGCAACGCTTTTAGTCTTATTAAACACAACCCAAGTAAAATGCACACCATCCCCATGTCAGCCTAAATCTCCGCTAAAAAGCACACTTCAAAGTTTTCTATCTGGATTTACGCCTCTTTTGGCCTCAAGCATATACATAACATGCCAAGGTTACTGTTAATGCCCGTTAGACAAGTTTCCATTATCTACAACATTTTGTTTCACCCGGCTCACCCTCACACATTTCCTGTTCACTTATTGCATATTTATCTTTAACACCATTTACCTCAGTAGTTGCTAAGCAGAAACAAAGCAACCTGTGGTCCACCTTTACCCTGTAAAATAAACCCCTGTCATGATTGTGTCTGTAAGCATGTTTTGCATTCATTCATTACACTCCCCGCCATTCCTGCAAGTTAGGAGCTGTAAAGTTGAAAGCTGCATCAAGTCCAGGCCTTTGGCCTGGCCTATATTTAAATCATGTGTGTTTGTAAGCGTGCATGCAATTCACCTGCTATGTTCTCATCATCCCTCAACATGTATCACCTGGACACTCTCACCAGTGAAGCTTAAAACCCTCTTGGATAGAACATCAACTCTAAACAAGCACAGTTATGCATTGTGTATAAAATTAACTCAACCTCATGCTAACCTACATAAGTACCTGTCTTAAGGGAGACCTCTGCACAGCTCAGACGCCAGTTGCAAGAGCTCTTTAACATTAGAATCATCAACTGTGACTTATATAGTGTTATTTCGGTACTTTATACTTCACACATTTTTGAACGTTGTTTATATGGGGAGTTCCTCTTTTTGTGTCTATATTTATTAATATGCCTTGTGCACTAAAGCTTCCTGTTTTTCAGTCTGGCTGAGCACTTATTTGTGAGTATAAACTGGCCTCTACAAGCCTTCATTAGCAGATACACATTACAAATACTTCATATATACAGAGAAAAAACCCAATAATCCACATTTCACTATTTTGTTCTTTGGTTCAGATTTGGATTCTGTATTGTTCTTCATTTGTTATTATTTTGTCATAAAATAAATCAACCAAATAACTTAAGCTGTGTGACAGCACCTTGCGTTTACGCCAGGCTGTGAGCTGCCCTAAATCTACTTGCTACACCCCCTTTTCACCTAGTTTAATTTTTTTCAATCCTAATTTAAACTATTCCTGACTTCCCTCAATGCACACTGTAAAGTGTAAAAGATACAGTTAGCTTTCTCCTGGTAAAAGGTCCTACATTATTTTCTCTACCTTTGGAAACATCCTCTATCGAGTTAACCCATTTCATTTTTCAAACTTAGGCCTGATTTCTTCGCCCCTTTAACGGGTAGCGCATATCCGGTCTGAACACTGTGTTTGGGCAATTTACGAATTGTTGCAGGATTTCTATGTTATGTAAAGTTCCTCTCATCCCTTTTATGCTTCCATTATAACCTGTGTCTAACAAGCTTTTGATCTTCTTTGTAATATAAACAACTCGGTGTATTTGTGCTCTGTTCTTCTCCTTTCTCTCGTCTGATCATCTCAAGTACGTCCTGTACCAAATTTGCTTCCTCTTTTCAAGCCCCACATTTAATTACCAGCTCAAACATATTTGCCCTATATTGCTGTCTCGACGTGTTTCCTGTCAACTTAACAGAGTTATTCTCAGAACTCAGAAAGGTCACGTAGACATTTGCTTAGTAACCCTAAAAGAGCACCTTCATGTAGCTAATCGCATATATTAACACCCCCCTTTTTGTGAC
Organism: Oreochromis niloticus; assembly: GCF_001858045.2. Lineage (NCBI taxonomy): Eukaryota > Metazoa > Chordata > Actinopteri > Cichliformes > Cichlidae > Oreochromis > Oreochromis niloticus. The sequence goes on from NC_031974.2 coordinate 5,068,591, forward strand.
ACATCTCATGTGTTACAAACTCAAAATCCTTCACTCAAGCTTAGGAAATTAAAAGAAAAAGGTTAGTCCTATCATATTAGGCATACATGCTCCGGAGCTTCAAACCTATATTTAAGGAATGAAATCAAATTAATCATCATGTCAAATCTTTTCTTGGCTCCATCCACAGCCTGCATCCTTGAAACGTCCTAGAAACAAAAACCTGTGTGTTAACCAGAACATCACCTTTTATACTCAGTTTTCCACTTATGATCCAACCTGTGTTATAACAGAAAAGTTAAAACAGAACAATTATCAGTCATGTGTCCAACCTTAGTCCAGTCTTTTGTCAGTGTCCAGTCGGTCCAACCTATGGTCTGCCTGGTCCGTCCAGTCACCATCCATTTACACACATTCACTCACACGCATTACCATCAGGTATTGCTGACAGTGGAGACTATCTCGCAAATATTCAGTCTTCACTCTCAGCAACATCAACTCATTTATTTGTTTTACTTTGTTTTTAAGAAAATAGTTCTTTCTGCTTTTAGACTGGATTGGCTCGCGGCAATCCTTTTACTTTGTCAGCGCTGTTATCCACTCTTTTGCAGGCCTGCTTACAACAAAAATGAGAAAAAAGAGAGCTGATTATTAGCTCATCAAAACACAAAACAAAATCACCTGACAGGTTTTTTCTAAGTGCACTGTTATAGAAACTATGGGCCCTTATAGACATGTCCATGTTTATCAAAACTCCCTCTATTAAAAATAAAACAACAACCTCAAAAATCAACAATCTGAAATTTCACCCGTTCGACACACTGAAAACCTCGCCAAAAGCTGCACCGTTTCGTACACAACAATAACCCCGGTTAGGCACTTTACCATACTCAGATTCAGCCTAAGATCTTACAACAATGTGTCAACACTAATTTATAAACCTCCTAATCAAATTTGCACCTCTGAACAATCTACCCCTCCTTTAAGGCCTCAATCACACACACACAGCAAGCTCCTCTGTCCACATTCACACGAGCTCTCAAACTTTTGCATACTCAGCCATATCTCAACAATTTAACTTGGCAAAAGAAATACATGTTTAAACTTTATCACATTATTGAATTATTTTCATTTTCTTTCTATACTAATCACTTGTTTTGATCACTCAGTGCAAGAGCACTCCTGAGTCACTCTTATAGACACTTTTCTTTTGTTTTTCCATCTATTTTATGAACCATTCACACCATTCTCTCACTCATACAAGCAGCAAGCAGATCTTCATTGCATATGCTTATGTTCTTAGCCAGGTTTTTAATCAATATCTGTTCATTAAGCTTCAGGAGCTTGTCTTTATAAGGTTAATGCATTTTCTGTTTGTGTGTGTATGGGTATATGTTATTTTGCATCTATGACTTCACAGTCTCCCAGACTTCTTCCCAACTCTCCAGTTAGGCAGTCAGTTTTCTTTTTCCCCGAGTTACTAACCCACATTTTGATTTCCCACCTTAAATTACCGCCCTCCTGGTCTTCAGCCAGGAGCTGGGGCTTGCTTTTCAGGTTCCTGGACACATCATGCTATGAACAATTCAACCAGAAACTTGCCTTAACTTATCCATAGATGTTAACCTCTAACTTTCTTCCGACTGCTGCTGTGGAGAGCCGGTCCAAGTCTGCTTTACTCCTGAAAATAACAAAACTAAGACATTTTCATTATTATCACCAGTGGTTAAATAACCCATTTCTCTGTCTCTGGTCAAAAATACCAATTATGCCATGTATGTAAGCGTGTTCTTCCTTGCGTTATGTGGTCATGTAAATGCAGTGTAAGCTGTTTTCTTCATTGCATCCTTATGTATTCATTGCATTTTCATGTATTCATAGTTAATTTATGCATCTTTTCACTGAGCTCTAGATTCAAACTATCTCACTTCTGATTCATTTCAAAAATAATCTCACATGTAACAATTTGTATGTGTGTTTTCTATTCATTAAGGTAATGACAATTATTTCTTTCATTATTCTTACCTTTTCTAATGTTTACCTCTTTGTTATGCTGTGGTGGACATCCCTAAACAATTCATGAGTTCAGGTTTCAATTTTCAATCCAATTATATCCTATATTCTCGCAGTCAAACTCGTCCAGCTTCATCTCTCACTGGTCCTCTCTGCACAATGTCCTGTTCGGGCTTCAAAGCTCCAGCAAACACAGTCTCAACTCAGCTGTTGTCTTCTTCTCTGTTTCTTTACAGTCTTTCTTTCAGATTCAGTCCCAGCATGGCAAAATATCACTCAATGTCCAGTGCTCTTCCACAATTCTTTATCCCACTGTTCAACTGCCCAGCCTGTATTTTCACAGTACATGTTACATTACTCTTACATGCTGCTGCTGGTCGTCAGTCGTCATCAGTGTTAATGGATCAGTGGCACTGTCGTTTGCCTGCTGTATTCAAGTCCACGATGTTCTATCGGTCTTCATCAGGCGATTAACTGTCCTTTGAACTTCTTCTCCGCTTCAGGGACAAAGTGAGAGATCCAGCCGCACAATTTCGAGCCAAAAACTGGCTTATTCTCCCAATTCTTTTAATCTACTTTTCTGCTGCTGAACTCAAGGTTGCAAAGTTGAAAGACGCCCACCTGTATTGACACACTAAACCATATAATTAGTATTATATTCATTTTTTCTTAAAGGCTTCATTTGCTTCATGTGCCTAGAGTTAAATCTCTCTCTCTGTGTTCTTTCTGTACACACTCAGTTCCCATATATGGGCATGCACAGTTCCTGTTCACTATTTCCTGTCGCTGCAGCCCCGGTACATAGAGCAATATTTCCTGTTCCTCAAACTAATCTAACTCCTTTGTTTTTTGTTTTCTTGAATTAAAAACACTTTCAAACTTTAGCACATCCTACTTTTCATCACACAAGAAATATATTTCACACTCCTTTATTCCATACACACCTTTTAAATGCTCTAACCTCTTTCAGACGCCATAAATCGTCTCACACGCACTGCCTTTCTCTCTCTCAGACCCCTTTTCACTTACTCAGACAAATCACCCAGTCACTCAAATCAAATACTGACAGCATTCACACAGTTAAAATCACACAAAATACGCTTTCATACGAGTATTTTGGACATGCCTTTCATAATCAGAAAGAGCAAGTCAAAAGAAAAAAGAAAAAGAAAACTGAAACCTCTCATCGTCTCACACCCCGCTTCTCCACACACATCACCATTCTTTAGGTCAGTTTTGTAGCATCAGTCACACAATCATTACACAATACCCTGAATCCAACATGTGTATTTACACAAACTGTTATAAAATGTTGGTCAAAAAACACGGTGTGATTACAAAGAGTCAATAAAACATGAGTCCTATTACTCTCAACAAGTATTACGTCGTTCAAGGACGTGTAAAGCAAAACCCATACTCCAATTCTACATGTATCATAAAGTAGTCATCATAATTAACAACCGTAATGCCAACAAAGTAGAAATAAAAACAATTCTTCCCTTAAAACACCAATATAAGTCGTCCTTAACCCAGTCTCTGCAGTCAGTCATTAGTTACTCATTAGTAAACAGGAAATGTCAGTCTAAATAAGTCGCAGGCATCTAATTTACATAAACACAGACACACTCTCAAAATAAACAGCCTGCTGCAGTGCCCGTGGCAGACAGAGCCTATATACAAACATAGAAATTATAACACAGAGACGTCTGATAAATTAAATAATATTTACAAGGCCTTAAATTGCACAACCTACATAATTTAGACAAAATTTGAATTAACCCTCCAAGGGACAAACTCCAAGTTTTTGATAATCAATGACAGTCTCAGTTCCAAACTGTATCTGCTCTAATCCCTAAATATCCTAAGTAAATTTAAAAGCGTCCAACGCCCAAGCTCCAAGCTTTACTGCCCAAAAAAGTGCATGAACCGTTCCAAACGGTAAAGTGGTCCAACCACTAGCTATTTTGGAGTTTCCCAAGTACTCCACGATCGCCAATCGGACTATCCCGTCCAACGGAAAATCCTGAGCGTCCTCAAGAAGTTTGGAGCGTCACCTCCGAGAAATGCACTTCCTGGAACATCCCACAGTTCCGTTCTACATTAATTTAATTATGTTTTTTAAAGACATCCTATGAAACCACCAAACCAACTTTATTGATGTCCAAGCCCAGCTTTCTATTCAATTATAACTGTATGACCATATACAGATTTCAAATGACCTATATCCTAAATTCAGTAGTCCAACTACTTTAAATTCTCTTTCCTTAGCAGTCCAACTGCATTTCCTTTAATCAGTACTGTCACTTAACCTTACATTATCATTACTTCAACTTCAATTCTCATGAGATTTTCACCAAAATCAAAACAGACTTTCACCAGTAATTTTCAGTGAGTAGACTTTCAATTTTGTCAGAACCAATTCAGCACTGTTTGGAAATAATTCAACAGGTAGTGCCTTACCTTTGAATAAGCCGGCTTATGTCCACTCACTTCGACCACTGACTCGTGTCTGCTTGTTTGAGCACCTTGGACCCTCTCAGTCTCAACCTCCAACTTTTCTCCCTCAACCCTCGGCCAATGCACCAAATGTTACGGGTTCGAAATTGAGGATGAGAGTAAAACAATGATGGTCCAGAAGAGGTCAATCAAACAATTGATTTTTAATGAATGCACGCAGCGTGGAGAGGTGCAAACTGCAAAACAGTTGTACATCTCTACCCAAAATACACTCTAGATTGCTTTTATAACATCAGGGTATTGTAACGCCCCTTCTTGCGTTTACAAGCACATAATTTGCATGTACAGAACATTCATGTATTTTAAGAATTAACTGCAACATAGAGGTTCCTCCTTGTGGCATACTCTTAAGAATATGGTGATGATCTAAGGCCTTTGAGGTCACCATGGGCTGGACATCCTTCCGTCACCTGTAACTAGGCAAACTCAAATGCAACAAGAAGCTGAATACATTCAGGCCTTTGCTCAGCTACTTTTTTACTGTAACAATATACTCAGCATATGAGTTATGATATATATATATATTTAACTCAATCATTTTAAAGTAGTTATAACTGCACCTGTAATAAAATGTTAATATTTGATTATGATAACCCCTATAATATAAATTATAACATAATGCCAGCAGCTTCAATAAACACTTCGATGAAATGATAATTAATGCAATGATAAGATGATGGTTATGTAAAATAATCCCTGTAATTCCACACCTTCTCAGACTTTCCTTTATGACCTTGGACCCCCGCTATTCCCCCACTGTATATTTCTTTACTTGGTGACTTTGTAAATAAACGGTGTTCTTTGCATTGAACTGTGCTCTGCGCCTGAGTCCTACTACAGTCCGTGACAGTAGAGGGTCTTTTTGCTATCTGCTTACACATCACATCAACATAACAGTCAGGAGGATATTTTCTGGGCCAAAAAGAGTCTGAACACAATGAACCAGAAGTAGATAAATAAGAATCAGTAGTAGAATAAAATCAAATAATCAAGTCAGGCAGGTGTCTTTGTCTCTGCCATTCCTGGAAAAGGAGCAGATAACGATAGTCATGAGCGGAGAAGGCAACTCAAAGGGAGACGACAGGACTGTCACGTCGGTTCCTGAAGAAGATCATAATAATGATGTGTTATTGTTGGGGTATAAAGCTTTCTGCTAAGTCAGATGGCTGTTTTCATAGAGGTCCACTGCTGGTAAAGGTAACTCAGGTGTGGCACCACGCCTGAGTTACCTTCACCATCAAGCGTCATGCCAGAAGAGTGACAGGTGTATTGTCTGTACTGCTCCAGTTGTGAGCATCTGAAACAACTTCAGAAGTACATGTGTGAAGGTTTATAAGAACTGCTGGCGCTGTGGCCATGCCTGCTAGGCTGCAAAGTGTGATCGTAAGACTACTTGCAAGCAATTTATAAGCACCCACCTGGATGCCCTCCATGCAGTAAATATAAAGCATGTTCCAGACAACGAACCTGCTCCCAGAGAAAATTATTTATTCAATCTGGATCAATGGTCAGGCTGCTGCCTAGTACTGCTGTTAATATTTAATCATGGAAAGTACCATTTATATTGTCAAACAGACCCTATAAAATATCCTTGCTCTTATTAACAGACTTTACCATTTCTGGTTCGGGACCACTGTCTTCTAAAGGCTGGTAAATCTTCTGGTACAAAATGTGGAGAAGTAAATGTGATGCATTTAGCTAGAAATGGACCAGACAATGTACACTCCAATAGTGGATTTAGTTTACATGGAATATGGCAGTGCAGTTACAGGTGTGTGTGTGTGTGTGTGGTCCCGTGACAATCAATTGTCAGTTGATCAGTGTTCATGACACTTTGCATATTAATGATCAAGGAACTGGCCTCACAGCCTATCCGGTCGTAAAGTCTGACGTCACTGGCCGTGTCTGGGCCTAAACTCCGCTGCAGGTCCATATATCAAATGATCACAATGGCATTACTGAGAGCTGAAAAACTGTCTAAAGTCTTTGATCTTTAATAAAATGATCAGCGTTCTGCTCTACCAGGTGTAACAATGGACTACTTGCACAATCACTTCTGCGTTCTATGTAGTGATGCCCCAGTGCTTCCGGTATGGTTAAACCATGGCGACTTTCTACACTCGCTGCCTACAAGAGCTCCCAAAATTGAACATCATTGATGTTCATCGGATTTGCAGAGTGACGACTACCCCAGCCAGCAAATTAGATAAAGGATTTAAGTTATATGCTGCATCATATATACACAACTACGAAGGTAAGAAAACGTAAATTTACCGACAAAGAAACATTAGCTAACGTCAAATGCAAACACTACGTTACTCTGCTATGTCCTTCATTTGATGTCAATTCTCTACATTACATGTTTTTTTAAACGGTGTTTTATGTCGTCCGAAACTATAGTTGAGGTTTTTTTAACTAATGTCACTTTTGTTGTTAGACACTGTTATAATAGCGTTAGGTAGTTGGCTAACTAAGGAGGTAGTTAACTACTTGCAGATATGTCCAATGCAGACGGCTCAGGGACTGAGCAGTAGTCATGATCTCTTGTAAGACTGTGGTCTTCTTGATCGTCAGGAGGAACTAGTTCAGGGCATCGCTCCGTTCTCTCCCAAACACTATGCCGCGGATGTTGAACTTTATAGCCATTCCACTCAAAAAGTGTTGGTACAGCCCCTTTAATAAGCCTCCTTCCACCATCAAGGGTTGTTGGCTCTATGAGTTGATCACTGGCAAAGTTTCTGCTGCAGACCCTGGTGTGAGAGGTAATCGTGAAATGATCCCGGCGTATGTTTACCAGCCATTGTCTTCTCAAGTCGGAATGGGTCGGAAAGCCATGAAAACTTAGTATGCCATTAAATTTGGCTGAAGCCGAACAAAGTGGGACACAGCAATGCTCGGAGTATTTCTTCTCCTGTTTTTGAAAATATTCTGTTTTAAATACTTTCCTTTTTATACTCATTCTGAAGTGACATTAGCGTAGCTACCGATAGATAAACAAACATACCGGAAACGCCCAAGCGGTAGTATTTGGAAACGGAAATACGTCACATACCTTAGTGCAAGTAGTCCATTGAGTTTAACATCCAGGCATCCATGAAAACGGAATTTATGACATTTAATGGAGTTAGAAGTTAGCAGGAAGTTAGCTCGCTAGCTTCTATATAAATACAATATAGCATGTCCTGACTGCAGGGTTCTGGAAACAAATTAAAACGTACAGCTCTGTTATCACTTCCAACATAAATGAAGACAGAAAACTAAACAGCAGTGACGTTTGTAGGATTACTGAAGTTTGGCTAGCTGGTATGTAATGATGTGCTACGTGACTGCTAGCAACACAGCTATGTTAGCATGATATAAACAAGCTAACTTTTTTTCCACTCGATAAAAGTTAACGTGAGTGTTCTCGGTGGTCAGGAACAAATGTAATCGCATGGCAGGATGCTGTAAAAGGACCAAACTTCAGCCAGGAGAACAACTGAGATACTCCATCCACAATACGAGGTTAGTCATTCATATACTGCTGCATGGGCTGGGCTGTAGTTACATCGTAAGGTTTTAAAAACTGAGCTTAAATAAATGATTAGCGGTAATAAAAGCCGAGGGAGGTCAACAGTGATCAATGACTGTTTTAGGAGCTTTTTGAGATTAAATAGAAGAGAATACAAAACATTAAACATGCTAACAACACAAAAGCCATATTAAACTACTTTAGGCCCGGAAGTAGGATTCGTCAAGTCATCACTTAACGAGCGGATTGTTCATTCATTATGCAAATGTACTTTTTATAAGATTGGAGAAACCTGCAGTCAGCTGAGACTGAAGAAGTCACTTGGATGAGTGATGAAACGTTTGTCCCACTGAAAACGCTACGTCCAGATGAACAGAATCAACTTCTGGGATTTCCTAACTTGGATGATTGAGCATGCATCAAGATGTTACCCACAATTACTTAGGTACACGAGAACAAAGGGACAGCAAGTCAGTTTCTTACAGAGGAAGAAATAAATAAATAATTATACTGCAATTAATTTTAAGCAGTGTGTAATTATTCAGAAAAAACGGAAAGATACATCACATCTTTCTACATTTTCTTTTTCATAGGATTCAGTTAATCTTTAACATACTGCCTGGATGAAAACGACTGAAATTTATGACTTAAAATAAAAGTATTTTTACTGCAATGTAGAAAAAATGTAGGTTTGTCTCTTCATGAAGCAAAACACACTCACATCCTGGAAGAAAACAAAGACCACTGAAAACTTTACACATGTGTAAGAATATATTTAATTTTCTAAATACTGCCTGTTTAAAAATGACACAAATTTATGAATTTACTTTTTATTTTTTACTGTAACATTAAACATTGCAGGAGGGGTTGTGTCTTTGTTGAGCAAAACAGACTCACACAATATTGTAAGACAATAGAGCCAATTTAAAACACATTTCATGTGAGTTACAATAGAAGTGGCACAGCACTGACACTGATAATTACCTCACGATGAACAACCAAATAAACAGTAACAGGTCTGACAGTTTGACCCAGAAGGTGAACTGTTCTGACATTTTGCTTTTCTTGTGATCAGATGATGGAGTAATGTTTGCTCTGTATGCTGTTTGTGGACACAGCCAGTGAAGTTTAACTTGCTAAACTTGTATTGGGATAACTAACTCCATAAGCTAAGATTTTGTGATCGCGGCTCGATCGCTTAACAACATTGATGATCTTCTCTTAAACTCTTTTTCTTTCCATCCAGTCTTGCAGCTCTATTGTCATCATCCTTTCCTGAGTATTGCCCTCGCTTTGAAAAAGAAAGAAGGGGCTCAGAATTGATGTAATCCTCCCCCCACCTTCAACCCAAGTATGTGCGGTAGTCACTGCTACCACACATACATGTCCTGAACCACGCTCACATACTTCTCTGTCACTTCTGACTTCATCATGCAGTACCACAGTGCCTCTTTTTGCACCCTTTCATGTTTTCACTAGATCTACAAAGACATAGTGAAGCTCTGACTTTCTCAGGAAATTAAAGCTGAATTCTGTGAAGCCTGATCTCAAGCTTTTTAAGTTTGACGCAGCATCCAGAAGAACTTTTGTTCAGATCCCCTGTTTCTCCCACTGTGTTCAAATGAACCCTGTCAGGGTAATGTCCCATTGGTCTGCCCCTTTTCTCACAGGAGGACACTTTGTGGGTCTTTTGATGCCTCAATAGATCTTTGTTAAAGAAGAAAGACTTTCCACAGTCACCACATACAAATGATTTAACTCCAGAGTGGGTGCGCTGATGTGATTTTAAGCTAGTCATCTGAGTAAAAGCCTTTCCACAGTCACCACATACAAATGATTTAACTCCAGAGTGGATGAGCTGATGTGATTTTAAGATAGTCAAACGAGTAAAAGATTTTCCACACTGCTCACAGCTGAAAGGTTTCTCTCCACTGTGGATGAGCTGATGTCTTTTTAAGCTGCTCTTATTACGAAAAGACTTTCCACACTGACTACATACAAATGATTTAACTCCAGAGTGGGTGCGCTGATGTATTTTTAAGAGTTTCATCTGAGTAAAAGCCTTTCCACACTCACCACATACAAATTGTTTAGTACCAGAGTGGATGAGCTGATGTGATTTTAACCTATCAATCTCAAAAAAAGCCTTTCCACAGTCACCACATACAAATGATTTAACTCCAGAGTGGATGAGCTGATGTGAGTTCAAGATACTCATCTGAGTAAAAGATTTTCCACACTGCTCACAGCTGAAAGGTTTCTCTCCACTGTGGATGAGCTGATGTCTTTTTAAGTAATTACCGTAAGGAAAAGCCTTTCCACACTGACCACAGCTGAATGGTTTGTCTCCACTGTGGATGCGCTGATGTATTTTTAAGTTGCTCTTATTACGAAAAGCCTTTCCACACTGACCACAGCTGAATGGTTTCTCTCCACTGTGGATGAGCTGATGTGTTTTTAAGTTGTACTTGTGAGTAAAAGACTTTCCACACTGATCACAGCTGAAAGGTTTAACTTCACTGTGGACTCCCTGATGTTTCTCTAAGTGATATCTATCCTGAAAAGACTTTCCACACTGATCACAGACAAATGATTTACCTCCAACATGGATCATATGATGTCTCTTTAAGTGACCTTTCTGAGTAAAAGACTTTCCACACTGATCACAGTTGAAAGCTTTAAATTTCGTGTGGACGACCTGATGTTGTTTTAACATGCATCTCCGAGTAAAAGACTTTCCACACTGATCACAGCTGAATGGTTTCACACCGGTGTGGATCAGCTGATGTATTTTTAAGCTGCATCTCTGAGTAAAGTTCTTTCCACACTGATCACAGCTGAATGGTTTCACACCTGTATGGATCAGCTGATGTGTTTTTAAGTTGCTACTCAGAGTAAAAGACTTTCCACACTGATCACAGCTGAATTGTTTCACACCGCTGTGGATCAGCTGATGTGTTTTCAAGCTACCAATCTGAGTAAAAGACTTTCCACACCGATCACAGCTGAATGGTTTCACACCGGTGTGGATCAGCTGATGTATTTTTAAGCTGCATCTCTGAGTAAAGTTCTTTCCACACTGATCACAGCTGAATTGTTTCACACCGGTGTGGATCAGCTGATGTGATTTTAAGTTACCAATCTGAGTAAAGGTCTTCCCACACTGATCACAGCTCAAGCTTCTGTCCTCACTGTTGGCGCGCTTGCGTCTTCTGGGCTGCTTCATAGCGGGAAAAGTCTTTTCCACAGGGATCGCCGCTGGCTCATCTTTACTTGCTGGCGCTGGATGTTTTTGGCCGATATCATCCATGTGCTGAGGTTTCGGCCTGCTTTCACTTCTTTCTCCTGTAATGACAAAGAACCCAAACAGTGACATCAGGTCTATACCTTCAGCTCATCCCCTTTTTTGCACCACGGACCGGTTTATGCCCGACAATATTTTCACATACTGGCTTTGTGAGGTTACCTCACAAAGCCGGTATGTGAAAATATTGTCGGGCATAAACCGGTCCGTGGTGCAAAAAAGGTTGGGGACCGCTGGTCTACAGCTTTCTACCCCCCAAGGACACGTAGTCTAATGCCTTTATTTTTTAGGGCTATGTCCACTTAACCCTTTAAGACCTACCACAGAAGCAAGTCCGCCAGAGCTTATATTATATTTTTACATGCTGTAGTGCCGTTTTTGGGAGCATTTTAAGTTGCTATACATCAATACCACCATTATAGCCCAAATTTTAATAATATGTATGCAGTAAGTGCATAGTAATTACATAAATTGCAAAAAAGTGCAATAAAGTACAAAAAAATTGAAAATCGTTTTTGTTTTTTTAACATATATTTCTAGTTAGAGAAATTTAATAGGCTCATCCCTCAAAACTGTAAATACAAAAAAGTTGCACAAAATAGTTTCCCACCACAGGAAATTTATTTTGAGTGTCTTCATGGTTTTATTTTTAAAATACACCAATTTTTATATACTACAGGAAAAAACAAAAATAAATATTATAATGCAAATTTGCAAAAAAGCAGCATGTACATCAAAATAAACTATTTCCAGCAGTGCAATATGAGTCCTAAGCATCCCAGAAACGACACAGAAAGTCATAAAATCAAACATAACTTTTAAAAACACCAGTATAGGCTCATAAGGCCCTGATGGTAAAAAAAAAAAAACAAAAAAAAACTACATTTCCGCGAAAATGACGTCACTTCCGGTTTCGGGCAGGTAATTGCGGACATGCGAAGGTTCGCACTGACGTCTAGTCCCACGTGTGGGACTAATAAAGGTTATCTTATCTTATCTTATCTTAGTCCAACCTAGGAAGTGTTATGAACAGCTGATCGGATCAGCAAGGCGTGTTTCTGGAATATTATGTTTTTGTTGCTGCAAGCGCTTTTTATGCAGTTTTTGCAAAGCTATACATGGAAGGAAACCGTGACCTAGGACAAGCTGATAGCATAAGATGTAAGTACAACTCCTCTGGTTTCATATGCAAAAAAAATTATTGCGGTTGCAGTGCTACCAGGATTTAAAAATGGTTACGCAAAACAGAGCGTGCCCACTCCGACCGGTTTTAAAGGGTTAAATACTACACTATATGGTTATATGGCATTTTAGTTAATATAAGGCATAGAATTGAGGCACTTCAAATAATTTCACCTCAACACCGCCTCCCTGGAGATAAGTAGAAGGAGTCTCACTATCTGCCTAATGTCTAATGGTGCCTGGGAGTGTCAGTCCAACTCACTCACAATACTCATCTCTGTGTGTGGAATAACCTGTGAAATACATATTTGATGTTTTCCTGTATGTCGAACAAAGTCGGACAAAATGTGATTATGTGATATTGTCAAAACATATAATCAACACATAAAATAAAGAAATCTCCATCACAAGAGTTAGCAGCTTACACAAGAAAAGACCTCAGAAAGAATATGAAAGAAGAGAAGTGGAAAAGGAAAACAGAGCATTTTTAATGAGGTCATGCTGAGCCTCTTGTCCCGATTGTTTTATGTTGGGCTGAGAACAAACAACCAATACTCACATCAGGTCCAGTCAACAACAATTATGTGTTAAGCACATATGTGGGAGACGTACACGATACCACCCTCAGCGTAGTCCAGTAGATCTCAAAGAGATTTATTTAAAGGGTTGTACACGCCCAAGATGCGTGAGCAAGTTACATATCATGCATCAGCGACAGTTAGCTGCATCTCCTTTTTACAACACTTAGAATGCTGTTTCGAGACCCTTTCACCCCCAGCTGTCTCCTGTTGTTTGTTATGAGGCCCGTGATCGTGTACGCCACATCCTGAGTACATCCTCTTCTAACCGCCCCTGTGCAGGAACGTATGCAGTTACAAGAAAAGCATCTGGACTTCTTTAAGTTGCTTTAAGACGTTTCACCTCTCATCCGAGAAGCTTCTTCAGTTCTAAGGTCAAATGGTGGGGAGTCCCAGATTTAAACCTAGTGGGAGTATCCCCCCAAAGAGGGACAAAAAGACCCCCTGATGATCCTCTACCTAATCACATGAGCCAAGGTGTGAAAATGGGTGTGGGTCCCAATCAGCCAGGGTTTCGGGTGAGCTCATTGTGAAACCTGGCCCCACCCTATCATGTGATTTCCTGAGGTCAGATGGCCCAGGATGTGAGTGGGCATTAAAGCATCTGTGAAGGGATCTCAAAACTGGATTATAGATGGCAGACAGTTGGTGTCGTAAACCACCGCCTCTGTTCAAACATGGTCGCTCACAGTGGACATAGATGGCCTCTTTCACTCCTCTTTCAAACCATCTGTCCTCTCTGTCCACTTCTCGGATGAGAGGTGAAACGTCTTCAAGCAACTTAAAGAAGTCCAGACCCTTTTCTTTGCAAGGTCCTTTGACTACGATGACCTAGATGACTGAGAACCTTCACAGACATGCAGTTACAAGTAAAACACTTCTTTTAATGCCTTTTAGTTTAAATATTCTTTTGCTTCTTGACTGACTGACACTTACTGAAATACTGCTACATGTATATTTCCCACAATCTCCACATAGATCACTCCACAGACATCACCTTCATATGAAGGGAAACAGAGAGTTTATCTCAAATGATAAAACATTGACGTACTGAGGCAGACAAACAGAGAGGCTAAACAGAAGGCAGAAATCAAACCAAAATGAGCTAAGAGAGAGAGAGCGACCCTGTAGAAAATGATAAAGTTAAGCAACCAATGTAGTTATAACTGACTTACTCTGGATCTCCTCTCAGACTCAGGAGGGGGCGAGCGGGCCGGCTTTGTAGTTGGAGTCGGACCAGCAGAGACAATGGGCTCACTGACCTCCACTCCCCAAGTCAGTCACCACGAGGACAAGTTCTTTGTTTAGAGATGATTTAATCCAAGCTCACCAACAACATCACTCAGCTGTCCTCGTCAGAACTAATAAAATAAAAGCAGTTACATTTAGAAACGTCAGTTTACTAAACATAAAAATATTGCTCTTCTAGCCTCGCTCACATATTCTGTAAAGACTAAATGACTTAAATCATCACGTGGTTTACACAAACACATTGTTACCAAACTCAGCAAACAATTGCACATCCAGAAATAACTGTTTTATCTCGTCTGACATGGAAACTTAAAATTACAAAGACACACTGAACGCACCTTCCTACCAGCTGTAACCTAAAGCTGGGCTCACACTGTGCGATTTTTTTTTTAGTCGCGGTATTCAGCTTCTGCTTGAACTGCACGATTGACTCGCAGCAGGGGCGGATCTAGAAGGGTGGCATGGGGTGGCAAGTGCCACCCTAAAATGATCCCTTGCCACCTCAAATGCCACCCCAGTTTTGCATATGACAGTGTTGTTTATTAAAATAAGATAGCATTAACAGTTCGAGCGTAGTTACAGTCAACAGTGAATATAAATGCTAAAACTGAATATATTGGATAGTGTCCCCCCCTGCACCAATAAGAAATGGTTCAGTCCATAGCAGGACGGCTTTTTTTTCTTGTTTTCAGTAGCAAGCGATGTTTATGATTGTGCCAGAGCACATTTTGAACAACAAATTGGGAATTTCAGATTTTACACAGGTAGTTGGATGTTTCACTCTGGAAATGAAAGGAAGGTGAGTGTTATTAACCCTCTGTGGTCCACGGACAGGCTGCACCTCCAAATCACATGACTGATTTAAGCTGATATAGCAACAAGCTGCAGCCACGCTGAGTCTCTATTTCAGCCATTATTGAAAGTTCGGACTTCAAAGTTTTTAAATTTTAATTACAGGCCAGTAAATCCAGAGTAATGATAATATATATAAGCCACGCTTTTTTCTAAATACTGTCGTCACGTTTTTGTGTGTGTGTGTGTGTTTTAAGCGTTTTCTAAGGACAGTGCGAAAACAGTAAAGAAAGGAGAAAAAGCCACCTCTTTCCTATGGAAAAATGCACTATGTTGACCAATTAAAAAAAAGTAAACGTGGGATTTAGTTGTTTAGGAAGAGGGGAGAGTTTTGGGAGTGACGGTAACGGCAGCGAGAGAGAGAGAGAGAGAGAGAGAGAGAGAGAGTTTTTAGATGTGGGAGATTTGTGACGTTTAGTGTGGAGTGTATACTTAAGTGTGTTGTGTTGTCTTGTGTAGTTGTTCTGTTGTGTAGTCGTTGTTTTGTTTTGTGTGTCAGTGAGGGCACTAATGAATGTCACAAAGGCACATTTGCAACGTAAACACTGTCACTAAGTAGAAAACCAGCGGCGTGATACACCTGCTGTTGTCAGGCCTGCAGGTTTGTCCCTGTGCTGTTCTGTCTTTTTTTTACAGTAAAAAAATACTACTAGGATTTTAAGTTCTTTGTGTGATTTCAGTTCAGTAATAGTACTATTAATAGTAATAGTAGTAATAATGCAGTATGTCAGTGAACAAAAATAAATAAATTCAGTTGAGCTGAAAAGATACCAAACAAGCCAAGGGGAGAAAATAAAATGAAACAATCTGAGGGTGAAATACAAACATAAACTCAAAAGGAGTCAAAAATGTCCAGTTGTATTTCAGACCTCAGTGGTTTAATCCAACAAATCATGAAAAATTAGGTTTAAATTTTTGTTCATGACAGTGCAGATTTCTGACATTTTGTGTAATGTAAGCTGTAACAATGTGATTGTTTTCTAACAAAAAACAGTGTAAAACTGAAGTTAGACTTGTGTTTGTAAATGAACCGCCTCAAGTTGTGTAGCTTTCTGGATTTTATACTTATTGGGCTACATGTTTATTTATTATACAGGCTATACAGTACATAAGATCAAAACTCACATATTTTATGTAACTAAAGTGTGTAATTATGTGGGCTACAGACAATAATTAAGTTCTAGACTACATTTATATGAAAAACATGTATACTTACTGCATTTGAATCATTTTAACCACCTGCATATGTGTTTGGGGGCCAAAAAAAGACTTTGATTTTGCCACCCCTTTTGACTTCTTTGCCACCCTCATGCCACCCTAACAAAATTTCTCTAATCCGCCCCTGGCTCGCAGGGGTTAGAAGTTCGTAGGTCACGATGCAGGCTCTCCCCGCCCGATGCTCTGATGCGACCCGAGTACTCACACTGGGCGTCCATAAAATGAAGGTTATAACAGAAAATCTGTCGCTCTCTGTCTTTCACTCACACAGACACACACACCACCATCAACTTTGCTAAATTGCTAATGAAAAACATTGATCAGGCAGCTGTGATTGAGCAGCAATGTAGATCCAACTATTTTCACGGTTGTTGAGGTCGTGATAATTTTGTGAGGCCACATCGAAAAGACTCGGGTGAGCTTTCCAAAGTTCTACAAGTTGTGCCTCCATCGCTTGTGTCCAGATCACACGCTGCACTGCCGTGATGCGCCGTCTTTTTCACTGAAACTTGTGTTTGCGCGTGCGCAGTGTGAGAAGCTGCTCCCGACCAAGCGATTGGTGATCGGGAGCTGTTAATCGCTTCCCGTTACCCCACGTATACTACACGGTGCACGACGCACGATGAAGGCCAAAACCGGGCCGATCGCCAAAACGGTCGCACGACTCAAAAATCGCACAGTGTAATGCCGGGCTCACACTGTGCGATTTTTGACCCATTTTGAGCCGATTTTTGAGTCGTGTGACCGTTTTGGCAATCGGCCCGAGTTTGTCCTTCATTGTGCCTCGTGCATCGTGTAGTGTACGTGGGGTAACGGGAAGCGATTAACACCTCACGACCAGCTCCCGATCATCAATCGCTTGGTCGGGAGGATTTCAAACCTGTTTGAAATCCTCCCGACCGTCGTGAGGGTGTCACTGCAGCTTCTCACACTGCGCACGCGCAAACACAAATGACAGCGAAAATGACGGCGCAGCACGGCAGTGCAGCGTGTGATGTGGACACAAGCGATGGAGGCACAACTTGTAGAACTTTGGAAAGCTCACCCGAGCCTTTTCGATGTGGCCTCACAAAATTATCACGACCACAACAACCGTGAAAATAGTTGGATCTACACTGCTGCTCAATCACAGCTGCCTGATCAATGTTTTTCATAAAGTTGATGGTGGTGGTGTGCGTGTCTGTGTGAGTGAAAGACAGAGAGGCAGAGCGAGCGGCAGAATTTCTGTTATAACCTTCATTTTATGAACGCACAGTTTGAGCACTCAGGTCGCATCAGAGCATCGGGCCGTATAGTGTGAGACCCTGCATCGTGACCTATGAACTTCTAACCCCTGCGAGTCAATCGTACAGTTTGAGCAGTAGCTAAATCGCGCGACTGAAAAAATCGCACAGTGTGAGCCCAGCATAACAGGAGAACGTACGCTCGCCTTCACAGCTGCAATACATACCTCACAACAAGCCGTTCATCAATTAGATTTAACACGACGCTTCTCCACAATACTTTGATACGGGTTCTTCAAAAAGTGCCCATTTTTAAAACTGCAGCAAGACACAGCACGTACACCCCTTCTTCTTCGTCTTCTTAAGTTTCATTGGCGGTTTGCAAACAATAAAATGGTGCGTTACCGCCACCAACTGGTATGGAGTGTCGATCCTCAAGCCCTCCCCAAATGTTTACTCTGTTTTAAAAACTGGAATAGGGCCTGATAAGACTCACATCTTGAGTCCTTTTGCAGTAAATCAATAAGATCCAGTTTCATTTTTATGTTACTGAGGTTTTGGATCAGTTACCTTCTCTCCACCTGATATTTCTGACAGTGTAATCTAACATGTTCTATAGTTCACCCTTCTCTGCAGTAATCACGTTTCCCTGCATCATGTTTCCCTGTCATGAATAGTTTTGTGTTCAAACCAGTATGTCCAAACCTTATTCTAGACATAACCACCTCCTCCAAACTGTGCTTCTCATTCCTCCTGCTCTCCTTTGAATGTTATTACAAGCATGGTCCCCTCCTTTCTTTATCCATTGTATTCCTCCCTCTTCTGAAACCACTTTGATGTTTAGATATGTATCCTTTATTTTCTGTATAATACATTAATTTGTCATTTATTATTTGCTCTGTGATTTTAAAGATGTCAGATGTTAAAGCTATGAGTCTGTAATTTCCTGGATTTGTATCATCCTTTCCTGGTTCATGTATGGGCACAACCACAACCTCATTTTTAAGGTGATTTGATAAATCATCCGTATCTTCTATCTGTTTCAGTAAATCCCTATTCTCTATGATGGCATTTCTCTTCCTCTTCGCCCTGCTTCTCTAATATTGCCTGAACTGTGGATTTTAACAAAAGTTTTTGCCAACACATTTGCCTTCTCCTTATTTTTCACTGCTCTTGCCTCTCCGTTCCTCAAGATTGGATATCCATACTCCTCTTTCATTCCATCCATCCGACCGTACCAGCTTTATTTTTAGGGTTTTATGTTAAAGTTTATACAGCACTTTACAAAGTACTGTATATATACAGGTAGATTTGAAAAAATAAACAAATAAGTAAAATAAAATAATTTAATTAAAAATGTTTTTAAAGAAAGTTGGGTCAGCCCCTTAAAATAGTGCCAAAGGCTTCAGCAAATCAATATGTTTTCAGATAAGTTTTAAACTCAGAAAGAACCTGCCTAACGTGCAAGTACAGATTATTCCACAACAACGGATGCATCACTAACCCCACAATAAAGTGTGTTACAATATTCCAGCCTAGATGTAACAAAGGCATGTATTACTGTCTCATAACACTCCTTTGATAAGATGGGCTTTATTTTGGCTAATTGCCCTCAAATGAAAAAAACTTGATCTTAAGATCTTATTGCCCGGTTTGCCACCTCTAAGACTGCATTACAAGTAGAAAAATTTAATCAGCAACCTCAACATTTATATCAATCTTTTGTATTTCCTGGTCACCGACTAATCTAAATGTTTAGCAATCAGCAGTACTGAAACACCACTTCTAAACACCCCCTTTGTCATGTTTCTCTACACTCAGCTCTATCTCAGTCATAGGATAGCGGTCTTTACCTACGGTCGGTACCTGCCATGAACAAATACCTTCCAATGAGTCTGACACTATTGTGAGGTCAGTTGCTGATTCTGAACTTGTTCTAACATTCACTCTTGGACCACTTCCATCATTTAGACACGCATAATGAATGTTTTATTATCTCTATCGTTGCTTCAATCACTGCTCCATTCTGGCTGTTACAGTTAGCCCCATAATGTGCTGTGTGCATTAAAATCCACACACCAAATGACTCTTCTCCCAAAATATATGTCAAGTTTGTATAACGGTTTGTTACAAGGGTTTTACAAACTGACCACTCTGATGCTGCCATTATTCTAACTCCTAACTGTGTTCCTATAGTTACAACTCTATATTGAGTTTCTTGCCTTACAAATGTTACACATCCTCCTCCATTACCCTCCTTTCTATCTCTGCAGACACCATCTGTCAGGGACGGATAAAGTTAATAGACCCTGCGACCTAAGACTGGAGATGCCCAGGAAAGAGCTTTGTTGCGTGGTGAGAAAGCAGCGGCGAGAGACTTTGTGTTGTTTTCCCTGGGTATTGGATACGCTCTACCCGATACCCGTGGACAGAGATGGGCAGTAATGCGTTACAAGTAACGCGTTACTGTAATCCGATTACTTTTTTCAAGTAATGAGTAAAGTAAGGTGTTACTATTGCAAAAAAGGTAATTAGATTACTGTTACTTTCCTGTGAGCACGCTGCATTACTGTGTTACTAAAACTGTGATTTTTGTTTTGCGAGTGTCTCATGAGCAGTGTTGGGTAAGTTACTTTAAAATAGTAATTAATTACTAATTACTTAGTCAATATTGTATTTAAAATACTTATCTAATTACTGTGTCAGAAAAGTAACTTAATTACTACATAAGTATTTAACTAAATACTTCTTAAAATCCATATAAACCTTTAGTGGACAAACAATAGAAATTAAACTCTTTAAATAATAAATAAATTTTTTTAAAGATGGACACTCTACAGTACGCAGCGGTAGCATCTGTTCCACAATGTAGCCTGGCCGGGATGGACTGGGACAAAAAATCGGCCCGGGCATTTTGACTACAGACCGGCCCACCAGGTATTATAGGAAAAACCATAAAGCCTTTGAATGAAAACAAACGCTGTGGTCACAGTGATGTACACTGTCTTGTTGGTATATATGTATCAGTCTAATAAACGTAAACCTACACCATCCTCCCTATTCTGGTATTCTAAACAGTACCCGAAAGTAGACTGCTTGGTCGAGTTATCCTCCTGAACTAGAGGTGAGACATGATCATTACTGATTACTGATGACAGATTAAGATATATTTTTATAAACCATTCATTTGACACATCAATAAACACCATGGCAAGGCAAAATATTTTTTCTAACATGGCAACCTTTAAAAAGTGAGAGGAGATAGAAAGACAGGTGAGAAAGAAAAACTTAATTGACTTTTTGATGGCATTTTACACACAGTACTGGTACAGTATCTAGAAAATGTGGGAAAATGCTGGCATCATATACAGTACTTAGCTACTTCTGAAGAAATTATGATGGGACCCTAAAAAAAATACTATGTAAAATAATGGATTTCTATACATTTTACATCAGATGAAAACATTTGTTGTAAAATTCAGAGCGATAAACAAACAAGAGAGAAAAGCCGATCAGCTGATCACTGATCAGTTTCATGATTGAAGTAGAAACAGGAGAGGGAGGGAGAGAGAATGAGAGAAGAAGAGGCAGCCGTGCAGCAAAGACACAGAATAACTCCAGCTTTGTGTCTTTTTCATTGTAGCTGAACTCCGGGACAAACTGTGTTCCTTTTCACCTCAATACGAAACGTGCAATTTTTTCTCTGAATACGAGACGATTCCGTTTTTTACGGGACGGTTGGAAACTCTAATAACTAACCTTATAAATAAAATAAAATAAGTTCAACATCAATAATATCATAGCACCCGCCCAGCAGTATAGAAACGAGTTATTGTAACTGACTGTAAAAAGTCAGCATAACGAAAATAAACTCCACCTAAACTTGGTTTGTATCTGAACCAGATGGACTGCAGGTCATAACTTCTTACCTGAAGTTCAGTTCACCGCCTCGGGTCTCTGCTCCTCCTGCCTTTCCGTCATCCACCTGCCAGCGTGTTGCATGTGCTGGCCAATCCACCACTTGCTAATGTTACTGAATCTGTAGAAGCTCCGCAATAGCCACCACCAAACAATTGAGTTATTTTTACACATCTCCCTTCATCTGGCCAATCCACCACCTTTCAGTGTTTATACCGTTACGGAAACAAACGAAGAAAAAAAACCCATCGGCCCATAAAAACGAAAAATCATTTGCCCGGTATGTCCGATGGCCAGTCCAGCTATGTAGCCTGCAGTCATTTTTTAAGCTCACCTTCAGACACTTTCTGTGCTGCTGAAGTAAAATCACGTTTTGCTGCTTAGCAGGAGTTGCCGCGGTGTTATCCATGGATGATGAACACGAATCGGTCAGAAGTGTTTGTCTATGCTCTGTGTCAGGCGCTTCAGTAGATTACCATCCATTTGATGACATTTTATATGATGGATTGGAGAAAAAGTTGAATTGGGATTGAAGCGAGTGAAGATCTATCGCTTGCATACCTGTTCAGGGTGTAAATCATGTTTTAAAAAGTAACTAAGTACTTTCAAAAATAAGTAATCAGTAAAGTAACTGGATTATTTTTGGGGGCAAGTAATCAGTAATTAGTTACTGATTACTTAATTAACATACTCCGCCTCCACCCTCCGACCCAGGCAGCTAATCTGCTCGGGCAGCCGGTAGATTCACAGCCTGGCAAGTCAGAGTCATCGTCTACTTGGGCAGCAATATTCGTGCTGCCGCCACTCCTCACCTCACATGGATTTCCAGACATCTCAAAAGCTGGGTGTGGTGAGTAATAATGACAAATTTTCTTTACCCACTCCGTCTGTTTTTTCGTTAATAGTGGACAGTGAGACTGCAAATAGTAAGGTAGCGCAGCCTGTAGCTTATTGTTTTAGCGCCGACGGGGCCAGCTCAGACCAAGCTGGGGGTTTAAGCACCAGGGGCCTGCGTGCCGGAGGGACCGCTCAGCCCAAGCAAAACGTTTTAGCACCAGGGGTCTGTGTACAGGAAGGGCCCGCTCAGCCTGAGGTGGAGGTTTGAGCTCCAGGGGTCTGCATACTGGAGGGGCCCGCTCAGCCTGAGGTGGAAGTTTGAGCGCAGAGGATCTGCGCACCCAATGGTCCCACTCAGCCCAAGCTGGAGGTCTGTGCACTGGAAGGGCCTGCTCTGCCTGAGTCAGCGGTGGTCTGTTAGCTGTCCATACCTGCCACACCTGCACGCCCTCATCCAGCACGGGCTGCACCGCTTCCAAGTCCATCAGTGAAACACCAGCCATCAGCCAAGACCAATAATCACTGGCCACTTTCCAGGCCAACAGCTAAGGAGCTGTTGAGAGCCACCGGAGCCGTTATGTCATCACTGCCACAGGACCCGGGGCAGGCCGGTTGATCTAACACCACTGTCACTGGACCCATGGCAGGCTGCCTGAGCCACAATGCTGCCTCCACTGGTCACATGGCACGCCCCCTAGACTGTTTTGCTGCCACTGGACCTGCGGGAGGCCACCTAAACGGTCTTGCCGGTGTTGCCACCAACCAAGTCGGCCACCAGAACCCTGCTAGGGGGATGGCCATACCTGAGGACCATGCCATGCACCTGCTGCTGATGAGGCTCATCGGGGGGAGATATTTAAGAGTATGAGGAAGCTCCCACCTTTGATTGTTGTATAAGACTCCATGGCTGTATCCCAATTCAGGGTCTGCAGCCTCAAAGTACGCAGCCTCAACGATCCTCAAGGGCCGCGTACTCAAAGACCGCTAAGGCCGGAAGTGCGAGGCTTGTGAAATGGGACGGTCTCCGTCGCGCTGCCCAGGTTGTCTAGCAACCATGATACTGACAGCTGAAACGTGTCAAACGGCTTTGTTTGACAGAAATGAAGGAGAACACATTTAGTTCATTTGTTTCTACATGAGCTCTGTGTGATTTAATAGGTATCTGCACTGTTAGCCTTTGCAGTAATTTCCATAGCTTAGTACTGCAAAATCAACAGTAAAAAACTCTAAAGGATGTTAGCAGTTTAGTACCGTAATTTGCAAGTAATTGTGGGAAAATTCCATGAGATTACATTATTTTTACAGTAACTCACCGTACTCATGGAAACAGCTGTAAAATACAGCAAATGTAACAACTGGTGATGTTACTGAGATTATACTATTACACCATCTGGATTTCTGTTGTTTTCTACTGTAGATCTAAGAGTAACTACTTAAATCCTCATTCAGAGTGTATTACTATAAAATGCAATTCACTGTGAGAGCAGTATAACATATAAACTACAATATACAGCATCATTTGTAACTTAAGGAGTAAGTTGCAGCCACACTAAAATTGAATTCCTTGAACTGAATGGAACCTCAGATATTAATAAATGTATTGTGAAACATTATTACAGCCCACTTTGTATCAAACAAACAGTCTCACTCTTACAAAAAAGAATATTCAAGTATAAGTATACTTTAAAAACTAGAAAACAAGCAAGTATACCTTTAGTTTACTTTGTATGTATTTTCTTCCTTTTTTAGACCAAATTACATTTAAGCATACTTTAAGTACAGTTAGAAGTATACAGAAAAGTATAAGTACATTTAGTCTATACTTGTAGTATAGTAGTGCTTGTAGTATACTATGTAGTATGTAATTTATTTGAAGTATACCTGAGGTTTACTAAGAAGTACAAAGAAATACCCAGCATGCATTGCAGGGCTTTAACTGTGAAATTAAAACAACTATGAAACAAATGATTGATGTTTTAAAACAAGAATCTGTCAAAAATTCTTGTGCAATGTCTTTTACCTTTTGAACAGAGTAAGTGGGGTAAATCATTAATTTAAAAAATGAAATTGTTGAAACCGTGAGTGAAAAGGGTCAATAGTTAATAAACATCAACTCTCAAAAGACTTTCTAACCTATGCACAATATAATTCTGGTACTTGAACTATGGGTGCAGTTCTCTACAAATGAAGCTTTCTGATAGTTAAAACTGATATCTGGGGAATGAAGAGCTTTGTTACATGTGAAAAATATGTTTCAATTGCATTTTAATTACTGTTTTTCTATCAGAAATACCTCAAATATAAACTAAAAAGTAAATTAATAGTATACTTGTAAGGTTAGTATTGTGATAGAGTCGAGTATATTTTAATGATACTCTTGTAGACATTATGACATTATGCTAGTACATTTATGGTGAACAAAAAGTACATCTAAAAGTTAATTTCAAGAATACTGTTATGTACTAAAATGGGGGCCAATATAGTCCCAAGAAGCATTATTAGTATACGTACTAGGTAAGGTATACTTGGGAAATATACTTGAAGTATACTTATTTTTTGTATGGCCAGCAACAAAAACTAATGGCCACATTTAAAGCAATGTTTAAAAATGACTTCATTTAGCAGGGTGTTCCTTTTTTCTCTTCTTATTCTTTCTTATACTGGACCTTCATTTGTTTTGTATAAGGTGGTACTTTTTAAGACACCTCTGCCTAACTACAGTGAACTAACCTAATAATATGCTCTGATCATCATTTTACACAAGTTAAGGTGTCACATCCATGAAACCTACACCGCTAACCAGAATCAGTCCTGCGTCACTCTCAAAATTAATAAATTCTGGGACAAGCAGAAACTGTATTTTAAGCGGTGCATTTTGTGGCTGGCCAGACTGCTATTAAATGCACTCTCCTAAAGAAATAATTCCTTTGTAGCGCCACTTCGTCTTGGTTCAGAAGAGATGTCCTGGATATACGTGTTAATGTAGCACGGGTGTTTATGTTTGTTCATGCTTAGCGCGTTGGGTTGTGTTTTTAAAGCGATTGTTACATTTTTAAAGCTTTTTAATGCGATAGCCGACACCACACCTTCACCTGACGTACAATGTGACGTATGACGCACACGTCGGGTATTCACTTTCAAAACAACAATGGGGATTGAAAATATTGCTCGAGGTGGTTAATGCTCCTTTCGCTGGTTGCCAACGACCATTAAATAACAACAAGAAGAAAATATTGATCTGAAGATCGTATGCTATTCCTGACAACTATGCTAGATTCCAAATTGCTCGTCCATGCGGGATTATCTCAAATTAAATGAAACTACTTAACACTTTTCCCCCAAAACGGACTGACATGGGAAACATTAAAGTTGGATTGACACCAGCTAATCAGTCTGAAGGTAAGTGTTTTTTCACTTATTCGAGAGAAGTCCGAAATGTGTTATTACTGTTTGTTTTGACTTTTAAGCTACCCTACCAGGATATTTTCATTCACATGCTAAGACAAAATCTCAATATCTATGAATGTGGAGACTCAAAAGACTAGTTAGTTAATAGTTGCCGATGGATTTATGACACTTGATAGAAACTTGGACGTTTGCAACAGGTGAATCGGTGAACTACCGAGGTTGGCCCCAAATGCTTAAAGCTGTAAGCTGGTCAGTGTTTTTAGGTGTGCTTGTACTGCCTGTACGGTGCGGAGTGCTGACTAAGTCATGTTAAACCCATTAAAGCGTCGAGCTCAAATATCTTTTCATTTTTGTGCACTGTTCTCTTGTCGGCACACATTTTCTGTTTATTAAAGCCGGAATTGGTCCCTATTGACAATACTCTTATTTTTTTTTATTTTTTGCATTGCACATGTCATTTAGGAAAGGTAATTGGTCACTGAACTTTTTGCAACTATGTGTATTTGTAAATTTTGTGGCTTCCGTGCACACAAATTTATATTGTTCAGTTTGTATGTTAAAAGCCACAAACATATAGGCTGTCTTGTGGAACTGACAACTGTCCTGCCACTTTCAGAACATTTTCTGCCGTTCATATACATATGCATAGGAATCACAGAACAAGAAGGGAGACCACTGAGGAGAAGTTCCGTAAGTTCACTGGTGGCCTCAGCTGTCAAGTTCCTGGATGTGGGTGTCAAAGGAAAAAACCTTAGAGAAGCAAGAAACACAAACTCAATTTATGGCATGTACATGGGCGAGGCTTACTGCGTGGCAAGACACAGGCAAGTCGCACAGAGCCTCAGTCCATTCTTTATTTTATAGCAGAGAATAGATTACACAGCATCTCTAGGTGGAGCATACGTAATAGAAAAATATCTCTAGATATGGTTATCGCATGAGTGGCCGTTATCCATAAGACAAGAGGAACTAGTATCTTTTGTCATATCAGCTTCAGGTTGGAACTGTCTCTGCCTGAGCGTGTGTGACTTTGTAACTTCCTCATGCATGCTTCTGTTCCTTAATCTGTAGGTTGCAGGCACATCATGTTTTCACAAGAAATTATACTTAAGCAAAATAAAGGTTATCAAAGTAAGTAAATGTAAAAATCTCTTAACATTCCCTCCTGTTTTTGCTGATTTAATTTCTTCATAAAACATGCTTAAAACATCAAAGTCTACTTTCTTGCTGTCTACATTTTCAAGTAGCTCGTCATTGTGCATGTGATTTTAATCAAACATGGTTAGATTCACATTATAATTTTAAACAGTGGCATTTTCATCATTTTCATCTTCACTCTCATGATTAGGTTCTAAATCAAGTGGGATACTGACGTATGCTGCAAGTGAGGTGTTAATCATTCGTTTGATTATGGCTTTTAGACATGGGATAATACATGTGGCAAAGAAGCAGAACAAAATTAAAAACACTCCAACTCCAATGAGTAGTCTCTTCAGTACTTGTAGCCATGAGCCGTTGAAAAGCCAGGGGAACCAATCAGTGGTGTTTTTCACATAGTCCTGACTTTGGGCTTCCTTCAGTTGCCTTAAGGCATTCAGAGCATCAGTCATGTTTGAGGAATGCACATTGTCTGGGATGTAGGTACAGCAGGTGTTGTCGAAGAGGACACATAGTCCTCCTTTCTCGGCGAGAATCATATCCAATGCTACTCTGTGTTGCATTACTGCAATGCGCAGAGCGTCGATTTCTTGGTTTTGTTCGTCGTTGATTTTACATGACACGTTCAGAAAGAGTCCAAAGCGATAATCCAATGTTTCAATCCTTAACATGTTTTTTCCGGTTCCAACCCACGGAAACAGTGAGTGGAGGACCTTCTGTCCAGTGGTCCATAGTTTGAATTCCTCAGGCACATCACTGCTGTACACGGGGTCGTGTGGTTGGATACCTGGAGATGTTGATCTTCCTTTCCGTCGTGTGGTTGGGGTGGTGTTTACAGCGGTCATCCTGAAGGTGTGGTCTAGTATGAAGATGGGGGCACAAACTCCGGTCCAGCCTGGGGGTAGTATGAAATAAGCACGTTGTCCACATAGCCAGGCCATTCCTTGGACCCAGTAAGTGCCATTTGAGGGGCCGGTCATGTTCACAGGGGCACCTTCTCCACTTCCAGCGGTCTGATTACAGTTAGTGGTGTTTCCAAGCGGTCTGTTACCGTTGTTTTGCTGGTAGCACATGGAGTGGTTCTTCCCTGGGGTTTGGTCCAAGAACACTGGGAAGTGAATGGATGTGTTCCGGTTTGTCATGTTGAAGTTGATCCAGAAAAGTTGGTCACACGTTCCATTGTCAAGTCCAGCGTCTTCAATGGTGATTATCTCGTGTTGGGGTGGTCCCTGAAAGATACTAAGGAAGTTAAGCGAGTAGATGGTAGATGAGCTTGTCTCGTTGATGGTGATTTTATTATGCTGATAGCCAACGCCCGAAAAGCTGGCGGCACGTTTGGCTTGTGTTTTGTTCATGTAGTCTCCATAAAAGGTTGGATGCGTTGAGGTGCTTGGCATGTGGGAGCAGACGTAACACGCAGTGTTGTTAGGCTCTCCCTTGGTTCTCTCATGCACGTAGCGATACTATGCGTTATTCATCCATGGGTGAATGTGGTCTTGTGTCATGTCACGAAGATGTGAGTTGTCATGTGTCCATCTTGTCTGTAGGTGGTGTTGTTTGTCTTCTTTATTGTCCTCGAAAAGCGCAAGGAGTCCTGCTAGGAGCAGGAGGACAGCTGCTAGGACGGCGAGTGTCTTCATGACAGCCAAACACACCTAGATCCTCGGGTGAGTAGACTACTGGCGAGAAGTAGAGGGCGGGATATACCCAATCAGCCCTCTCTTCACCAGGTAGATCACCAGAAGGTAGGGGTGCTGGAGTCTGAGTCTGGGCTGTCACTCACTTTCTTGCAGTGGCTTTGGTGAATCCAAGATGGTCTCTCTGCTATCTTACAGGCAGTTGGTGTGGTGATAAGCACTTGGTATGGGCCTTCCCAGTGGGGCGAGCTCCAATTCTTTCTATGGAGAACTCGAATCAGGACCCAATCACCTGGCTTCAACCTGCAAGATACTGGAGAAGATTCAGGAGGCAGTTTATTGTTCAAAACAATATCTTTGTTTTCTAGTAGCTTCGACATCCATTCTGCTAGTGTGGTCTCTCTGATTGATTTATCTAAAGGTTCACTTGTGATTGGCAGTGGAAATGGTCTGCCATGAATGATTTCAAAAGGTGTGAGTTTCTGAGAACCCTGTGTTAGTCTCATTCACATTTTTACTAGGCCTATACACTCAGGCCATGGTCTCCCTGTTTCTTCCACACATTTTCTAACCTAGTGCTTCAGAGACTTTGCTGATTACCTCATTGACAAAGTGTGTCCCATTATCTGATCTTATCAGAGTGGGGATGCCATATGTTGGAATGAAATGGTTACATAAGCATTTTGCTACTGAAATGGCATCTGCTTTCTTTACTGGGTAGATTTCTGGCCATTTTGAGAATACGTCTATGATCACTAGAGCGTATTTTGAGCCTTGGCATTCATTTAGTTCAATAAAATCCATGTGGATTGTGTGGAAAGGATGAGGTGGTGTGGGAAAATGACCTCTTTTTGGTCTGAGATTCCCTTGTGCATTGTGGGTTTTTTTTTGGCAAATCATGCATGTTCTGACAAATTCTTTTGCTGAAGTTTCGAAATTTAGAGTGTAAAAGTGTTTTGGAGATTATATCTACTATCCCTCCTGTTGACACATGGAGAGTAACTCCATGTGTCACTAAGGCTGCTGTTTTGTGTAGAGATTTTGGAAGTATTGGTTTTCCTTCATAAATCATCAAGTCATCTTTTAGTTGCGCTCCGCATTTCAGCCATTTCTTTTGCTCAGCTGTGGGAGCTGCTTTTTGTTCATCCTTTAAAACATCAAGTGGTATTTGTGAGGGTAATGTTGACATTAGTGTGTCTACAGTTTGTTGTGCCGCTGATTTTGCAGCTTGATCTGCGAAGTTATTGCCTTTTGTTATGCTTGAGTTGTCTCTTTGGTGTGCTGCACATTTACATATTGCTAGCTGTCTTGGCAGAGTTATTACTTCTAAAAGTGTTTTTAGAAGATTTCCGTGTTGTACTGGATGTCCTGTGGAGGTAACCATGCCTCTATTTTGCCAGATTTTTGCAAAATGGTGTACTGTAAATGTCAACTCGTGGTTTGGTTTCTTCATCTACCTTTCTTATGCAGCAATGTGCATCGCCATCTTCCAGAGTGGGAAGAAGTGTGCTAGGGTTTAGAGTAAAATGCCTACATAGGAAAGTTGTCGTGCATGTGTGAGGTATGATAGATTTGCTTGCAGTAAGATGGAGGTCACAGCATGTGGGACTTTAATGATCAATGTGTGTCCTAAAACAATATCAGCGGACTTTTTAACTGCCTCTGCTGCGGCTGCACAAGCCTGCACGCACGTAGGCAGACCCGATGCAACGGAGTCTAATTTACACGAATAAAATGCAAGTGGGCGTTGTTTTTCCCCAAAGGCCTGTGTTAGAACAGCCTTCATATAACCTGCACCTCCATCTACATGCAAGTAGAAGGGCTTATCATAATCAGGCAAAGCCAAAACTGTATTTGTCTGTAATGCCAGTTTCAAGTTACTGAATGCTTCTTCTGCTTTCTTCTTTGTAAATGCAACACTATATTTTGACTTAGGGCATTTTAGGCAATTCCTTTTTTCAAAGAATTCATACGTGTCATACATCTTACATATTTCAAACTTTTAAGTTAGGAAAAAACTTTGCATTGCTTACAGCTCATAGCTCACAGCTCTAAAACTAGGCATTAATAAATCATATGCCTAATCATTATGTGTCACTGTGATCCACAAGTATGATCACAAATTTGTTTTTCAAACCAACAAAACAAACAAACAAAAACAAAAAACAAATTGCCGATGGCATGAAGGCTTTACACACATGAGTCAGGACACAAAAAGAAAAAGAAAAAGCTGCTGCCAGAAACAAAGCAGAAGTGTGAGGAAAAAAACTGAGCTCACAAACAGCTGCATGTGTGAGCTTTAATATGCAGCTTCTGCTCTAAAAAACAAGTAAAAATAAAATGTGTAATTTGCTCATCAGCTTGGTAGTGTCCACATATTTAATTCATTTTATTCAGCTTCTCAAACCTGTAGCTTTAGCTGTTGTATACAGGGTTTGGCTTATTAGTTGTTAGTATAGGTTTGCTCTTCATCTCAACAAAGTCTCATCTAGGATGACAGGTTTACAACCAGGTCAAGTGTCTCTATGCACTTGATTAGTGTAGTTATTTCCTTATTTTCTTCATCTCATATATCATTATACTGAGTTTGAGCAAACCTTAAGCTTGAATCAGACTACTTTTAACAATTATCCACCTCACATCATAACTGACTGAAGTGCCTCTTCTTATTAATAGTATGTCACTATTAATGTTATTATTGTTTTGTTTTTCCTTTTTTATAACAGCAATAGTATATTACAATACACTACTTTACTACTAATATACAATAGTTTATTATTTTATATTTCATTATGTATCCATCAGAGGCCGATGTGACCTGCAGCTTCACACCTTCCCAAGCTGGAGACATTTGCTTTTTCCTCTTGGAAAAACTCTTTTTCCTCTTGGAAAACACTCTTTCCTTGGCTGAACAATGACACAGCCTTAATATACCTTATGCATTTCTCTATTTTATTTAATATGTTTTGTGTGAATTATCTGCTTTCATTTATTCTATTCGTTCAGCTTGGTTGTCTTCACAATTTTGTTTCATTTGTTAGTACCAATTTACAGGTTGTTATTCTTCCTATTATTAGTTTGAATACATAAGCTCTAATTTAATTTAACCCTTTGTTTATTCCACTATGCATTCCTCTTGTATTTATGTGTATTCAGTTGGGTCTGTATCCAGCCCTTTTTAAACTTTGATCTCTAATCTTTTACTTGATGAGGGATTATTATGTTCTTCCTGATATGGGTGAATGTATAGTGGGACGTTTTGTTTTCTTAGGCTTTCTCCATCTACAAGCACTAATTTGTCCGGCGCCTGGACATCTTTTCTAACCACTGCTCGTCAGCAGTGAGTTTTGGTGGGCTGATTACCCATTGTTACAACACAACTGCAGAGCTTTCTCTGGTATGAGACTCAGGAGTGGTTGCTGACACGGCCTCCAACTCCGAGCTACTCGCGGAGCGGTGTCAGTTTTACGGGACGAAGCCCAACCTACTTCTCCTTTGTCACCAGTACTTCAGCGTCTTACAGCAAATAAAATAACAATAACAACTGGAAGCAACTCAGCAGCGTATTGTGCTGTAAAATTAGTTTACTTCCAACAGACAGAAAAATGACATACACAAAACACATATATTCACTCTTGTTTCTTTACGCGCGCGGGTCCTTGTGGCGGACCAGGCCAGTTTTAACTTTTTCAAGTTAAGTTTTAGACGTCTTAAACCCTTACAGCGGATTACTCTATTTATGCACTCGTGCAGTGGGTCAGCCTAATGCGCTATTAATCCTTGCGGCGGATAAGACCTATGCGCTTCTCTTTTGTGCACCCGTGCAGTGGGTCAGCCTAATGCGCTATTAATCCTTGCGGCCGATAAGACCTATGCGCTTCTCTTTTGTGCACCCGTGCAGTGGGTCAGCCTAATGCGCTATTAATCCTTGCGGCCGATAAGACCTATGCGCTTTTTTTTTTTTTTTTTAAACAAAGAGTTTTGTTTCTCACCTCTCCAAAGGATCTGTAGTTAGGACGGAGATCTCCTCACTGCACCCCAGCGCCATGGACCGTTCTAAATCACCCTGGCCTAGACCCGAATTCACGTCCTAGGGCGCTCACCTCTACCTAGAGAGGGCTGTCGACAGACTTCAGGGTCGGCTTCTCATGGCGTCAGGATGCACTGAGGGTCTCTGGTTAGGAGTCACAGCCAATCAGCTGTTATTTCCCATCCGGCTTGAAGGACCAAGAAATATGTCAAAGGAAAAAACCTTAGAGAAGCAACAAACACAAACTCAAGTTATGGCATGTACATGGGCGAGGCTTACTGCGTGGCAAGACACAGGCAAGTCGCGCAGAGCCTCAGTCCATTCTTTATTTTATAGCAGAGAATAGATTACACAGCATCTCTAGGTGGAGCATACGTAATAGAAAAATATCTCTAGATATGGTTATCGCATGAGTGGCCGTTATCCATAAGACAAGAGGAACTAGTATCTTTTGTCATATCAGCTTCAGGTTGGAACTGTCTCTGCCTGAGCGTGTGTGACTTTGTAACTTCCTCACGCATGCTTCTGTTCCTTAATCTGTAGGTTGCAGGCACATCATGTTTTCACAAGAAATTATACTTAAGCAAAATAAAGGTTATCAAAGTAAGTAAATGTAAAAATCTCTTAACAGTGGGTATGCTGCACAAAACTTCACAACTCTTTGTGCCCATCTCAGATTTCATATCAAAGATGGGGGGGGGGGGGGGGGGGGTGAGTGTTATGTCCATTTGAAGGTTGCTCTAATACTTCAGTGTCCGAACATCATTTTTCAGCCATATTTCTCAAAAACATAAGTAGACAGTTCAGCAGTCAAGGCAACAAGAAATTGTGGAATTTGCCATAATACAAGGACAGGACACAGTTAATCTATTAGAAGACAGTTGACTTTGTGTCATTTAAAAATGCAGGCTAAAATGTTCTTGCCAACCAGCACTATACAGAGCATCATAGAGGAATTTCAGGATCTTTGCAGCTGTGCAATGCACGAAACAGAAGAAGACTCTGAATCTAACACCATTAACCTTTCATTGGTAATGGCAGGACTAAGGGTGGAAATTGTGACAAATTGTAAAATATATTGTATTTTTCAATGTATTTTTCAACTTTTCAATGCAAGACCTTGAGTTTGTAGTTCTTTTGCAGTCCTGGGATTGATTTTCATCTTCAGACATGGTCCCCAAAACTGCCTTTCTGTTAGTACTCAATCCTAATTGCAGGGTTCATCTTTTAGTGAGGACATATTTGTTGAAATAGCCATATAAAGTTGCTTTTCCAATGATCTCTCTCTCTTATTTTTAGATGGCAACAGACCAAAGAACTTGAATGTCACCATTACTCTGGAGCTTGGGAAAGATTTCCACTCAAACTGTTGCATGCAATCACAAGAGGAGACAGAGCTCATCCAGAGGACAGTTGTGGAGGCCATGCAAGTTCACTGCAGAAACCCTAAACGTGCATCTTGTGAAGACGTTGCTAAGATCATTGTAAACAGATACCCTCAAACATTTGCAGATTTTACTGAAAAGGGAGAAAGACTGGGTTGTGGGCATTATTCACTACTAAGAAGCATCAAATCTAGAGTTGAACATGTTAATTGAGATAACATGTTCAGTGAAACTTAGTGAAACAAAGAGAACCAGGAATGAGGAAGACTGCAGTCCCAACAGTAATGCAACCTCCCCTAAAAAAGTTAGATGCCTTGTTGATAGCTATGGTTGTATAAATTGGCAGCCAGTTGAACTTCCTTAGGGGGAAACGCAAGCTTCTTTAGAGGAAAAGAAACACATCCTGTTAACAATTTTTAATTCAGAAGGACCTGGAGCTGTGGAGAGACCTGATGTGGATGACTACATGTGCCTCACATATATTTCTCAGTGGCAGCTTATCAACAGTTGTCGCTCACTTTCAGTAGCTGAAATTCAGGAGCAGTGGCCATTCTTGTTTACTCGGAAAGGTCTTTCGAACCACTTTCACAAACTCACAGGTATTGATATCAGTGAGCGCTTAGGTCAGGCTCTCATAACCAAAGGCAGGATTGTTAACTATTTCTCCAGCCAGAAGCTTAAATGGAAAC
This sequence comes from Oreochromis niloticus, assembly GCF_001858045.2. NCBI lineage: Eukaryota > Metazoa > Chordata > Actinopteri > Cichliformes > Cichlidae > Oreochromis > Oreochromis niloticus. Next base: position 5,103,281 of record NC_031974.2, read on the forward strand.
TTAGTATAAGGACACTCATCCAGCAGAACATTCTTACAAATGCTACCTAAAGCTTTTATAGCCTCTGTTGACCCCCACCTAGTCGTAAAAAGCCTAAACTTACATACCCTCTAACTCTCAGAGAGCCTGTGTTATGACCTTGGCTCCCTGTCTTTCTGACATAGAGAAAGGTGGGGGTAGAACTTCTGTGGAATGTGGTGTCTCCTCCACTATAGGGCTTTGGAGCGTGATGTCACAGGGGTGGGCGTGGAAAGGATTTTGGCCCGATCCGCCATTTTCGGGGTCTAGCGCAAGTGAAAAGGGAGCGAAGGCACACACAACAGCCATGGTTCGTATTTGCTGTGTGGTCGGCTGCAATGTTCGATCGCACGACCGGCAAGAGAATAAGCTTGAAAAGGGTTTGTCTTTTTATTCTTTCCCAACCTGGAAGCAACATGAGGCAGCTCGTGTATCGATGTTACCAAACGAAGGCGTCTAGCCTGGATAGCAGCTGTGAGACGAGCTGATATCCAGCTCTCTTCCATCTCCAAATATCTGTTGGTGCTCCAGACATTTTCATTCCGGTAAGTTATAGATATGTTCATATCACTCTTTATAGCCTATTAGTTTTATTTTCGATGCGCTTTGAGGTCATAGCAAATTAGAACAAACATCCTACTGAGTGATTTTGCAGAACTACCTTCTCTTTATAGAGTTGCTAATTATTTGGCATTATTGCAGCAAACCAGCCTATGAAATGGATGAAACACATCGTGACTGTGTTCCAGCGCTACACAAGGGACCTGCTTCAAACATACCACCATGCCAATCAGATTACTTCTTCCATGTGAGGGTGAAGAGGTGACCCTTCTGGATAAGATGGTGAAGGTTTGCTGCGTTTGTTGAACAGTGTTATAGTAAAACCAGGGAAAATGAAACTTGCTCCTGTTAAATATTCTTAAGTCTTTTGCTGTATAAATAGTGGGGTTTTTTTTTCAAAAGATACAGTAAATAATGTTAGTAGTGGGTGATATCATGTAAACACTGTCATGATTTTATGTAAACATTTTGTCTTTTATAAACTATAAAAGACAAAATGTTAGTCAGTCAGTAACCCACGTCCGTCAGCACAGACCCTCCCCTAGCCCCGCTGCACGCAGCCACGAGGAAACCGTCACCTAAGAGCCAACAGAGCCCCTAATTGGCCATGACCGCTACCCCGGGTTGAGCCCCCCAAGGAAGATGCTCCCGGGGAACCCCCCGACGCCCTAAGCCTGTCCCTACCCCCACACCAATCACAACAGTGAAGGTGGGACCAAACTATGACCCCCCACCCCCACTAGGTGATGGAGCTGATCAAAGGAGCCCAGAGCAATTGATCTGATGTGGTGGCAGAGGCTGTATCAAGACTAATGTAATCTAATAGATAATTTCTATATTGGTTAGAATTAAGATTATTTTTATTTTTCCAGTTCATGAGGACTGTTTTCTTGGCTATGCATAGGGCAGTGAAAACCATATGGGCTATATTCTTTTCCGTAGTGACATTATCTAAGCTGCCCAACAAACATACTAAAGGAGAAGTTGGAATGTTACATTTCAGACACTTTGATAAGTCTTCACATATCTCACGCCAAAACTTCTGAACTGGTGGACAGAACCAAAGAGCGTGGATATAATTGTCCGGTGAATTGGTTTGGCAGTGTGAGCAGTTGTTGGTAGACGTAAAGCCCATCTTGAACATCCGATGACCTGTATAGTGCACTCTATGTAGTATTTTGTATTGAATTAATTGAAGACTGGGATTTCTAATTAGATGAAAGGTTTTTAGGCAAATCTGAGACCAGAAGTTTTGGTCAAAGTTAACTGATAAATCGGCTTCCCATTTTGCAATAGGAAGTGATATTGATTCATCTGTTTTAGAAAGCATTCTGTATATTTTGGATAGTAATTTGGGGGTTTTAAGAGTAAGAAATTGAACCACACTTGGTGGTGTTTGTAGTTCAACTTGACCCGGTTTAAATCTCTTTTTTACTATGGATTTAATTTGTTGATATTCTAAAAATCTTTTCTTGTTGATCCCATATTGTGCAACTAGTCTGTCAAATGAAATAAATTCTGTTCCTTCTAGTATATGTTCTAAATATTTGATTCCTTTACTACTCCAATCTGAAAAGTTTATCATATTATTGTTTTGTAATATGTCAGGGTTGTTCCAGATAGGTGTACGTTTGCATGGGATTAATGAAGACTCAGTCAACTTCAGAAACTCCCACCATGCTGTCAGAGAGGAGCTGATGTTGATGCTTTTGAAGCATTCATGTCGTTGGATGTTTGAGCTGATAAATGGTAGATCTGAAATCTCTAGATTATTGCAAAGTGCTTGTTCTACATCTAGCCAAGGTTCATCTAAGAGGGCATGTTTTTGCCATCCTGAGATAAACTGAAGCCTGTTGGCTAAGAAGTAGTGCTGAAAGTTAGGTAGTTCTAATCCTCCTTTATCCTTGGTCCTTTGTAATGTTTTTAAGCTTATACGTGTGGGCTTATTTTTCCAAAGGAATTTGGACATATATGAATCTAGAGATCTGAACCAATCTTGCGGCGGTTTAGTTGGGATCATTGAGAATAAATAATTTATTTTTGGTAATACCATCATTTTTATAGCGGCAACCCTTCCCATGAGTGATATGGGTAGACATTTCCACCTAGCCAGGTCACCTTCTACTTTCTTTAAAAGTGGGATATGGTTTAATTTAGTTAAATCTGCAAGCTTGGGAGAAACATTAATACCTAAATATTTTATATTTCCCGATTGCAGTGGAGTAGAAGAGGAATTATGGAAGGAGCAATTAATCGGAAGGACTGTAGATTTTGACCAGTTAATTGAGTAATCTGATATTCTTGCAAAAGAGTTTATCAGTTCAATCACCCCAGAGATATTGGTTTGTGAATTTTGGAGAAAGAGTAACACATCATCCACATAAAGGCTGATTTTATGTTCCACGTTCTTGCATTTTATGCCCTTAATTACTGAATTCTGTCTAATTGCTGCTGCTAGTGGTTCGATAAAAATTGCAAACAGTGAAGGGGAGAGTGGGCATCCCTGCCTGGTGCCCCTCAGGAGACAGAAGCTGGAGGATGTCTGGTCATTTGTTCTGACACAAGCTGTTGGGGAATTATATAATATTTTTAACCAGTTGATGAAAGAAGATCCAAAACCAAATTTGTGTAAAGTTGCAAATAGAAATTTCCAGTTAACTCTGTCAAACGCTTTTTCTGCATCTAAAGAAAATATTGTAGTTTCAAGGTTTTTACTGTATGAGTAGTCTATCAAATTAAGTAATCTACGTGTATTAGTTGTTGAGTGCCTACCTTTTATGAAACCAGTTTGGTCAGGATGAATTAAGAGGGGGGTTATTTTCTCTAGTCTCTTTGAGAGAGCTTTGCAGATTATTTTAAAGTCTACATTTATAAGGGATATTGGACGATAGCTTGAGGGATATACAGGGTCTTTGCCTGGTTTTAGCAGGAGATTAATGTTGGCAGAATTCATATTTGATGGAAGTCTGCCATTTTCTTTGATTTCCAACAACGTTCTGTAAAAAACTGGTGCTAGAATCGTCCAGAATTCTTTGTAGAATTCTGCAGGAAAGCCGTCTGGACCTGGAGCCTTATTATTGGGCATACTTATCAGGGCTTCCTGGAGTTCACCTGGCGTCAGTGGCGAATCCAGTGCCATTGCTTGAGTGTCTAATAATTTTGGGAGAGTTATGTTGTCTAAAAACTGATCAATTTCCTTTTTAGATGGGTTTATTTGTGGTGAATACAACTTTTTATAGAAATCCCTGAAAATGTTGTTTATTTGTTTCGGTTCATATATTGTGTTCCCAGATGAATCTTGAACAGCACATATAGTTGTTTTTTCTTTATTTATTTTTAGCTGGTTTGCTAGAAATTGACCGGATTTATTACTATGTTCATAATTTTGTAAGCGTAGTCTTTGTACTAAGAATTTTGTTTTTTTATCAATTATCTCATTTAATTCTAGTTTTGTTTTGCGTATTTTGTTCAGTGTTTCCTGATCTTGGTGGGACGCGTAGGCTTCTTCTAGTGATTTGATGATTTTTTCCAATTCCTGAATATTTTTGTTTTCTTTTTTCTTTTTATGTGATGAGAAAGAAATTATTTTACCTCTCATCACGGCTTTCCCTGCTTCCCATAAAACAGAAGCTGATGTTCCGGGAGTGTCATTAAAGTCTAAATATGAAGTCCACTCTTTTTTAAAATATTTAATAAAGTCTTCATCTTTAAGTAGTGATGTATTAAATCTCCAGTTTTTACTTGGCGTAGTATTATTCTTGTGCATTAGTGTTGAAGATACAGGAGCATGATCGCTGACAGCTATAGGATGAATCTCAGTGTCTGAAATGTCCCTCAGCAGTGAGCTGCTGACCAAAAAATAATCCAGACGAGAGTAGGAGTGATGAACATGTGAGAAGAAAGAATATTCCTTACTGTTGGGGTGAAGGGAGCGCCATGCATCGCAAAGACCAAAGTCGCTCATATACTGTTTGATTATATTTGTGGACTGCCAATTACGCTGAGTTCCTGCTGTATTGAGCCTATCCATTTCTTCATTTAGTCCAAGGTTGAGGTCGCCTCCAAGAACAAGTGTGCAATCTAGGTGTTCGGAGAGTGCACTGAAAAAACTGTGAAAGAATGAGGGATCATCAACATTTGGACCATATACACTTACAATACATAGTTTAATGATTAAGAATCTGCCCTCTGGATCTATAACTGTATCGAGTACTGTGAAATTAATATTTTTATGTATTAAAATTGCTACTCCCCTTTGTCTAGAATTATAACAAGCTGAGAACACATTAGGAAACTCAGGTGTTTTAAGTTCATTCGAACCTCTAAGAGGTCTGTGGGTCTCTTGTAAAAGGACAACATCTGCCTGTAGTTTTTTGAGTTGGTTAAATATTTTTAACCTCTTTTCTCTGGAGCCAGCTCCATTTACATTCCATGTAACAAACCTCAGTGCACCCATAGATGTCTGTGTATAACTAGGGGTGTATGCTGTGTGTGTCGCTTAGACAGGTGGAATGAATACATCACTTGTTCATAAATAAAGAGAGGGAGAGAGAGAAAAAGTGTGTGGCGAGATGCTCCCTGAGTCTGACTATGTGTTTGCATATTTACTAATATGAGTACGCTTGGCTTAAGTGTGTGTATCCTATACGACTGTGTGCGCTGTCTGACTGATGTAAATGTGCTGCCGTTGAGCGCATGACTGTGCGTGATCGTGCTGTGCGTATGTGTCGAAATAAAGGATGTTGTTTGTGGATGAGTGTGGAAGCAGGTGATCGAAGCAGTGAAAGAGAAAAAAGAAAGAAACCAAGGACAAGGGTGAGCAGCATAAAAACAAGAGGGGGAAAAGGAGAGAAGAAAAAACAAGAAGAAAAAAAAAAAAAAAACGGAAACATTCCAATCAAACCATTGACGGAGAGTGACGGTGTTAATACTGCTATGATATCACACTTAAGATGCGATTTGATACTGGTAAGTTAAACAGATAATGCAAGCAGATAATGTGTCCATCTATAGAACGCTGCATGTTATAGGGTAAATCAGCCTGTTCTCTGTCAGAAACCTGCCTGCAGAAAATGAACCTAAAGTATGTAATGCAAGGATGTAATCACTTTAGAGATGGAGAAAGCATAAAGTGACAATTATGAATCACTTAATATGATAAGGAGAATCTGCAGGTCATTAATCAATGTATAAAATTAAAATAAAATGCATTTTTCGTGACACAAGATACAAATATTGAAGCAAGATGTATAATTAGAATTATTTATAATAAATATGAATAAATCATTGCAATTTCTTTAACCATAAAGAATAACTAAATTCTTCAGGACAATGTCACATCAATGCACTGAACTCACTATGTTATCCCTCTAACAGCCTCCACATGTTCTCACTGTAATTTCCCCTCATGAATGAATTTATGCTGCACTAATCTGAATGTTTGCAGGGAAATCAAACGCATTTCACACGCAGTACTTGAGCTGACTTACCTTTGTTTGAATGACGACTTGTACGCGCTGACTCCATAGATAAGGTACGAAAATATGTCAGGCTATAGCGGTTGCTCTTCAGGGTTTCTACTCCACGGCCGTGTTTCATACGGGTCCACATTTCCAATGCACGCTATTTTCTGCAAGTACCGCTGCTTCGCCTCTGGACGCAATCGGTCTCTATACCGTCCGTTTTCTTTGGAGCTGCTTTTAAGCATGATTCTTGTCGTCGTCGTTCCAACACAGTGTCTCTTTTGATTCGTAGACCCCGAAAATGGCGCCGCGCTCCGCGGCGTGACGTCAACTCCAAAGCCCTATCAGAAAACAAGGCCTTCTGCACACAATATTCTCATCTTAACTCAACAGTATGAAATGCAATGAAACAGTGTAAATCATTCACATTAAATCAACAGTATAGGATATTATAGACCTATCTAATAAATCTAATGATTTTAACATTCTTTTTGATTCAGAAGTATAATGCAAACTAAAACTACATACTGATCATACTCTCTAGAATGAGTATGATGTGGCTTGCAGCAGTATAATGATTCAAGCAGTTCGATTATAGGGATATGATAACATATGATAAAATAAGAATCTTACAGACCTAAGACTGGAGATGCCTAGGGAAGAGATTTGTCGGGTGGTGAAAAAGCAGTGGCGAGAGACTTTGTGTTGTTTTCCCTGGGTATTGGATATGCTCTACCCGATACCCGTGTACAGAGATGGGCAGTAATGCATTATGAGTAACGCGTTTCAGTAATCCGATTACTTTTTTCAAGTAACAAGAGATGGACCGATCCGATATTATGTATCGGTATCGGTCCGATACTGACGTAAATACTGGATCGGATATCGGAGGGAAATAAAAAATGTAATCTGATCCATTAAATATCAAAAAAAGCACCTCACAAAACACGGCACGACACGGCGTAACTCGGCTCATAACCGTAGCATGTCGGAGCAGTATGCATCACGTGATAGAGCGGCTGTGTGTAGTTTGTAGCCTCGCTAGCAAACCAGCATTTAATCTCCGAGAAAGTTATCCCAGAGAGAAGTAAAGCAAGTGTGTAAGTTCATATCTGAATGTTTGTAAAGCATTCCCACGTTAAGAATAACAACCGATATATGGAGCGACTGCCTCTCTCTGTCCCTCCCTCTCCTGCTGCTATTTCAATCATCAAACTGATCAATGATCAGCTGATCGGCTTTTCTGTCGCGAGTCCGTCTCTCTTCTTTGTTTTTGGCCCACTTTGCACCAGAAAGAGGAAACCAGCGGCTGAACAACAGCAGCACGTTTAACATTGATAAACTGTTGTTAGAATTTATTTAATATTACTTTCTACACCAGGATCCTTTTCTACGCAGCTGACGGCTGGTAACTGTGCAGGGGCGGATCTAGCAAAGTTTAGCCAGGGGGGCCGATAGGGCATGAACAGGGAAAAGGGGCACAAAGACATACTTTTCTTTCTTATTCTCATTTAAAATGTCTAGCTTTTAATAAATAATTATCTGAATCTTACACCCAAAGTTTTAATCTGATGTCAAATGTATAGAAGTCCATTACTGTATATAGTAACTGTTAAGTCTAATATACCCTAGTAAGCTATAGTACTTTTTCCTTTGGGAAGGTACCATCTGTGCAGTCTGCAATTCTGTTGAAGAAAGATGTTGAATCTATTTAATTATTCTTGAAAAATAATTCATTTCTGTGCAATTTTTCCACACTGCATCAAATTAAAGTTGATTACGTCGATTAAGCATCATGAGGTGGAGAGTGGGGGGTGGTTCCCTTTTTTTTTTTTTTTTTGCTGGCAGTTTGCAACCCTATTAGTTAGGTTGCTTAATATTTCTGTTAAGTACTCTTTAAAATACCAAAACTTCCGACCGGTGGCACTGACATCACATCTTATGAAGACTCTAGAGCGGCTCAACCTCCTCCTCCGACCACAGGTACAACATGCCCAGGACCCACTACAGTTCGCATACAAGGCGGATGTCGGAGTGGAGGATGCCATCCTGTACCTCCTGCATAGAGCCCACTCACACCTGGATGGGGGAAAAGGCACGGTCAGGATCCTGTTTCTTGACTTTTCCTGTGCCTTTAATACCATCCGGCCCTGTATGCTTCAGGTAAAACTGAACAGGATGGAGGTGGACCCTTGCCTGGTGGCTTGGATCTCCGACTACCACACTGACAGACCACAGTACGTCAGGCTGAAGGACATCACGTCTGTGGTCAGCAGCACAGGAGCACCACAGGGAACTGTGCCGTCCCCTCTTCTCTTCACCTTGTACACCTCTGACTTCTGCTACAACTCTGAATTATGCCACATTCAGAAGTTTGCAGATGACACAGCCATCATGAGGTGTATCTGGGATGACCAGGAAGAAGAGTAAAGAAGTCTGGTGAGGAACTTTGTCACATGGATTATAAGATTGGAGAAACCTGCAGTCAGCTGAGACTGAAGAAGTCTCTTGGATGAGTGATGAAACGTTTGTCCCACTGACAATGCTACGTCCAGATGAACAGAATCAACTTCTGGGATTTCCTTACCTGGATGATTGAGCATGCATCAAGATGTTACCCACAATTACTTAGGTACACGAGAACAAAGGGACAGCAAGTCAGTTTCTTACAGAGGAAGAAATAAATAAATAATTATACTGCAATTAATTTGAAGCAGTGTGTAAATATTCAGAAAAACATGGAAAGATACATCACATCTTTCTACATTTTATTTTTCATAGGATTCAGTTAATCTTTTACATACTGCCTGGATGAAAATGAGTAAAATTTATGACTTAAAATAAAAGTATTTTTACTGCAACATAAAATGTAGGTTTGTCTCTTCATGGAGCAAAACACACTCACATCCTGTAAGAAAACACAGACCACTGAAAACATTAAATATATTCTTACCCATGTGTAGTTTTCCACATACTGCCTGTTTAAAAAACTGACAAATTTATGAATTTACCTTTTTTTTTTTGCTGTAACATTAAAAATTGCAGGAGGGGTTCAGTCTTTATGTAGCAAAACAGACTCACACAATATTGTAAGACAATAGAGCCAATTTAAAACACATTTCATGTGAGTTACAATAGAAGTGGCACAGCACTGACACTGATAATTACCTCACGATGAACAGCCAAATAAACAGTAACAGGTCTGACAGTTTGACCCAGAAGGTGAACTCTTCTGACATTTTGCTTTTCTTGTGATCAGATGATGGAGTAATGTTTGCTCTGTATGCTGTTTGTGGACACAGCCAGTGAAGTGTAACTTGCTAAACTTGTATTGGGATAACTAACTCCATAAGCTAAGATTTTGTGATCGCGGCTCGATCGCTTCACAACATTGATGATCTTCTCTTAAACTCTTTTTCTTTCCATCCTGTCTTGCAGCTCTATTGTCATCATCATGGTCCATTGACCAGGACATGTCCTTCAATGCACATATTAAACAAATATGTAAGACTGCTTTCTTCCATTTGTGCAACATCTCTAAAATTAGAAATATCCTGTCTCAGAGTGATGCTGAAAAACTAGTTCATGCATTTATTACTTCCAGGCTGGACTACTGTAATTCACTATTATCAGGAAGTCCTAAAAACTCGCTGAGAAGCCTTCAGCTAATCCAAAATGCTGCAGCAAGGGTACTGACAGGGACTAGAAAGAGAGAGCATATTTCTCCTGTTTTGGCTTCCCTTCATTGGCTTCCTGTTAAATCCAGAATTGAATTCAAAATCCTGCTCCTCACATACAAGGTCTTAAATAATCAGGCCCCATCTTATCTTAATGACCTTGTAGTACCATATCACCCTATTAGAGCACTTCGCTCTTGCACTGCAGGCCTACTTGTTGTTCCTAGAGTATTTAAAAGTAGAATGGGAGGCAGAGCCTTCAGTTTTCAGGCCCCTCTTCTGTGGAACCAACTTCCAGTTTGGATTCGGGAGACAGACACTATCTCTACTTTCAAGATTAGGCTTAAAACTTTCCTTTTTGCTAAAGCATATAGTTAGGGCTGGACCAGGTGACCCTGAATCCTCCCTTAGTTATGCTGCAATAGACGTAGGCTGCCGGGGATTCCCATGATGCATTGAGTTTTTCCCTTCCAGTCACCTTTCTCACTCACTATGTGCTAATAGACCTCTCTGCATCGAATCATATCTGTTATTAATCTCTGTCTCTCTTCCACAGCATGTCTTTCATCCTGTTTTCCTTCTCTCACCCCAACCGGTCGCAGCAGATGGCCCCGCCCCTCCCTGAGCCTGGTTCAGCCGGAGGTTTCTTCCTGTTAAAAGGGAGTTTTTCCTTCCCACTGTCGCCAAAGTGCTTGCTCATAGGGGGTCATGTGATTGTTGGGTTTTTCTCTGTATTTATTATTGTGCTATCTACTGTACAATATAAAGCGCCTTGAGGCGACTTTTGTTGTGATTTGGCGCTATATAAATAAAATTGAATTGAATTGAATTGAATCCTTTCCTGAGTATTGCCCTCGCTTTGAAAAAGAAAGAAGGGGCTCAGAATTGATGTAATCCTCCCCCCACCTTCAACCCAAGTATGTGTGGTAGTCACTGCTACCACACATACAGTGGCTTGCAAAAGTATTCGGCCCCCTTGAACTTTTCCACATTTTGTCACATTACAGCCACAAACATGAATCAATTTTATTGGAATTCCACGTGAAAGACCAACACAAAGTGGTGTACACGTGAGAAGTGGAACGAAAATCATACATGATTCCAAACATTTTTTACAAATAAATAACTGCAAAGTGGGGTGTGCGTAATTATTCAGCCCCCTGAGTCAATACTTTGTAGAACCACCTTTTGCTGCAATTACAGCTGCCAGTCTTTTAGGGTATGTCTCTACCAGCTTTGCACATCTACAGACTGAAATCTTTGCCCATTCTTCTTTGTAAAACAGCTCCAGCTCAGTCAGATTAGATGGACAGCGTTTGTGAACAGCAGTTTTCAGATCTTGCCACAGATTCTCGATTGGATTTAGATCTGGACTTTGACTGGGCCATTCTAACACATGGATATGTTTTGTTTTAAACCATTCCATTGTTGCCCTGGCTTTATGTTTAGGGTCGTTGTCCTGCTGGAAGGTGAACCTCCGCCCCAGTCTCAAGTCTTTTGCAGACTCCAAGAGGTTTTCTTCCACGATTGCCCTGTATTTGGCTCCATCCATCTTCCCATCAGCTCTGACCAGCTTCCCTGTCCCTGCTGAAGAGAAGCACCCCCAGAGCATGATGCTGCCACCACCATATTTGACAGTGGGGATGGTGTGTTCAGAGTGATGTGCAGTGTTAGTTTTCCGCCACGCATAGCGTTTTGCATTTTGGCCAAAAAGTTCCATTTTGGTCTCATCTGACCAGAGCACCTTCTTCCACATGTTTGCTGTGTCCCCCACATGGCTTGTGGCAAACTGCAAACAGGACTTCTTATGGTTTTCTGTTAACAATGGCTTTCTTCTTGCCACTCTTCCATAAAGGCCAACTTTGTGCAGTGCACGACTAATAGTTGTCCTATGGACAGATTCCCCCACCTGAGCTGTAGATCTCTGCAGCTCGTCCAGAGTCACCATGGGCCTCTTGGCTGCATTTCTGATCAGCGCTCTCCTTGTTCGGCCTGTGAGTTTAGGTGGACGGCCTTGTCTTGGTAGGTTTACAGTTGTGCCATACTCCTTCCATTTCTGAATGATGGCTTGAACAGTGCTCCGTGGGATGTTCAAGGCTTGGGAAATCTTTTTGTAGCCTAAGCCTGCTTTAAATTTCTCAATAACTTTATCCCTGACCTGTCTGGTGTCTAAATCCAATCGAGAATCTGTGGCAAGATCTGAAAACTGCTGTACACAAACGCTGTCCATCTAATCTGACTGAGCTGGAGCTGTTTTGCAAAAAAGAATGGGCAAGGATTTCAGTCTGTAGATGTGCAAAGCTGGTAGAGACATACCCTAAAAGACTGGCAGCTGTAATTGCAGCAAAAGGTGGTTCTACAAAGTATTGACTCAGGGGGCTGAATAATTACGCACACCCCACTTTGCAGTTATTTATTTGTAAAAAATGTTTGGAATCATGTATGATTTTCGTTCCACTTCTCACGTGTACACCACTTTGTATTGGTCTTTCACCTAGAATTCCAATAAAATGGATTCATGTTTGTGGCTGTAATGTGACAAAATGTGGAAAAGTTCACGGGGGCCGAATACTTTTGCAAGCCACTGTACATGTCCTGAACCACGCTCACATACTTCTCTGTCACTTCTGACTTCATCATGCAGTACCACAGTGCCTCTTTTTGCACCCTTTCATGTTTTCACTAGATCTACAAAGACATAGTGAAGCTCTGACTTTCTCAGGAAATTAAAGCTGAATTCTGTGAAGCCTGATCTCAAGCTTTTTAAGTTTGACGCAGCATCCAGAAGAACTTTTGTTCAGATCCCCTGTTTCTCCCACTGAGTTCAAATGAACCCTGTCAGGGTAATGTCCCATTGGTCTGCCCCTTTTCTCACAGGAGGACACTTTGTGGGTCTTTTGATGCCTCAATAGATTTTTGTTATGGAAGAAAGACTTTCCACACTGACCACACACAAATGATTTAGCACCAGAGTGGATGAGCTGATGTGATTTTAAGCTAGTCATGTGAGTAAAAGCCTTTCCACAGTCACCACATACAAATGATTTAACTCCAGATTGGATGAGTTGATGCATTTTTAACCTATCAATTGCAGTAAAAGAATTTCCACACTGATAAGAGCTGAAAGGTTTAACTTCACTGTGGACCCCCTGATGTTTCTCTAAGTGATCTCTATCCTGAAAAGACTTTCCACACTGATCACAGACAAATGATTTACCTCCAACATGGATCATATGATGTCTCTTTAAGTCACCTTTCTGAGTAAAGGTCTTTCCACACTGATCACAGCTGAATGGTTTAACTTCACTGTGGACGAGCTGATGTGCTTTTAAGCGGTAACTCTGAAAAAAAGACTTTCCGCACTCACCACAGGTGAATGGTTTCACACCGCTGTGGATCAGCTGATGTACCTTTAAATGATCTTTCAGAGTAAAGGACTTTTCACACTGATCACAGCTGAATGGTTTCACACCGGTGTGGATCACCTGATGTGATTTTAAGTGAGCTTTCTGAGTAAAAGACATCCCACACAGATCACAGTTGAAAGCTTTAAATTTCGTGTGGACGACTTGATGTTGATTTAAGTTCCATCTCTGAGTAAAGGTCTTTCCACATTGATCACACCTGAATGGTTTCACACCGGTGTGGATCAGCTGATGTGATTTTAAGTGAGCTTTCTGAGTAAAAGACATCCCACACAGATCACAGCTGAATGGTTTCACACCGCTGTGGATTAGCTGATGTTTTTTTAAGCTGCATCTCTGAGTAAAGGTCTTTCCACATTGATCACAGCTGAATGGTTTCACACCGGTGTGGAACAGCTGATGTGATTTCAAGTTCCAAATCTGAGTAAAAGACTTCCCACACTGATCACAGTTGAATGGTTTCACACCGGTGTGGATCAGCTGATGATTTTTTAAGCTGGATCTCTGAGTAAAGGTCTTTCCACACTGATCACAGCTGAATGGTTTAACTTCACTGTGGACGAGCTGATGTGCTTTTAAGCGGTAACTCTGAATAAAAGACTTTCCGCACTCACCACATGTGAATGGTTTCACACCGCTGTGGATCAGCTGATGTACCTTTAAATGATCTTTCAGAGTAAAGGACTTTCCACACTGATCACAGCTGAATGGTTTCACACCGGTGTGGATCAGCTGATGTGATTGTAAGCTACCAATCTGAGTAAAGGTCTTCCCACACTGATCACAGCTCAAGCTTCTGTCCTCCCTGTTGGCGCGCTTGCGTCTTCTGGGCTGCTTCATAGCAGGAAAAGTCTTTTCCACAGGGATCGCCGCTGGCTCATCTTTACTTGCTGGCGCTGGATGTTTTTGGTTGATATCATCCATGTGCTGAGGTTTCGGCCTGCTTTCACTTCTTTCTCCTGTAATGACAAAGAACCCAAACAGTGACATCAGGTCTATACCTTCAGCTCATCCCCAAGTGCCCCCTCTTACCTCACAAAGAAAAACAGTTTCACCATCTGCCAAACGTCTCAGGTGCCTGGGGACGCTATGCTGTGGTAAATATTTGAAGTGAGCTCATTTTGGGGATAAAAGTAGTAAAAGTTCAACTTGTGAATAAAATATTGGCTTGTGTGACTTCAAAGGTTTTTAGTTTTAACTTTGTTCAAATTTGAAGAACATCACACTTAGAATGTGTAGTTCAGGTTGTATGTGTGAGAGCTGTACAACCAAATCCACACCGACTCAGATTTCCCTCTGATTAACCACGAGGGTGTCACACAGTTATCAAAGTCTGCAGACACTGTCAGCTGCAATCAACACCTTTTTTTTATAATTCATCTCCACTAGAAGATGGTCCCCTGTTTTCTACTTTTTCACAGGTAAGCGTGGGCGAGAGTCTACAGCATTCTACCCCCCAAGGACACGTAGTCTAATGCCTTCATTTTTCAGGGCCATGTCCACTTAATACTACACTATATGGTTATATGGCATTTTAGTTAATATAAAGCATAGAATTGAGGCACTTCAAATATTTTCATCTCAACACCTCCTCCCTGGAGATAAGGAGAAGGAGTCTCACTATCTGCCTAATGTCTCATGGTGCCTGGGAGTGTCAGTCCAACTCACTCACAATACCCATCTGTGTGTGTGGAATAACCTGTGAAATACATATTTGATGTTTTCCTGTATGTAGAACAAAGCCACACAAAATGTACTATAGATATTACTAAAGTGATATTGTCAAAACATATGATCAACACATAAAATAAAGAAATCTCCATCACAACAGTTAACAGCTTTTACAAGAAAATACGTCAGAAAGAAAATGAAAGAAGAAAAGTGGAAAAGGAAAACAGAGCATTTTTAATGAGGTCATGCTGAGCCTCTTGTCCCGATTGTTTCATGTTGAGCTGAGAACAAACAACCAATACTCACATCAGGTCCAGTCAACAACAATTATGTATTAAGCACATATGTGGGAGACGTACACGATACCACCCTCAGTGTAGTCCAGTAGATCTCAAAGAGGAAGGACGAGAACTTCTTTATTTAAAGGGTTGGACACGCCCAAGATTCATGAGCAAGTTACATATCATGCATCAGCGACAGTTAGCTGCATCTCATTTTTACAACACTTAGAATGCTGTTTCGAGACCCTTTCACCCCCAGCTGTCTCCTGTTGTTTGTTATGAGGCCCGTGATCGTGTACGCCACATCCTGAGTACATCCTGTTCTAACCGCCCCTGTGCAGGCACGTATGCAGTTACAAGAAAAACACTTCTTTTAATGTGTTTTAGTTTAAATATTCTTTTGCTCCTTGACTGACTGACACTTATTGAAATACTGCTACATGTATATTTCCCACAGTCTCCACATAGATCACTCCACAGACATCACCTTCATATGAAGGAAAACAGAGAGTTTATCTCAAATGATAAAACATTAACGTACTGAGGCAGACAAACAGAGAGGCTAAACAGAAGGCAGAAATCAAACCAAAATGAGCTAAGAGAGAGAGAGACCCTGTAGAAAATGATAAAGTTAAGCAACCAGTGTAGTTATAACTGACTTACTCTGGATCTCCTCTCAGACTCAGGAGGGGGCGAGCGGGCCGGCTGTGTAGTTGGAGTCGGACCAGCAGAGACAATGGGCTCACTGACCTCCACTCCCCAAGTCAGTCACCACGAGGACAAGTTCTTTGTTTAGAGATGATTTAATCCAAGCTCACCAACAACATCACTCAGCTGTCCTCGTCAGAACTAATAAAATAAAAGCAGTTACATTTAGAGACGTCAGTTTACTAAACATAAAAATATTGCTCTTTTAGCCTCGCTCACATAGCTATTCTGTGAAAATTAAATGACTTAAATCATCACGTGGTTTACAAAAACACTTTGTTACCAAACTCAGCAAACAATTGCGCGTCCAGAATTAACTGTTTTTCTCGTTTGACATGGAAACTTAAAATTACAAAGACACACTGAACGCACCTTCCTACCAGCTGTAACCTAACAGGAGAACGTACGTTCGTCTTCACAGCTGCAATACATACCTGACAAAAAGCCGTTCATCGATTAGATTTAACACGACGCTTCTCCACAATACTTTGATACGGGTTCTTCAAAAAGTGTCCAAACGGCGGAAAGACAGCAAAGAGCACAGTACGCACACCCCTTCTTCTTCGTCTCCTCCCCCTGCTTCTTCTTAAGTTTTATTGGCGGTTTGCAAACAGTAAAATGGTGCGTTACCGCCACCACCTGGTATGGACTGTCGACCCTCAAGCCCTCCCCAAATGTTTATTCTCTTTTAAAAACTGGAATAAGGCCTGATAACTAGTGATGTGTCCTGTGTGTCGAAGCTTCGATACCTGTGTCGGGTAATCTCGGGGAGTTTTTGTGAAGCGTGTATCGAGGCTCGCTTTGATTACGTATGCAGTGACGTTCGAGGCCTCGCGGGCAGTCCGTACCATGTGACTGATTCAGGAACTAGCTCGCCGGTTCAAGAGCACCTGGCTGCAGCCACTGGCTGTATCCCAATTCAGGGGCTGTGTCCCAATTCAGGGTCTGCACGCTTTTTTTTCTCTCTTTTTTTTTAATACGCTTTATTGACAAAACACAGAATACAAATATAAAAAAATAACAAGCACAATGTCAGGGGGTTTCTATGGAAAAACAAAACAGTCTAATAACGAATCACATGATATTGAACAGGGAACATAAGTTTATGGTTTTGACAGCTTTTAAATTTTGAGAATGTTGTATGGTTTTTACATATTGTTTGGTTTCATTTACAAAGCACTGAAAGGATGGTTTTGCATTAGAAAATTTCGATTTATGTATATGAAATTTAGCTAATAATATCAATAAATTTATCAAATAAAATTCGTTTGCCCTGTGCATGGGGTACTTACAGAAACCAAACAATATTTTTTCATAACAAAGAGAGAACTCAGAAAAGATAAAGGAAACAACAAAAACACAAAATTCTTGCCAGAAAAGATTTGTGTATAAGCATGACCAAAACAAATGAGAAATATCTTCCTTCACACAGTTACAAAATGTACAGTTAACATCAATGTCCTTTTTATAACGTACAAGAAAAGATCTGGTTGGGTAAAAACGATGTATAACTTTAAAAGATATTTCCTTTACTTTGTTATTTAATAGAAATTTTGACGGTAAGGTCCAAATCTTCTCCCATTCCAGGTCCTGGAATAAGTTGTTCCAGTAGGCGACAGCCGTTGGGACACAAGTTTTGTCTTTTCGAAACAGAGTTTGTATTTCACGGTTGTTTTTCCTCTTTACAGAGGGGAAACACACCTGACCAACATAAGTAACAGCAGGATCCAGCGGTAAAGGGGTTGAATCATTAACAACAGGATTTCTAAACAACATTAAGACCCCAGCAGGGATAGCATCAAACACTATGGCATATTCCTTTGGTGGAACAGGAAGACCATATGTATTCAAAAATTCTGAGTAAGAGAGTAAACCTCCAACAGGGTTTATAAGTTGTGCAACACGATGAATCCCATTATCAAACCAGTTACTTAAAAACACAGACTTATGTTTGTATAAAATGTCTCTATTGTTCCAAATATAGTATCTATGTGGAGAAAAGTTGTGTTTATAAATCAATGACCAGGAAAGAAGCATTTGTTTATGAAAGTTGGATAGTTTTAAAGGGATTTTATCGATATTGTAATTACAAAGCAAAAGGAAGTCAAGACCACCAATTTTTGAGAAAATATAATTGGGAATAAAGTTCCAAATTGAGGTTGGGTTCCTGAAAAATTTTCTAATCCAGTTTATTTTAAACACATTGTTTAATGAGGAGAAGTCCAGAAAGTTTACTCCACCATGTTGGTATGAGTTGGATAAAACTGACCTTTTAATATAATGAATTCTATTCTTCCATATGAAATTATAAAGAAGTCTGTCAATATCCACCAGGGTTTCTTTATTTACGTCAAGAGACAAAGCAGCATAAGCTGCTTTTGTGAGTAAAACTCTCCCTTTAATGGATAAATCCCGCTGCAGCCAAGCATTTAGCTTACGTTGTGTTTTGTCCAAAATTGGAGTGAAATTAAGGGAGCACCTGGTGGATTGATTTTTATTAATGATGATTCCAAGGTAAGTGACAGACTCTTTCACTGGGATGCCAGCGATAGATAGACTGGCACAATTTCTAAGGGCAAGCAGTTCACATTTGCCAATGTTTAGGTGGAGTCCTGAAGCTAAAGAAAAGGCATTAATTGTATTAATAGCCGTCTGCACCTGTGAAGCATTTTTTAAAAAGAGAGTGGTATCATCAGCAAGTTGACTAATGAATAATTCTTTATCCGCAATTGTTATACCTTTCAGAGGACTGCGTTTAATATAATCAGAAAGGAGTTGAGAACAGATGAGAAATAAGTATGGGGAGATGGGGCAGCCTTGCCTGATACCGCGGTTCAAGTTAAACCTTGGTGATGTACCTGCTTGTAGTTTGATGGAGCAATTAACATTTTTGTACATTGTTTTAATTGCATTCTGAAAATAAGAACCAAAGCCAAATTTGTCCAAAGCCTGAAAAATAAAACCATGTTCAATTGTATCAAATGCTTTGCAGAAATCCACGAATAAGATAAAGCTATCATCCCTACACAAATCTGCATAATCAATTAGGTCAAAAACAAGTCTAATGTTGTTGGATATGTGTCTGTTGGCCATAAATCCAGACTGAGTTTCAAGGGTCTGCACGCCTGAAGTACGCATTTTAAGTGCGATTACGTCACCGCCACACGACAACGGCTGTCCCA
This sequence comes from Oreochromis niloticus, assembly GCF_001858045.2. NCBI lineage: Eukaryota > Metazoa > Chordata > Actinopteri > Cichliformes > Cichlidae > Oreochromis > Oreochromis niloticus. The sequence goes on from NC_031974.2 coordinate 5,122,266, forward strand.
ATTCGAAGTGTACTTCAAATGCATACTTCAAATGCATACTCCAAATGTGACGTCGATTTCGTGTGCATGTAGTGAGGGGTTTTACAGTCTTAACATCTATAATAATTGTAAAAAATAAAGTTGGCTACTTCATGGATTTCACCTACCGCGGGTTATTTTTTTAACGTAACTCCTGCGATAAACGAGGGACTGCTGTATTATTAATAGTAGAGTCTGGGACATCTAATTGATTAACATCAACATTGATTATTATGAACTGTTATTTTTGTTCAAGGAGAGCAAAAAATATAAAACTCTCTCAGCTTGTTTGTTGCCAAAAATGGCCACTTTTTGTGTATGTTCACAAAATGCTATAAAATGTATATTTCTTAAAACATTTATCTACTTTTACCGACGTGACTCTTTAAAATAGCACCAGTCCTTTTCATCAAAATCGAAATTGTATCTAAATTTTTTACTCTTTATAGTCTGTTAGGTTATATATTACCATTAACTTTTCAGATAAAACGGTGATAAAGTCCTAATGTTTTCACGAAACTTCCTTTTTTCCCCATCTGAGCATTGGGGAAAAGGCTGTCTTGCAATTGTTGAGGTCACTAGTGTGCGCCCCATTTCTTCCAGGATCACTCTCTTTATAGGTTTTAGTGGACTCCTAGTACTGTGAAGTGGTTTCATGGGACAAAGGCAATGTATTCCAAGATCTGGGAGATTGTAGAAATGAGCAGTGATGCCCTTCCTACCATCTTTCCAGAAAAATAAGTGATCTGGAAGCTGTTAGGCTTACTTAAAGCAGCAGCACTTTCTGCACCTGCATAAACTCCAGGATACATTTACTAACAGTGTTTGTTGCTGTATGTGCTGCAGCTTTGAATTTTTTAATCATATATACTTTGTTAATATTTTGGCTATGGTGTCTTGTTATGAAATGTACAAGAGTAAAAGTGTTTTTAGCATGTGCTTCAAAGCTAAGTTTGACTGGGAAACAGAACAGGATCAACAGAAATTCTCTGCAGCCTGTGTAATATTTGATGCGTTATAATTTATTCTACTCTATCTTGCAAATACATATTTGTGTGGCAATGTCATGCACAACACACACAACTATTAGATCCTTAAGATCAAACCTGTGTCATTCTTTTGGTCCACTGCAGTGTAGTGGTCAAAACAAAAGAAGTGAAGTGGCCACAAATGGCCAGGATAGAGCCCAGAGTGTTAATGTTTAAAATGTATAAAAATATTATTGATTACAGTTCTTTACTGTTAATATCAACAATAATCTTTTTATTTTGAAATTACAAGTATAAATAAATGCTGTTACATTTACATTTAATGCTGTTACACTGTAATCCTTTATTATAAGTATGGACATGGAATCAAATAAGTTTAATTGGAATTTTGTACTATGCAAAAACAAAGCAAAAAACAACAACGACATATTAAACAAACAAACACAGCCAGTGCCTTCATTTGTCCATTACATGTCAAACATAGCACTGACCCTTAGTCCCTGCTCATCAGCACATGCTTTCAAAAAGAGCTCCATGTCCTCTGCAAACTGAAAAACAAAGAGGAACAAGTCCCTTGCTCCAGTGTCTTCTTCCTCTGACATGTCTCTTAAGACCCTCTGCTGGTCCCCTTGATTTAAAGACAGATATTTTGGCATTGTTACGTGTCCACGGAAAAGTGCCTTATTTTGGACAACCCACTGCACAGCAGGACGCAGATCTTCAACAACTGCTGGCTCCTGTGTCAGGCAAATGGGGATAAAAACATAGCTATTTCTCTGTTGCAGAACAGTTTTTTAACAGTTATTCAAATGTCACTAACCATGCAATTACACTACTGTTTAAAGCGAATACTGACCTGACTGACTTCCTGGAACTTGCGCTTTTTCAGTCTGAAAATGGGCACGTGTTGTCCTTCAAGCACAGCTTTGGCCTCCTCTCTCCAGTGTGCAAATAGCTTGCCAGAGCTTAACAGAAAATTTTGATATTGTTAAGGTGTGTAAACTTTGACACAACATAGAACAGAAGTCAAAATATAAATACCTCCTGAGATCAAAGTTCTCCATCAACAGCAAGCACCACCATTTACACAAGTAGGGCATGTCTGACTGTAAAATATTAATATGAAACATATTTAACAACTTTCAAAAGATTCAAGACTCCATTGCTGTGAAAGTAAATAGGATACTTACTATAGTATAGTCAAATGGTGCATCCAGTGCCACGTACAGAGCAGACTATTTGGAAGAAAAAATAAAAATGTCATTTTTTTAGAAGCTTAAATTAGCTTCTGTATGAATTTCAAGAAGAGAAGAAAAATTATCATCAGCATGAAGATCCCACAGTCAACTCCATAGTCTTGGCTTGAAAAACCCTGTATTACATTGAAAATAAAGGCTCGTTAATAAAATCCCTTAAAAGAAGACTAGTGTAATTCATATTATTCACCATACACTTAAACTAGCACATACCTTCAAGTCAAAGCTCTTTTTTTCTGACCACTGCCCGGGAATGAGCTTCACTGCAAGATTCCTTTTTTTCAAGACAGTTACATTCACAAGTTAACAGACATCATCATGATGGGTGTGAAATGTTTATTGCTAATAGCACCAACTGTAACTACAGGCCTTAGGAACACGACCTCAACAAAACAGCATAACAAAATGAAAAAGTACAGTCACATGCTCACAGTTGGTCAAAATAAAGCATTTTCAGCTTTAATTTAAGGTTGGCATATTTTATAAAGTAATATTTAATAGTGTTTTATGTTGAAGTAGAACATTTGAAGACCCTATTTATGTCTGAAACTCATCTAAAGACAGCATCACTGACTTGATCAGAATGTGAAGATGAGAAATAAAATGTTGAAGCATCATGCTGATATACTTTATAAAAAAGCATGTGAGTGTACTGTATGTGTGAACACTCAAGATCAGCAGAACATGATCTGGGATGCACTTAACCTGGAACACTGAACAGGTTCCTGAAAACTCTGGAACAAACCAAAAATGCTTATAAAAATGTGACCTCAAAAGTGAAACATATTGTTGGCCACCAAATCCTGCCTTTGTGTATAATGGGTCAAGAAAGAGGATTTCTCTTTTAGGTGGCTTCAGTACCTAAAAGACAGTTAGCCATGACTTCAAACCTGAAAACAATGTCATTGCAAGCGATCATAATCAAAGACTTTTGAAACTGCGTCATAAAAGCTTGAATACATCTCAGACACATAGCAAAATTCAAACAGTTTGTATGTGTCAAAAAACAAGACTTACACACAACTGGAAATGACCAGGTGTCCAGAGAGGGAGAACTATGATGTCCATCCTCTGAGCATCAGTCTGAAACAGAATTTTATTTTTAAGTATTCTGTATATGAACTCTCACCAAAGTTATAAAAAAATCATTTTGATTACTTGCTTGTTTCTTTAAAGGGCGGTACACTTACAGGAAAGGACTGCAATGGATCACAGCCATAGGGTGCAAGCCAAGTCCGAGTGACATACAGATTTTCTATGTAAATGCTTATCCCCTAGAATGTAAAAACAGCACATTTAAAACAACAACTCTTTAAATTAAAGCTTGACAATCATCATATACAACATACAGTACCTTTGACTGAACAATTTTAGTGATAAGCTCAAAACAGCCATTTCCAATCTGAAACAGAAAAAATCATCAACAAAATGAATGTACACTTTATTATTTCATATTCATAGAAACAAAATACTTACAGTCGATTCCATTTGTTTGTTTAAACCCAGTGTCCAAAAATCTGCCCGTGTGAGGCATCCAGAAGATGTTTCAACAATCAGCTCATCTTTGGGTCTGCTGATGTCCAGAACATAGTTGAGCTAAAAAAAATAGAGAGGTGTCATAGACTGTGGATGACAAAACCAGATAAGCACTAAAAGTTGCACTTTGCGACATCTGAAAACTTTAACATACAAGCTGTTGTTGGCCAGGGTGCAGTACAAAACACCAGGATGAACGGCTGGCCAAAATGTTCTCAGGCTTTGTCAGAGCTTCGCACGGTGGTCCACACAGGTCAGGAAAAGTTGCATCTGTTGACCTTCTATTGGCTTTCTTGTTGTCAACTCTTACCTGAGGTTCTGTAGGGATGTTAACAGGTTTCAGACAAAACACTATACAAATGCAAGAAAAATAAGCACTATTTACAGAAGGAAATTCATTTGAAACAGCATGTAACAAATTCGTTCATGAGCCCTCAACTACAACAAGATAATGAATGCAAGATTATTATTTCACCTATATATGACAATCACTATTCAAAATAAGAAATTTTACCAGTGTCACCAGACATTGAAGGTGCTGGGTTCAACACCGCTTCTGTGGTTTCTCTGGGTTTATTGCACACCTGTGGGGCTAGGGACACAAAGAAAACAACAATATACACACACAGATAGGAACAAATCTAACATGTGAACAATGGTAGTGTTCTGGTCATGAGACAATGCATGTACTTACCTACGACAGCTTGACCCAGTGCCAACAATGAGATATTGATCTTTCCAAGTCGACCATGTCTTAGCTGCCTCTCCAGAAGTTTCTTGTTGGTGACAGTGTTATAATGATGAGTTATATTTCTCATCAGAAACACATGTGTGGATGGACTCATGTTACTTAAAAAGTAATTGCTTTTCCTCATGTTTGCAAAGAACTGTTCAACAACTTGACTGTTCAGCCAGCCTTTCAGCTCTGGGACAAGTTGAATTCTGCGTAATATGTCCTTGGGATCTTTTGTATTTCCCTCATGAAATCTGTCATACAGGACATAATGGTCAGATGATCCAGTGACAGGATGAGGATTTTCATTTACACTATCCATCCTTTCATGTAGCCATGGAAGATTCACTTTCAGGCTTCCATCCTGTGCAGCCTTGACATTTTCCTCAGTGGGCTCAGCCAGTCGACCTTCATGTGGATGAAATGGCAGTTTATCAGGAACCCGCAAATTGGTGTGTGCCACCAAACCCCTCGCAAAATCGTAAACACAGACGTTTGGCATGTGCTTCCAGGACAGGAGAAGGTCAGCAAAATCCCGGGGACTTTCAGCATGAAGATTAAATTTAACACTGTATACAATGCCATGTGGAAATAGTATTACAGACCATCCTCCTGCAAGCAAAGATTTAAAAAGTTGTTTGTGATTGTAATTACATATTTTAATGCTACTTCTAATAATCGCTAAGTGATGCTTACCAGAGGCACCTCATATGCTTTGAAAGAGCTTATCATATGTCTGCCTGCTCTTCATCTTCTCCCTCAGTCTGGTGATGATATCAAAGCGGGAGCCTTTGGAGTCGATGTTGCATGCTTTACACAATTTTCTCACCACTCCAACCTGACAGTAATTAGGGAAAACTGTAAATGGAACAACTCCAGAACTTTATGTCACATATTCTGAAAACTTCAAAGCAATTTTACCTTTTGTTTGGCAAGTTCATCCAACAGACGGTCTTCTGTGACACTGCTAAGCTTTGCTTCATGTGAAGAGCTTGTTCCTACTTTTTGAAACTCTGTGTTAAGCACAATGCCACTTGTTCGAGTTTCACTCCCAATCCATGGTGCCCAGTGCGTGTAACTTGGTGGAACTGAAAATGGATTCTACACGCCGCCTACAGAAAATGGCATGTTTTTAATTACAATCTAAATTACTTTAAAACACTGAATGACTTTCAATAAGTTTTTGCCATCACTCACTTGGAAAAAACCCACGGCTTATCATTTCCAGGTGAATAGAGTTCCAAAAACCTTCAATGTCATGTTCACCATTGAAGTCTTCCGGGGCTTTGAGGTCACTCACTATAATAAATTGACTCATAAGAACAAGCACATAATGTACACAATGAACTATTAACACAAATGTACATTAAACTTACCTGCTAACTTGAACACCCCTTTTCTGTGTAAATCCATAACTACCACAGGGGGGTGAAACCCACAGTTTATGCAGGAGTACATTCTGCGTCAGTCAAAGCCTCAAAATGGCAATAAGCATGAAAAATGGTATCCCTAGAAGGAAACTTCACTCTTCTTAAGCCCTCCAATAAGTCAATGACCCTTGAAGCGGATACATGGTTCTGTAATATGATAATAGGGTGAAGAAGACTATGATTACACAGATATTTAAATTTGGGCACCAACATATCATAATGACACAAACACATTTTTAAAGCAATCTTCAGATGAGTATATTTGATTTTTGCGATCCTCACCTGCAGATTTTCTCTCAAAAATGGCAGAGTTCAAGAGACAAAACAACGTGGTTGTCAAAGTTGTGAAGCCCATCTGTCCACTCCTGGTATCTGTAGACCATGTGGCACTGAGGACACGATCTATGGTGTGTTGAAACATCTGTTAAAGACAAATCACATTAATGTCAAAACATTAGTATAGGAACAATTATAACTAATTATTTCACACTGATATTTAATCTTATTCATTAAAACTTACTCTCAATCACTCCCATCATGCTGACAATCCTCGCTTTATTGGTAATTACAATAGCCTCATCAAGTTTAGGGTGCTCTGGGCACACCTGGCACAACGTTTCACATGGAAAGAGCTGTTTCTGATGATCCATTTTCTGTGAGATGACATTTTCTGGAAGAGATCCAGGAATTTTTTTCTCTTTAAAAATATAGCGTATACTCCTTTCGACGGCAGCATTGTCCTCAAAGGAAGAACTCTCCTGAGTCATCTGTGATGGGGTGCCTGATGATAGTGGTACAGTTGATTTGAAGATGTCTCTCTGTGTCTGGAAGAGATGCCATTTAGCTATGTTTTTATGAGGACATGATATTCTTGGCTTTGCACAAGCACAATGCCAGGTGTTCCTCAGAGCATTGTAAGTCACAAATATTCTGCCAAGACGGCAGAAACTGTGTATTTCCGGTTCAAATACAGACAAACAGATCTGTGTTGAGGATCCACCAAAATCCACCCTCACACAAAGTGGAGCATGTGCCATCTGGGCAGCTTTCTGTCTCTTTCTGCATGTAGCAGCTTTGGCCTCTCCAAAAAATTTAAGGTCCACCATTTCCATCACGATGTGCTCTTGAAGAAAAACCTCCTTTTCTTTTCCAGTTTCTCGGCAGTAATCTAGTGAGCGAAGGTGCTCACATAAACTGAAGCCTAGTCCGCTCTGCTGGGCCAGCAACTGGTATTGCTGACATTCCTTCAGCTCACATCTGATATTGTGAGACATCCCCCATGTTTTCCTCTGAATGTGAACTGGCACAGAGAACCCATGGCCAGTTCTCTGCACAACAAATAACCCTGTAGTTTCATCTACACAAACACACTGCAGATGACTGGCCAGGCAAACATCTATTGATTGGTTGGAGTGCTTCCTCATCATGTGAGCCTTGTAGTTTTTTGTATGAAGAGTAAGGCCACAGTGAGGGCATGTCATTTTCATGGACTTTCCATCAGCTGCAATTTTATTGAACACAGAGGGTAGAGCATATGAATGTTCTAACAAAGATTCAGAAAATGGTTCAGATACCGAAGACAAAACCTTGGCTCCTCGAAGAGTACTGCCGGAGGAATACGGGTCTCCTCGGAGAGTTCAGCAGGGAGCAGTCCTGATAATGGTGGCTGACTTGGCATTGAAGAATGCTGACAAGACAATAAATGCCTTGCCATATCCCCACGCCGTATGATTGTAATCTTATAGACAGGGCAGTGAAAGTGTCCTGTTGTCCTACAAGGCAGCCTGCACCGGCATATCATTTTATCTGTAAGAGATAAAAACAAACAAACACACAAACAAACAAAAACAAACAAACAGATGTAATTTAAATGTAGTTGTATAGAATGCAATCAATTTATCTAACAATCAGATTGTACATGTTAACAAAAACATCCAAGCCAACCTCAATAATGAAAGCAAAATGGTATGGATCACAAAAGTTATGTCAAGAAAAGTGGTGAAAAGTAAATAAAAATATATTTTTTAAAAACACTATTTTGTGGCAGATGAATGCACTGAACTGTACAATGTCAACAGCAACTTTTAAGTCAACAAAGATACTGCAGAAGTGCTTAAAAAAGTGCATATTTATAACTATAAAGTATATTTAATACAAACATACCGTTGAAATGCAAAGCATTTTTTATATGCACACTTAGATGCTCCGCAATCTTTGCCCTGACAGTAGGGCTGAAAGTGGGGCACAGAGGGCAGTGAAAGAGTCCCCTGCAACACGTGTTGCATTCCTGCAATTCTGGCTTTAAGCCTGAATTCCAGATTGATATGTGCATCTAAAACAAACAAACACCATATACACATTTAAGTTCATGTTTTAGCAGAAATAACAATTTACAGTTGGCATGTAATAGATTTGGGAAGAAAATTCTTGAAAAAAAACCCCCAAATATTTAACAACACACTTTAATTTGTGAGATATGTTTCTATTGACATATAACAGTCAATTGAACAGGGGTTAACTAAAATCTGGGCAATAAAAAAGCGTACAGAATAGAATAACGAATAGAAGTATTGATAAATATATAAATCTTTTTGTGACGAAATTTACAGTGTTGACGCTAACCAAAGGTGTCAAAAGTACACACGTTCCTTACTACAGTTTAGATACCTCTGTTTAAAAATAATCAAATAAAAGTAGAAGCATTGACTCGACTATTTAGTCAAGTGGAAGTAAGAAGTACAGGGTCTAAAATATTCAATTCAATTCAATTCAATTTTATTTATATAGCGCCAAATCACAACAAAAGTCGCCTCAAGGCGCTTTATATTGTACAGTAGATAGCACAATAATAAATACAGAGAAAAACCCAACAATCATATCATATGACCCCCTATGAGCAAGCACTTTGGCGACAGTGGGAAGGAAAAACTCCCTTTTAACAGGAAGAAACCTCTGGCAGAACCACGCTCAGAGAGGGGCGGGGCCATCTGCTGCGACCGGTTGGGGTGAAAGAAGGAAAACAGGATAAAGACATGCTGTGGAAGAGAGACAGAGATTAATAACAGATATGATTCGATGCAGAGAGGTCTATTAACACATAGTGAGTGAGAAAGGTGACTGGAAAGGAAAAACTCAATGCATCATGGGAATCCCCGGCAGCCTACGTCTATCGCAGCATAACTAAGGGAGGATTCAGGGTCACCTGGTCCAGCCCTAACTATATGCTTTAGCAAAAAGGAAAGTTTTAAGCCTAATCTTGAAAGTAGAGATAGTGTCTGTCTCCCGAATCCAAACTGGAAGCTGGTTCCACAGAAGAGGGGCCTGAAAACTGAAGGCTCTCCCTCCCATTCTACTTTTAAATACTCTAGGGACAACAAGTAGGCCTGCAGAGCGAGAGCGAAGTGCTCTAATAGGGTGATATGGTACTACAAGGTCATTAAGATAAGATGGGGCCTGATTATTTAAGACCTTATATGTGAGGAGCAGGATTTTGAATTCAATTCTTAGATTTAACTTCAAGATTTAACAGGAAGCCAATGAAGGGAAGCCAAAACAAGAGAAATATGCTCTCTCTTCCTAGTCCCTGTCAGGACTCTTGCTGCAGCATTTTGGATTAACTGAAGGCTTTTCAGGGAGTTTTTAGGACTTCCTGATAATAATGAATTACAGTAGTCCAGCCTGGAAGTAATGAATGCATGAACTAGTTTTTCAGCGTCACTCTGAGACAGGATATTTCTAATTTTAGAGATGTTGCGCAAATGGAAGAAAGCAGTCTTACATATTTGTTTAATATGTGCGTTGAAGGACATGTCCTGGTCAAAAATGACTCCAAGGTTCCTCACAGCGTTACTGGAGGCCAAGGTAATGCCATCCAGAGTAAGAATCTGGTTAGATACCATATTTCTAAGATTTTCAGGGCCGAGTACAATAACCTCAGTTTTATCTGAATTAAGAAGCAGAAAGTTAGAGGTCATCCAGGTCTTTATGTCTTTAAGACATTCCTGCAGTTTAACTAATTGGTGTGTGTTACCTGGCTTCATGGATAGATAGAGCTGCGTGTCATCTGCATAGCAGTGAAAATTTATGCTATGTCTTCTAATGATGCTGCCTAGGGGAAGCATGTATAATGTAAATAGAATTGGTCCTAGCACTGAACCCTGTGGAACACCATAATTGACCTTAGTGTGTGAAGAGGACTCTCCATTTACATGTACAAATTGGAGTCTATTAGATAGATATGATACAAACCACTGCAGCACAGTACCTGTAATACCTACAGCATGTTCTAATCACTCTAATAGGATATTATGATCAACAGTATCGAACGCTGCACTGAGGTCTAGCAGGACAAGCACAGAGATGAGTCCACTGTCAGAGGCCATAAGAAGATCATTTGTAACCTTCACTAAAGCTGTTTCTGTGCTGTGCTGAGCTCTGAAACCTGACTGAAACTCTTCAAATAAGCCATTCCTCTGCAGATGATCTGTTAGCTGTTTGACAACTACTCTTTCAAGGATTTTTGATATGAAAGGAAGGTTGGAGATTGGCCTATAATTAGCTAAGACTGCTGGGTCTAGAGATGCTTTTTAAGTAAAGGTTTAACTACAGCCACCTTGAAGGCCTGTGGTACATAGCCGATTATTAGAGATAGGTTGATCACATTTAAGATTGAAGAATTAATTAATGGCAGGACTTCTTTGAGCAGTTTTGTAGGAATGGGGTCTAAAAGACACGTTGATGGTTTGGAGGAATTAATTATTGAAGTTAACTCAGAAAGATCAATTGGAGAAAAAGAGTCTAACTTAACATCAATGGTACTAAAAGTAGCTGTAGATAATATTACATCTGTGGGATGATTATTGGTAATTTTTTCTCTAATGATTAAAATTTTATTTGTGAAGAAGTTCATGAAGTCATTACTAGTTAACGTTAAAGGGACGGTTGGCTCAGTAGAGCTCTGACTGTTTGTCAGCCTGGCTACAGTGCTGAAGAGAAACCTGGGGTTGTTCTTATTTTCTTCAATCAGTGACGAATAGTAAGATGTTCTGGCTTTGCGGAGGGCTTTCTTATAAAGCAGCAAACTATTTCTCCAGGCTAAATGATGATCCTCTAAATTTGTGACACGCCATTTCCTCTCCAGCTTACGAGTTATCTGCTTTAGGCTACGTGTTTGAGAATTATACCACGGAGTCAGGTACTTCGGATTTGAGACCTTAGCTTTCACAGGAGCTACAGTATCCAGAGTCGTACGTAGTGAGGAGGTAAAATTATTAACAAGTGTAGAAATGTTTAGTTTATTTTAGAGTTTAGACATGTAGGAATGTTTAGTTTGTTTTAGAGTTTAGAAATGTGTTAAGATAGAATGTAGAATTATGGTAGAGACACTGACACTGCCCTGGATATAAATAAAGGCCTGACTGTGTCATGAACTTAGGAGTAGATCTTAGGAGACCCTCCCACAGTTGAACTGTGAAAGTAAGACAAAGAGGAGTTAATGCTGAGTGGAAATTCCCCAGAGGATACCTGTGTGGGGGTCTCAACATTGTAACTTGATAACTGTGGTCTGGAGGGGAGAGGGAGTTTTATGACTGTCAGGGAGTAACGTACGCAGAGACGCACACACACACACAGTGCTTAAACTGTTACACTCACACATCCACATGCACACTCACTCACGTGCACTCACATAGACACGCGGGTACGCGCACACACAGGCACTCATGTGCTCGTGCATACACACAGAGACAGAGTTTGGAGCACACTATGGGGGTTTTATGATGCGGCCGCCTCTATAAAGCTGGCTGTGACTAACAAAGGGGTGAAGATTGTTTCAGAGGGACACCGGCCTCGTCTTCCCTTCTAGAAGTGCATGCTTGAATGAAGATGAATAAAGATGAATAAAGATTTTGTAAAAATGACTACTGAGTTCCGGTGCCATCTCTGGATCCCTCGACGAATAAAAGAACCGGGGCAAAACTGATTTCGCAACAGTTTTGGTGCCGTGACCCGGATTCGCTCGAGGCCCAGAGAGGATGAATTGGCAGAGCTGAGATCGTGAAACAAGGCGAACAGAAAGCTAGCTCACATGATTAAAAGGTAAGCACCACCTGTTTATTTTCGAAGCATGCATATTGTTTAAAGCCTAAATTATCTGTTCGCTAAGTTGAGCGTATCGCAGTGTAAATTCACTCAGTATGTTAAAGAAACGGTGTTTGATCCGTTTTAGTGGCAGTGTGTGATCCGTCTTAGTTATTAGGAAAAAGTAGCGGTGTGTGATCCGTCCTCCGTGCGTTAAAGCAGGAAACGTGTGTTACTATTAGTTAGAAAGCGGGGTTTAAGGCCTCGTCGCCGGCTGAGGGCCGTGTGCGCTCCGAGTTTGGCAACTCCACCCTTGGTCGGACGCATCCTTGGGATTTGCCGGGGTGGTGACCTGGGCACTGAGGGCGCCTTAAATAACTAAAGCTAGGTGTTGGATCCTAGTCGCGGTTGATAACCTGCATGAGAGTGGGGGCAAGTTGCTTCACTGACTGCAGTGTTTGTAGACTGCGTTGTGTGTGTGAAAAGCGCCGTTAGAGTCGGCGTCTCGTTTGAATTACGGGAGTCAATTAAAGTAACAAAAAGAATTTGGGTCTAAAAATGTGTGTTTGTGGTGTGTAGAAATCGCGGCAGGAGGCCGTGTCGCGAATTGTTGCAAACTGTGAAGTCAATTGGGGGGTTTAATTTGGTTTTATTTTTATGGGGAAGAGAAACTGCGGTATCCAGTCCGTGGCGCAGTTTGAATAATTCGTGAGGCAAATGTGGCGCGATCTGAAGATTGTGAGCCTAATTGTCCTAGTTAGGTTGAGGCGTACAAGAGCGGACGGCACCCGCTCTGTGTGCTGATCAGGGCGTTGTCCTGAATCAGCAGAGAAAGTGTCTCGCAGAAAGTTTGAATAGGACTGTGAGAAGCATGAGGTGTGTGTGAGCCAGCCTCAGGGGGCGGGTTCACAGGTGGAACAAAGGAGGAGTAAAATGTGTGTGTGTGAGAGAGAAAGAAAGGTGGGAGCGAGTGACCAGCCTGTGTGTGTGTGTGAATTCCTTGATGACAAAAGAGGGAGAAAAGTACATTAGTTGATTTTCTGTGAAATAATAATAGTTAAGAAATCATAGTGATCAAATAGGAGAAAATGAACTAAAGTAATTAAAGAAAAACTAAACAGTGGATTAGTGTTAAGTAAATGATAAATAAATTGATAAAATTAACAGTGACATTTAAAGGTGACCAAGTACTCAAGGAGGAATGGAGAATTTGATTGCTGACTGTATGAGAGCTGTTGGGGTGAAAGGAAAATTAGGTTGGAGGAGTGAGTTAACAGGATTAATGTGTGGGTGTAAAACAATGGGGTAAAAAAAAAGAAAAAGAGAAAGAAAATAATGAAAATAAAGAAAATAAAAAGTGCGTAAGTGTGAGTGGGAAATTGTCTCCAACTGGAGGAAGCAGTGACACTACAGGTCACCTTCTTCCCCTGCTGGACACAAAAGAAAACATAATTTGGAGTGTTGTGGATGAAAATAATTAACAACAACATCAAGAAGATTTTTTGTGTGTTTGCGGTTAAGAACAAATAAAAATTTCATTTTCGGGGTTTAAAGTCAGTAGAGTTTAAAACAAAATAAGCGGCGATGTGTTGCTTTAGGAGTGATGGAAACATATGCAGTCACAGTGAATAATGAAAGTCTCTCAGTCTGTCGATTACAGGTGGGGAACGGACCTGGATCAATTCTCCACGGGCAGCAGTCAGAAGAAAATTATAGGTTAAGATCATTAGAAATTAAAAACAAAAAACAAAAATAAAAACCCCAGCCAGAATTTTTGGCTGAATTGTTTTGTAGCTTCCCATCCTCATCCTGAAAAAGCAAGCTTCACAGAAGCTAATCTCTCCCTGAAGACACAGAGTGCAGTTCCAGAAGCACGAGGATGAACATCAACAGTGGACAGCCGTCCAAGAGACAATACCAGAGACCTGAGCAGAGAGGTCCAGCACCACTATGGGCAAACGGCATCAGAAAGAGAAGATCCATCATCTTGATTGGATGAATGGAGATGCGTTTCCAGCAAGCTGCAACCTCACTGTGTGTGAAGGACTTTTGAGAAGATTGTTGGAGTTTGACATTTGCCATGTTTGGAGCAAGATGGCAATGAAAGAGACAGTGGGAGCAAACACGGGACAAAGCTGAAGAGAACTGACTGCCATTGGACTGCAAAGTGGGAGAGAAGAACGGAGAGAGAGGACCAGAGTGAAAGAAGAGGAATGCTGTTTTAGTGTGGGGAATCAAATTGGGTTAAGGAATCCGGGGAGACAAACGACTGCCTTGAAGTGGAGGATTGACAAAGTGTCCAGACCACCACAAAAGGGGGAGGAAGACAAGTACTGAGGTATGCAAGAGTACTGTTAGAGAAAAGGAAAGACAACACCACACATGCACATGATATGCACTACAGAGAATATAAAATCATACATAAAGTGTTACACATCAAAAGAGGGTATTGGTAGAAGGGGTTAATAACACACAGCGTGGTTGCCGATGGTAACCTGCAAGCATTTGGGGTTTAGCTGTGCCTGACTATGATAGAGATTTTCATTTAGATGTTTCTGAAACAAAACTTGGAGTGAACGGAGTTTTGTTTCAGAAAAAAGGGGGAAGGTACATAAATGGACATACAGAAATAGTAAATGTATTAACCTGACTAACACACACACACACGCAATGAAGCTTATTAGGACCAAACACAATTTTAAGTAGGTAATACTGTACCATCATCCTGTCTGGTTTATTGAGTAGGTTGAGAAATGATACATAGACAACTGCATTAGTATTATTTTGGGGAATATGATTGAATGATAGCAGAATCCTGCAGCCAGAGTTTAAATGAATAAAATTCGCAGATTTTTTGTTTTTTTGTTTTGTTTTGTTTTGTTTCTGATGTATGGGGAAGGTTTTATCATGGCACCAACTCTTAGACTTGGTGTGTTTTCACTTATTAGAAAAAGAATATTCTGGGACAAGTCCTAAGACCGGGCTTCTGTATTTTTATTTAATTTTGTTTTTATTTTGATCTGTTATTTTTATTTTTATTTTTATTTTTATTTTGTTATTGGACAGTGCACTCGGAGTTTTGTTTGACAGTTTTGTTTGTTATTTTTATTTTATTTTATTTTTTGTTTTTGAACAGTACACTGACTTGTGTTTGTGAATTTCTTTTCTTTAAGTAGATCTGCATGACGGGAATTAAAAGCGCTATACAACATGTCGAGAAAACCGTTGCCAGTGAGTTTCTCCAAAAATTACAATGGGCTCTGGAGAAAGCCGCTTATTTGGGACAATTAGAAATGAGAGTCCCTGCCCAAAAAGGATTCAGCGAGGTAATCCGATCTCAGTTCTTCTTTTTCTTTTTGAAATGACGTCATTTTGCTGAGGGTGGAAACGAAATGCGACGATCGATTCCACTATCAGCAAAGAATCACGGAATGAATGAATGAATGAGTGAAAAAAAACTGACGGACTGGTAAAAGCTGATAAAAGCTGACAAGACTTGACCACTATTCAAGGTTAACCTCCACCTAGACAGGACAAAAGCGTGGATGAATTTATGTGTGTTTTTTTACAGGAGCAGGAAGATGACGGCAGCATCCTAGGTTGCGTGACGATTTAACCTGTGAAATGCCATTTTCTGTGTTTGTGAATCTATCAGGGGTGTGTTATTCATGGGCTTGTGCGCAGCGTTAACATTTACATTTCTTTTCTACAGCAGAGAGTTAATCATGTGTTTGATTATGTGAGTTACAGCAGGACACACTAATGGTTGATGTTCTTTCTACTACAGGATTACTGGGTTTATGAGTGAAGGGAACTGTGTTTACAGGTTACAGTGGCTTGCAAAAGTATTCGGCCCCCTTGAACTTTTCCACATTTTGTCACATTACAGCCACAAATATGAATCAATTTTATTGGAATTCCACGTGAAAGACCAACACAAAGTGGTGTGCACGTGAGAAGTGGAACGAAAATCATACATGATTCCAAACATTTTTTACAAATAAATAACTGCAAAGTGGGGTGTGCGTAATTATTCAGCCCCCTGAGTCAATACTTTGTAGAACCGCCTTTTGCTGCAATTACAGCTGCCAGTCTTTTAGGGTATGTCTCTACCAGCTTTGCACATCTACAGACTGAAATCCTTGCCCATTCTTCTTTGCAAAACAGCTCCAGCTCAGTCAGATTAGATGGACAGCGTTTGTGAACAGCAGTTTTCAGATCTTGCCACAGATTCTCGATTGGATTTAGATCTGGACTTTGACTGGGCCATTCTAACACATGGATATGTTTTGTTTTAAACCATTCCATTGTTGCCCTGGCTTTATGTTTAGGGTGGTTGTCCTGCTGGAAGGTGAACCTCCGCCCCAGTCTCAAGTCTTTTGCAGACTCCAAGAGGTTTTCTTCCAAGATCGCCCTGTATTTGGCTCCATCCATCTTCCCATCAACTCTGACCAGCTTCCCTGTCCCTGCTGAAGAGAAGCACCCCCAGAGCATGATGCTGCCACCACCAAATTTGACAGTGGGGATGGTGTGTTCAGAGTGATGTGCAGTGTTAGTTTTCCGCCACACATAGCGTTTTGCATTTTGGCCAAAAAGTTCCATTTTGGTCTCATCTGACCAGAGCACCTTCTTCCACATGTTTGCTGTGTCCCCACATGGCTTGTGGCAAACTGCAAACAGGACTTCTTATGGTTTTCTGTTAACAATGGCTTTCTTCTTGCCACTCTTCCATAAAGGCCAACTTTGTGCAGTGCACGACTAATAGTTGTCCTATGGACAGATTCCCCCACCTGAGCTGTAGATCTCTGCAGCTCGTCCAGAGTCACCATGGGCCTCTTGGCTGCATTTCTGATCAGCGTTCTCCTTGTTCGGCCTGTGAGTTTAGGTGGATGGCCTTGTCTTGGTAGGTTTACAGTTGTGCCACACTCCTTCCATTTCTGAATGATCGCTTGAACAGTGCTCCGTGGGATGTTCAAGGCTTGGGAAATCTTTTTGTAGCCTAAGCCTGCTTTAAATTTCTCAATAACTTTATCCCTGACCTGTCTGGTGTGTTCTTTGGACTTCATGGTGTTGTTGCTCCCAATATTCTCTTAGACAACCTCTGAGGCCATCACAGGGCAGTTGTGGAGCTGTTTTGCAAAGAAGAATGGGCAAGAATTTCAGTCTGTAGATGTGCAAAGCTGGTAGAGACATACCCTAAAAGACTGGCAGCTGTAATTGCAGCAAAAGGCGGTTCTACAAAGTATTGACTCAGGGGGCTGAATAATTACGCACACCCCACTTTGCAGTTATTTATTTGTAAAAAATGTTTGGAATCATGTATGATTTTCGTTCCACTTCTCACGTGTACACCACTTTGTATTGGTCTTTCACCTGGAATTCCAATAAAATTGATTCATGTTTGTGGCTGTAATGTGACAAAATGTGGAAAAGTTCAAGGGGGCCGAATACTTTTGCAAGCCACTGTATATGTTGATTATGCTATTACACTGTGTTGTTGGGAAAATGTTGACTATTACAGGGGAGAAGTGAAAATAATGTGAAACACATCCTGTGTTGAAACCAGTGTCACTCCTTTTACCGCACCTCTGGAACCTGTCGACCTGCGCCTGACCATCAGGATTGTCCATCTGTTTTGTTAATGTTTGTTTTTCTAAGAGTGCATGTAGAGGATTTAGCAGAAAACAGACAAGTGACATGAGAAAACAAATAAGAGATGCAGTGTTTATGGAATAGTTTAATATGGGCTCATTAGCTGGCCACTATTGAGCTCACAGTGATAAAATGAGTGGAGTGACATTGCTTAAGGAAAGTCACCGATTAAATTGTGGAATAAATTGGGATGATTCATGATTTGGGACAAATTATGGTAATAATAGTGATTTAATGATTGGAGAAAACCTGCACATGATACTTGTCTTTTATGCTGAATACTTTATTATTTTTATGATCTATAGTTGGTTGAAAATGTGAAGTTTGATTTAACAGATTTGTTTCCCAGGATACAGGCTCCAGGTGGAGCTGGGAGTTAGACAAGCTAAACATTTAATTGCTGACTGATGTTTTTACACAGGGTTACAGGTTGGAGTATGGCTGCTCCAAGTGGGAAACCCTGGAGATTGTTTTAGGGAGACGGTGCAACATTCTTGTACATGTCTCATTGGGGAGTTGACACATGGTGGAAGCTATGTGGCGAGAGGAGTGTTATTTTTTAAATCTGTAGATGTCGTGAGGTCCCATGACGAGAAGGAGTGACTGAGGAGATCGGCCATAAGATGGGAGCTGAGGCCAGGAGAGAGTCTTCAGGAGGATCAGAGATCACCTTCAGCACAGCAGACATCGTGCAGGAGATCATCATGAGGAGACTCTGCACAGCAAAATCTTAAATAAAATGAAAGAGTTTCAACGTTGACGTTGAGGAAGACAACTAAGGTGTACGACGTGCTCTGCCTTAAAATCTTCAGCAGCGTTGGAACGTGAGAATCGAGGGATGGAGAGAGCGTGCCAAGCTCCAAGAGTGACGGCGCAGAGGAAGTCCAGCGATGGAATTGTGATTCTGTGAACAACTCAAATATTTGATGCTCTGCAGAGAAGCCTTCTGCGTGGGAAAAGATGTAAACAGACAAGCCTTTCATCTACATTTACATCATGTCAACTTCTCTAGGCTGGTTGAGGGGGAATTGGAGAGAAACGGTAGTGTTAGGTGTGATAACTGTTGCTATTGTAACTGATTTTTCTTCTAAGTGAATTGCCCAGAGACAGACCTGAATCCACTCCAGCGACTCCACCATCACAGGCCACGGTGAAGAGAACCAAACGTAGTGAAACAGGTAAATCAGATGAGTGTTTTGATTATTATGGCGGTATAAAGTTGGACCACGTTAAAGGGTCCACAGCCTCGTATACATTCGACCTTTGTGCTGTCATTAAATGTAAATGTTTAAATAGTTCATGGCGGGGATATGATGTCTGGGTAGGTTACAATCCAATGGTAGATATAGAGTGTAATAATTAGAAGCTTGGCTACCCCTATCACACTTATTGGAAGGGCCCGTGTGAGTACTGGTCTACCATAGTGGAGTATTCTGGCACCTGGCGCCCCTACGAGGACACCACGTGGCAGAAGCTTGGGTTTCAGCGGGACTTCTCAGCTGGGCAGAACCCGTTGACCCTCTCACTGAATCGTTGGCATGACACTGTGTGGCCCGCTCGATCCGTGGTGTACTTATTCATAGGAGTAGACGTCTCAGGGAAGGACCCATACGGTCTGGTTAAAATTAATTTTAGAGATTTTGCACCTGATGTGGCTGAAATAATTGTATTAACACCTCCCCCACCATTGTCACTTTCAGAATCGGGCCCACAAATACTTGAGGTAGATTATATAAGACTCAAACCTAAACAGCTCATTACAATGGCCACTGGCTTTCGTGAAAGCAATCTGTGGCCAGACTGGCTCATCCAAAATGCTAGAGAACAAAATGTTTCAGATTGTGTGGCGTGCGCAGCTGCCCGCCAACATCTTTTCACAGAACCAGCTCCTCTATATCCTGAAGACCAGTGGGGATTTGAGTGCATGCTAAGACTCACCAGAGAAGCGGCTTCTGAAGACATGAGCATGAGGCCGGGGAGATTAACGCCGATTGGTGCACTGTGACGTACCTGGCCAGAGGAAAGATACAAAGTCCAACACGAGGAGGCCACTTTTGGGAAATGGGGAGTCACAGTATGAAAACATTATGGTGAAAGATTTAGTTTAGTTTTATCTGCCATAGGGCAGATAAAAAGGGGGATTTGTAGAAATGTTTAGCTTATTTTAGAGTTTAGACATGTAGGAATGTTTAGTTTGTTTTAGAGTTTAGAAATGTGTTAAGATAGAATGTAGAATTATGGTAGAGACACTGACACTGCCCTGGATATAAATAAAGGCCTGACTGTGTCATGAACTTAGGAGTAGATCTTAGGAGACCCTCCCACAGTTGAACTGTGAAAGTAAGACAAAGAGGAGTTAATGCTGAGTGGAAATTCCCCAGAGGATACCTGTGTGGGGGTCTCAATATTGTAACTTGATAACTGTGGTCTGGAAGGGAGAGGGAGTTTTATGACTGTCAGGGAGTAACGTACGAAGAGACGCACACACACACACAGTGCTTAAACTGTTACACTCACACATCCACATGCACACTCACTCACGTGCACTCACATAGACACGCGGGTACGCGCACACACAGGCACTCATGTGCTCGTGCATACACACAGAGACAGAGTTTGGAGCACACTATGGGGGTTTTATGATGCGGCCGCCTCTATAAAGCTGGCTGTGACTAACAAAGGGGTGAAGATTGTTTCAGAGGGACACCGGCCTCGTCTTCCCTTCTAGAAGTGCATGCTTGAATGAAGATGAATAAAGATGAATAAAGATTTTGTAAAAATGACTACTGAGTTCCGGTGCCATCTCTGGATCCCTCGACGAATAAAAGAACCGGGGCAAAACTGATTTCGCAACACAAGATAATCGACCTCTGTTGGGGTAGCGTTCAGATAGCTGCTCTGCTCTATGTTGGTACAGGGCATTGAAGATGATAACAGTGGGTGGATTATATTCTTAAACTTAGTTACAGCACTTTCAGAAAGACATCTACTTTGATAAAGTCTACTCTCCACTGCTGTGTAATCAATTATTGTAAATGTAAATGTTATCAGGAAATGATCAGACAGCAGAGGGTTTTCAGGAAACACTGTTAAATATTCAGTTTCTATGCCATATGTTAAAACAAGATCTAGAGTGTGATTAAAGTGGTGGGTGGGTTCTTTTACATTTTGAGAGAAGCCAATTGAGTCTAATAACAGATTAAATGCCATGTTGAGGCTGTCATTTTTAGCATCTACATGGATGTTAAAATCACCCACAATAATTATTTTATCTGAGCTGAGCACTAAATCAGATAAAAAGTCTGAGAAATCAGAGAGAAACTCTGTGTAAGGCCCAGGTGGACGATAGATGATAACAAGTAAGACTGGTTTCTGAGTTTTACAGCTGGGTTGGACGAGGCTAAGCATCAGGCTTTCAAATGAATTAAAAGTCTGTCTTGGTCTTTCGTTAATTAATAGACTGGTGTGAAAAATTGCTGCCACACCGCCCCCTCGGCCTGTGCTTCGAGATTTCTGGTAGTTAGAATGACTCGGGGGTGTTGATTCATTTAAACTAACATAACATCCTGCTGCAACCAGGTTACGGGAATATAATACAAAAAATTATACAAAATATAATTTATGTACAAAATTTTGAAGTAATCTTGCGTCCAAAGCATGCGTGCGAGGGGGCTGATTTACAAATGTACGGATTACAAAGTACAGATACGCGTGCCAAAATGTGAGAAGTAGAAGTATACAGTAGGCACAAAAAAAGTACAGCAGTAAAGTAAAGATACCAGAAAATTCTACTTAAGTACAGTATTGAAGTATTCGTTATTTTGCATCTCTGAGGCCAACAATAAATCATATTCTAATGCAAAATGTGTTTTTTTTTCTTCTCGCCCACAGAAGCCGTTAATCCATCTCTCTTACTTAAACCAGGCCCAGGAAAAAGCATATCTGTGTGTTTCTCTGCCATGGAGCACGATGGAAAAAAATTAAAATAAGAACGAATGTTGTTGTAACGCAAAAAAGTGGCAACATGATCATTGTAAGAAAACTAGACGATTCCTAGAATTATGAAATTACTAACGGCAAATTTATTTAATAAATATATATATAATATATAATAAATAAATTTTATATATATATATATATACATATATATATATATATATATATATATATATATAAAAAACACCCATCTCGCCCCTGCGGGCGGTTTATCCTTCAAGCTCGGGTCCTCTACCAGAGGCCTGGGAGCTTGAGGGTCCTGCGCAGTATCTTAGCTGTTCCCAGGACTGCGCTCTTCTGGACAGAGATCTCCGATGTTGTTCCCGGGATCTGCTGGAGCCACTCGCCTAGCTTGGGAGTCACCGCACCTAGTGCTCCGATTACCACGGGGACCACCGTTACCTTCACCCTCCACATCCTCTCGAGCTCTTCTCTGAGCCCTTGGTATTTCTCCAGCTTCTTGTGTTCCTTCTTCCTGATATTGCTGTCATTCGGAACCGCTACATCGATCACTACAGCCGTCTTCTTCTGTTTGTCTACCACCACTATGTCCGGTTGCTTAGCCACCACCATTTTGTCCGTCTGCATCTGGAAGTCCCACAGGATCTTAGCTCGGTCATTCTCCATCACCCTTGGGGGCATCTCCCATTTTGACCTCGGGACTTCCAGGTTATACTCGGCACAGATGTTCCTGTACACTATGCCGGCCACTTGGTTATGGCGTTCCATGTATGCCTTGCCTGCTAGCATCTTGCACCCTGCTGTTATGTGCTGGATTGTCTCTGGGGCATCTTTACACAGCCTGCACCTGGGGTCTTGCCTGGTGTGATAGACCCCAGCCTCTATGGATCTTGTACTCAGAGCTTGTTCTTGTGCTGCCATGATTAGTGCCTCTGTGCTGTCTTTCAGTCCAGCTTTGTCCAGCCACTGGTAGGATTTCTGGATATCAGCCACCTCCTCTATCTCCCGGTGGTACATACCGTGCAGGGGCCTGTCCTTCCATGATGGTTCCTCGCCTTCCTCCTCTTTCTTGGGTTTCTGCTGCCTGAGGTATTCACTGAGCACGCTGTCAGTTGGGGCCATCTTCGTGATGTATTCGTGGATGTTTCTTGTCTCATCCTGGACTGTGGTGCTGACACTCACCAGTCCCCGGCCCCCTTCCTTCCGCTTAGCGTACAGCCTCAGGGTGCTGGACTTGGGGTGAAACCCTCCATGCATGGTCAGGAGCTTTCTTGTCTTTATGTCAGTGGCTTCTATCTCCTCCTTTGGCCAGCCTATTACCCCAGCAGGGTACCTGATCACGGGCAGGGCGTAGGTGTTGATGGCCCGGATCTTGTTCTTACCGTTCATCTGACTCCTCAGGACTTACCTGACCCTCTGCAGGTACTTGGTGGTTGCAGCTTTCCTAGCGGCCTCTTCATGGTTCCCATTCGCCTGCGGGATCCCCAGGTACTTGTAACTGTCCTCTATGTCTGCAATGTTGCCTTCTGGTAGTTCAATCCCCTCAGTTCTGACTACCTTCCCTCTCTTTGTTACCATCCGACTACACTTCTCCAGTCCGAATGACATTCCAATGTCATTGCTGTATAGCCTGGTAGTGTGGATCAGTGAATCGATGTCTCGTTCACTCTTGGCATACAGCTTGATGTCATCCATGCACAGGAGGTGGCTGATAACCGCTCCGTTCTGTAGTCGGTATCCGTAGCCAGTCTTGTTAATGATCTCACTGAGGGGGTTCAGGCCTATGCAGAACAGCAGTGGGGACATAGCATCTCCTTGGTAGATCCCGCACTTGATGGTGACTTGTGCTATGGGCTTGGAGTGTTGTACGCCACATCCCCATTGAGTTCCTGATGAAGGCTCTTAGGGTCCTGTTGATCTTGTACAATTCTAGGCATTCCAGTATCCAGCTGTGGGGCATTGAGTCATAGGCCTTCTTGTAATCAATCCAGGCTGTGCACAGGTTGGTCAGTCTGGTCTTGCAGTCTCGGCTGACTGTTCTGTCTACCAGTAGCTGGTGTTTTGCGCCTCTGGTATTCTTGCCAATCCCTTTCTGTGCCCCGCTCATGTATTGACCCATGTGCCCGTTCATCTTAGCCGATATGATGCCTGACAGGAGCTTCCATGTAGTACTGAGGCAGGTTATTGGTCGGTAGTTGGACGGGACCGGTCCCTTCTTGGGGTCCTTGGGGATCAGGACCGTCCGACCTTCGGTTAGCCATTCCGAGTGTGTCTCGTTAACTAGCAGCTGGTTCATTTGTGCTGCCAGACGCTGGTGGAGTGCAGTCAGCTTCTTCAGCCAGTAGGCGTGAACCATGTCGGGCCCTGGTGCTGTCCAACTCTTCATACTGGAGACCCTTTCTTGGATATCTGCCACTGTGATGGTTACTGGACCCTGTTCAGGGAGGTCGCTATGGTCTGCCCTCAGATCCACTAGCCACTGAGCATTGCCATTATGGGTTACGTCCTTCTCCCATATGCTCTTCCAGTATTGTTCCGTCTCCAGCCTTGGTGGTGCTGTTCTCTTATTGTTCCCTTGCCACTGAGAGTACACCTTTGCTGGTTCTGTGGAGAACAGCTGGTTTATTCTCCTGCCTTCTATCTCTCTGGTGTACCTCCTCAAGCGGCTGGCCAAGGCTGTGAGTCTTTGCTTGGCAGTTTCCAAGGCCTCAGGTATGGACAGCTTGCTGTATTTCTTATGCACCTTCTTTGTTGCACCTTTGAAGTATATATATATATATATATATATATATATATGTAGTGACTATTAACAAAAAGTGTGCTTTTGTGTGCTTTTGGAAACCGAATTTCCCAGAGGAACCCACTCAAGGGATTAATAAATTTTTATCTTATCTTTTCTATCTTATCTAATAGGAAGGATGGAGTAGGTTTAAGTTTATTAGATTGATCAGTATTGCTGAACTATGAATTATTTTGGGTGCAGTGTATTTTTTACATACAGGTATAACAGAATAGCTTTAGTGTTGTTGTTTATTCAAACATGAGTATGAACTTATACAAAATGCAGCAAGATATTAGAAAAAACAGTTTTATTGATTAAAAAACACACTATATCGGATTCATCGGTATCGGCAGATATCCAAATTCATGATATCGGTATCGGTATCGGACAAAAAAAGTGGTATCGTGCCATCTCTAGTAACAAGTAAAGTAAGGATTACTATTGCAAAAAAGCTAATTAGATTAATTAAACCAAGGATAATATATGGAGTGTGAGAGAGAGTATGACCGTGCAGCGTTTAAAGCGTGGAAGTACTGACCTTATTTTGAGCTTGATTCCATGAAAAGTGACGAAAACATTAGCGTCTGGTTGTTTTTACAGCAACCCCCCCCCCCCCGCCCCCCAAAAAAAAAACTTCAGCACAAGCACCGAGTAGGTTACGCTGCCACGGGAATGTGAAATTAACAGAGAAACTCAGGATTCCTCCACTGACATGATGGCTGCAACACACCTGCACCAGGGCAAACCTCCGCCTACCCGACTCCCGCTAAACAGGTGAAAATAGAGCAACAGGACGGCTGATTCTTTGATTTTATTTATTTTCTGCTGTGTTTTACTTGCATCTATTGGAAAGAGTGAGTGTAAACACAAAAAATGTTTTATTTTATGTGCTGGAATGTGCAGAAAATAGGTTTAAATGTTAAACAAATTTCTTCCAGTCAGAGAATGTTGCATATAATTCAGTTTTTGCTTGATGCATAAAGTTAAAAGATTAAAACTAATAGAAGAAGTTTCAAAAAGAGACTTTTCCATTTGATGACATTTTATATGATGCTTTGTGCAGACATAGTTGAATTGGCATTGAAGCGGGTGAAGATCTATCGTTTGATTACCTGTTCTGGATGTAAATCATGTTTTTAAAAAGTAACTAATTACTTTCAAAAACAAGTACTCAGTAAAGTAACTGGATTACTTTTTGGGGGAAGTAATCGGTAATTAGTTACTAATTACTTAATTCACATGCTCCGCCTCTACCCTCCGACCCAGGCTGCTCATCTGCTCAGGCAGCAACATTTGTGCTGCCGCCACTCCTCACCTCACCCGGACTTCCAGACATCTCAAATGCCGGGTGGGGTGAGTAATAAGGACAAATTTTCTTTACCAACTCCGTCTGTTTTTTTGTTAACAGTGGACAGTGAGATGCAAATGCTGAGGTGGCACAGCCTGTAGCTAATTGTCTTAGCACTGATGGGGCCAGCTCAGCTCAAGCTGGAGGTTTGAGCACCAGGGGCCTACGTGCCGGAGGGACCGCTCAGCCCAAGCTAGACGTTTTAGCACCAGGGGTCTGTGTACAGGTAGGGCCCGCTCAGCCTGAGCTGGAGGTTTAAGGGTCGAGGGTCTGCACACTGGAGGGGCCCGCTCAGCCTGAGGTGGAAGTTTGAGGGCAGAGGATCTGCGCACCGAATGGTCCCACTCAGCCCAAGCTGGAGGTCTGTGCACTGGAAGGGCCTGCTCTGCCTGAGTCAGCGGTTTGAGCACCGGGGGTCTGCGAGCTCTTCATACCTGCCACACCTGCACGCCTGTGTCCTCATCCAGCACCGCTGCTTCTAAGTCCATCAGCGAAACACCAGCCATCAGTCAAGACCAATAATCACTGGCCATTTTCCAGGCCAACAGCTAAGGAGCTGTTGAGAGCCACCAGAGCCATTATGTCATCACTGCCACAGGACCCGGGGCAGGCTGCCTGAGCCTCAATGCTGCCACCACTGGTCTCATGGCAGGCTGCCTAGACTCTTTTGCTGCCACTGGACCCGTGGGAGGCCACCTAAAGGGTCTTGCTGGTGTTGCCACCAACCAAGTTGGCCACCAGAACTTGGCTTGTTGGACTGTGTCCCGCTGCTGAAGGTGCAGCCGGGTTTTTTAACTGTTTGGACTAAGGCTCTTTTTTTTTTTTTTTTTTTTTTTTTTTTTGTGTCTGTCCCATTTGGTTCTTAAGCCGTCAGAATTGTTGTCTGAAGACCAACAAGGATACCAAATGGATTTATTTTGCCAAATGGAACATCATGGCATTGCCGTATTGGTCCATTTGATCAAACTTTGTTGTTATTATTTATTTTATTTTCAGTTGTTACAGATGGGACAGACATGACTGGGGGATAGGAAAGGGAGAAAGAAAGAGAGGAAGGAAAAGAAAAACAGAAGGGAAAAGGGACAGTGAGAAAGGGCACTTACAAAGAGAAAGAAAAAAAAAAAATCTCCTGGATCACCTGTTGAGAGAAAAAGAAGAGAAGACAAGCAAAAAAAACCAAACAAAAACAAAGCAACATACTAAACACAACACCATCACGTTAATCTAGCTGAGTGTGAACAGCAGTAAATACTAAATATTGAAAGTTGTTGTGCAGCACGCAGGACAGACAGCGCACAATGTGCTTTGAAGTAGCAGCTAAGAAAGGTGTAGTTTATGTCTACGAACAGTGAACACCCGTGTGCACACCTGTGTGGATCAACGCGCTTGTATACAAAAGGTTTTCCCATGTAACGGTCTGCTAGAGGGTGTGGAGGCCCATAGCCCCGTCCCCCAGGGCATGAAGCAGGCATGGAGGAGATCCAGGCTCCAGACATCCAGAGGACCCAGAGTGCGAGAGCCCAAGGAGTACCACCGGAGGGGCATCCGTGCCACCTTCCTGGGAAGGGCTGAGGAGATCCCCAGACGAGGGGGTCACCCAGTAGCCATGGAGCAGAAGCCAGAGGGGGCTGCACCGGCGTGCCCGCCGGCTCTGCCGGCAGCCAGCTGTGCCAGAGTGAACCGAGTTGCAGGCCCCGAGGCCGGAGGCCCGAGGGCCCCCTTTGCCCCGGAAGAGGCCTGGCCAAGCGACAGGCATCGGGCCCCGCCAAGTAGCCACCGGGAGTGAGCCGGTGCATACCTGAGCGCCCAGCCCCGGACATCAAGAACCACCAATGCACCAACCCCTGAGGGCATCAGTTACCAGCAGGGAGTGTGGTGAGGGGAGATAGGCCTCCACACTTGGAGGGCCTGGGAGTACCCAGGGAGGTTGAGTCTAAGACCCGACCTGACATAGACACAGACAAACAGGCACACACAGACATAAACATGCTTTCCCACCCTCATGCACACATATACAAACACTCAGCACTCACCCAACGTAGGGATAGACATACATAGACATGTACACACAATCATACTCCCCAAACATACTCTATGCCCCGGGTCCAGGTACCCTCGCCCCCAGAGGGGGAAACGGCACCCAGACCAAAGAGATGTTACCCTTTCCCCCGGGGTGGAGGCAAGCAGACCGCCCCAGGCTCCGCAGCAGCAGGGAGGCCAATCGGACAGCCAACACCTCCTCCCAGCCCCCCGCCCCGATGGCTAGTAGAGAACGGGGGTGTGTGAAGACCCCATACCTCCCTCCTCCCGCTCATGTGTAGTGTTGCTGCGTGTTGTTCTAAAGTGCATTTAAAACAAGGGAGGGCATGGTGCTGCTGCCAGAGAGCAGCAGGTGTTAGCACGGCCCCTCCCGAGAACCCTCAATGTCTACATGGATTTAAAATTGAGAGGTGGGCACCGGCGCCAGAGGTAGGGTTGAATACACAGACCGTCCTCTGGACGCCGTTAACGTGGTCACCCTCAAGGCCCTATATATATATATGTGTGTGTGTGTTATGAGAGTGTGAATAATGTGGATGTCTAAGTTGTGAAATAAAATTGAGGCACAGGTGGCCAGAAGGGGACAGAGGGGGGGGGAATGCCTCCCCTGCACCCTGGTGACACACCCGCACCCCAAGGCCCTACCTGTGTGGGTGGGTGTGGTGGAGCGGGAAGAGGGAGGCAGCCGGGGATGGGGAGGAAAAGAAGGGAGGGGCAAGATGCCCCTCCTTAGGGCCAGCTCCCCGGCTGACCCCAGTAGGCACCCCCGTCCTCTAGAACCCACCAAGGCAAGGGAGCCCAGGCCCATCCCGATCGGGGCCCACGGCAGCAGCACCGCCAAGCCCCACAGGACCTGGGGAGGCCCACCCCACCCCACCGCAGAGGAAACTATACCCACCCCAACATTCAATCATCTCCAGACTACACAAGACAACAGACACCCAGGTTAGGTTTATTCTCCACCTTTCCTGTGTCTCTTCCCCACCTGCAGAGTGGACTTCTGCAAGGATGGAACAACCTCCCTGCCAGTTGAAGAGTCCCCCAGTTAGGTCGATGCACCAGAGGCCCCCTGCGCCAGGGCTGAGCCCCCGTGCACCCACCGGCCCACAACCTCGGCGACACACCGACGAGGACCGAAGCCCCCAAGGCCCAGCCAGTGCCCCATCACGGAGACGAAGCACCCCCGAACCCCAAGCCCCCCGCCTGCCCCGGACTAAGGCTCTTTTTGCCTGTATATTGTTTTGTAGTCCTCCGTCCTGAACCCCCCCCCCCCAGCAGGCCTAAAGGTGCTAGGGGGATGGCCATACCTGAGGACCATGCCATGCACCTGCTGCTGATGAGGCTCGTCGGGGGAGATATTTAAGAGTATGAGGAAACTCCCACATGGGATTGTTGTGTAAGACTCCACGTCAGTTTCTTAGCTTAGTTCAGGGGTGGGCAACTCCAGCCCACTGGGGCCGGTATCCTGCAGGTTTTAGATATCACCCTGGGTCAACACACCTGAATCAAATGATTAGTTTATTATCAGGCCTCTGAAGAACTACAAAACACGTTGAGGAGGTAATTTGGTCATTTGAATCAGCTGTGTTGGATCAAGGACACATCTAAAACATGCAGGACACCGGCTCTCGAGCCCTGAATATGCCCACCCCTGGCTTAGTTTAAAGTCAGTTAGTGCCTGCCTGCGAGAGAGTGTGGTTTTACCGCTGCATCTGGTATTTTTCCCCCAGGAGAAACGTGAAAACAGGAGGGCAGTGAGACCGAGGATTGCGAAGACACTGGAGCGGAGAGCACAAACGATACGCAATTTTGGCAGAAGACATGACATGGGAGTCAAGGGAGAGCACGGGGATATATTGTCATTTACTGCACTGTAAATAAACGCACTGTTTGCAGTGAAGAGTCCTGCGTTATAGGTCCTATTTTCCCCACATCCTGCAATGCAGACCTTTACACCAGCATAACCTTTAATAACAAAATCCAAAGTAGGTTTAGGCCAGTTGTCCTGGATACAGACTATTTCTGGTTTTGTTTTGTTTTTTAAATTTTTTTTCATTTTTTGATGAATTCTTTAAACTCTTCTGCATTTGTAATTACATTACTTATCAGCCTGTTGTCTAAGGAGCTTGCAAAGAAAAGTGTCTGGACTTCTTTAAGTTGCTTGAAGACGTTTCACCTCTCATCCGAGAAGCTTCTTCAGTTCTAAGGGTCACGGGTCTTTTCTTTCCAAGCTCCTTAGACTACGATGACCTGGATGATTAAGAACCTTCACAGACTTATTAGCCTGTTCATTTCCATCTGCATCCATAAAAATATATTGCTTTTCCTCTATGTTTAATTCTAAAGATCAAATTAATTATATCAAAAGGAATATCTTGTCTAGAATCCGAACACATATTACATAGAATTGGCGTAGAGCGTAGATGTCGTGGTCCCAGTGTCTGCCCGGTCGGTTGCACAAGGCCATATGTGTTTTTGTGTATGTTCTCCTCTCACCTCCGCGCCGGGGCGGAGCTCACTGCAGGCTCCCACCCTCGGCGCACACACCTGTGTCTCATCAGGCTCCAATTACGGGTTGGACACTCAAGGCCAGGACGCAGACAGTCTCATTGCTGGATGATTGTGCGCGACGCGTTAGTGAACCTCAGCTCAGTGTATCTCTAGCTCTGTGAATTTTCCTTGTGATTCTCTGCGTTAGCATAACCCATCTTTTCCTGTGCACAGTTTCCCCGGACCCGTGACCGACCCGATGTGTGAACCTTTTGTGAAGAGAGGAGCGAGAGTGAATGTGATTCCCTTCCTGGACTTTCCTTTATGACCTTGGACCCCTGTTATACCCCTACTGTATATTTCTTCACCTGGTGACTTTGTAATTAAACGGTGTTCTTTGCATTGAACTGTGCTCTGCACCTGAGTCCTACTACAGTCCGTGACAGTAGAGGGTCTTTTTCCTTCCTGCTTACACATCACATCAGTCAGGAGGATATTTTCTGGGCCAAAGTGAGTCTGAACACAATGAACCGGAAGTAGATAAATAAGAATCAGTAGTAGAATAAAATCAAATAATCAAGGCAGGCAGGTGTATTTGTCTCTGCCATTCCAGGGAAAGAGCAGATAACAAGAGTCGTGAGCGGAGAAGGCGACTCAAAGGGAGACCACAGGACTGTCACATCAGTTCCTGAAGAAGACTATTAATAGTCATACACTGTAAAATCTAATTAGTTCCCAGAACTCAAAAAAATTGAGCAAACTCGTTGCCTCAAAAAAATTGAGTAAAGCTTAGCTAAAAATGACTAAGTTAGGACAACTTATTTATCTTGAGTACTCTGTACAAGCTCATTTGTTCCCAGAACTCAAAAAAATTGGATCAATTTTACGTAAGATGACCAAGTTAGGGCAACTTACTCATTTTGAGTACACTGTACAGCCTTGTTAGTTCCCAGAACTCAAAAAAATTGAGGAAACTCGTTGCCTCCAAAAAACTAAGTAAAGCTTACTTAAGATGACTGTTAGGACAACTTATACATTGCAAGTCTGCAATATTAAGAATAACTTGATATTTCTGACTGTACAATACTAATTGTTTACCTGCTGACAAACATTTCAAGTTCAACTAAATGAAAAAACAATTTATGGTAACCTGATTATGACTAAAAATAATTAACAACACTTTTTGTAATGATGTTAAAATCAGCCCAAATTTTATTTTCAAACACAACAAAGTATAACAGCCAACATACTGGACACTGTTCTGCTGAACAACAAATATTGCCATCACTGTTATAATCTTACAATGAAACAAAGTCTCAGATGTAATTATTCTGAAAATAAGTTTAGGTCTAGCACAAGTTTGTTTTGTACTTACATTACTTATATAATCAAAATAAAATATTTGTTGTTCTGTCACAAGTGCAGTCTCTAATTTAAACAACACATTTGTTTTCCATTCCAACACATGAGCTGGAATGTTGTATTATTTTAAGGATGCTTGTTTCCAGGCCAGGCATTACTGCCTGAATGACTGTCATGGATCGAGGTGATCCAAATGTAGGTGCAGAAGAAAGTCTTTAACTTCCCTTCAGTACAGTGGCAGTGGATGTGGGTTGGCGATGCAATGAGCTTGAACCTGCAGGCGACCATCTTCACTGACCACACCATCTGTGACGGAGGACTCATCTCTCCTGGTGTCCTGCAAGCAAACAATCATATTTTTTGGAACATGAACTTAATTGCTTTCTTAAAACATTTTTTTCTGCTTTTGGTATAAAACAGACTCCAATTTAGACAATCTCAGGCTCCCTCCCCACCGGAGAGGTGACATTCAATGTCCCAATTGTCAGTCTGGATAGCCCTGACCACCACCCAACACACAATAATGTCATGAAAGCATCATTTTAAAAAGGGCTATGCAAACATGGCCAATAACTTTCATTCTAATGATCTGCAAAATGATTTGGGCACAAAACAAATTTTTGCTGTTAGAAAACTTGCAGACTTCACTATATACAGTGTAGACCCTCTAAACTAAGTTTGGGGGCTGTGATCTTTCAAGAAATGCAGACCAAACTGTTGTTGTTTGTTTACTTACACAGCATGTCTTGTAGAATTAACTGGAGTCACCAGCAACAGCATAGTGCAGTCATATCTCGAGTCTAATAACAGAAGACAGGAAAAGATCAGTAAAGAAACAACTTCCCCAAACCAAAGCACAAATAAAACAATAAGTAAAACAGGCTGATCTAAAGTATGATTAAAGTTCAGCCTGATTGATATAAATGTCACTGGCAGTTGCTAATATATTGGAAAACCAAAATACTTACTGATGTCTTTCTGTCCAACAACAGGAGTGCTGGTCCCGAGCCTCAAAGACAGTAAGAAGCAAACAGAGGGAGAAAAAACAGAACATTTTTCAGAAACTGATTTCATCCTTAATGGCTGTGCAATCATTGTAACATAGAGTTTGCTTATGTTGTTAAATAAAGGCTAGATTTGAAATTAATAGATGCCACAGATGTTCAAAAGCTGCCACAGAGCATAAACAACAAATGGACGTCTCCGAAAACCTCGTAGCATTTTTGCAAATATGTGATGTTTTGATAACTCGAGCAGATATTTGAACTTTACACAGCTACATTCTCGCCTGAAAATATCTTAAAAGTTTATTTTGTGACCCAGAAAAAGTAATAAGTTTTTTAGCCGCGCTCCTCCGCCATTGCCGCGCTTACAAGTACACAGGCTCCGACAACCGGCAGAGAAATGCGATCCTCCTTTTCCCCAGATTACCCTTTCTGGGTCACAAAATAACCTTTTAAGATATTTTCAGGCAAGAATGTAGCTGTGTAATGCTCAAATATCTACTTAATTTATCAAAATATCACATATTTGCAGAAGTGCTTCCACGTTTTCGGAGAGCTCTATTATCCACCAGCGCGATAGCTGACCGTGAGGTCAAGGCTTGATAGAGTCGCGAGCACAGCCAACTCCTGGCATATTGTTTTCAACCCCCCTGCACTCTTTGGCTACTCAGGTTAAACGTGATGTATATATAGTTAGTTAGTTAGTTAGTAGTTAGTTAGGGCTATGGATCGAAAATACCCCCCACACCCCACCCCTAACGGCTGCACCTCCCGAAGAATTTTGTCTGGGCTCTTATCTCACTTTTTTACTTCAAACAATCAACAGAAAATTTCACCACATAGTTTTATGTAAGGTTTTTAAGGCTGTGGTGTTAATTTTTAAGTAACATGAGACCAGTGGCAACAGCAACGCTAGGCTAACACTAACTAGCTAGCAAGATTAGAAACCTGGTGCTAAACTAAGAGAAGCCACAAAATCAGTTTGAATAAGAGTAAACATTTACTCACCAAGTCAGTAAAGATCCACAGCAATGACAACAATAATATCTCCAGGTTTGCTCAATATATTCCATAACAAATGCTGGTGCCATGAACATGCGGACTGATCCGGGAGGGAGGAGGACGGTAGTCACGTGGCATTTTCAACCACATCTTTCATCCTTCTGCACTGAGAAGCAAAACTTCCAGTTTAGTTTTTCTAAGTTAAGACAACTCAAATAAATGGAGTTTATCAGCGTTTTTTCATAAAAAGTACTGGTAACATATTTAAATCGAGTTAAATGGTAAAATGGTAAATGGCCTGTATTTATATAGCGCTTTTCTAGTCCCTAAGGACCCCAAAGCGCTCTACATATCCAGTCATCCACCCATTCACACACACATTCACACACTGGTGATGGCAAGCTACGTTGTAGCCACAGCCACCCTGGGGCGCACTGACAGAGGCGAGGCTGCCAGACACTGGCGCCACCGGGCCCTCTGACCACCACCAGTAGGCAACGGGTGAAGTGTCTTGCCCAAGGACACAACGACCGGGACTGTCCGAGCCGGGGCTCGAACCTGCAACCTTCAGATTACAAGGCGAACGCCCAACTCTTGAGCCACGATCGCGAGCTCTGATAACAAATTGATAAAAATTGAGTTCAGCCTATTTAATATTTTTAATTAAACACAATATTACATTTTACAGTGTAATAGTCATAATAATGATGTGTTGTTGTTGGGGTATAAAATTTCTGTGAAGTCAGATAGCTGTTTTCATAGAGGTCCACTGCTGGTAAAGGTAACTCCGGTGTGGCACCACACCTGAGTTCCCTTTACCATCAAGCATCATGCCAGAAGAGTGACAGGTGTATTGTCTGTACTGCTCCAGTTGTGAGCATCTGAAACAACTTCAGAAGTACATGTGTGAAGGTTTATAAGAACTGCTGGTGCTGTGGCCATGCCTACTAGGCTGCAAAGTGTCAACTTAAGACTACTTGCAAGCAATGTACAAGGACCCACCTGGATGCCCTCCATGCTGTAAATATAAAGCATGTTCCAGACGACGGGCCTGCTCCCAGAGAAAATTATTCAATCTGGATCAATAATATTTAATCATGGAAAGTACAACTTTAATTGTCAGATAGACCCTATAACATATCCTTGCATCCTTGCTCTCATACACAGCGACTTTACCATTTATGGTTCGGGACCACTGTCTTCTAAAGGCTGGTAAATCTTCTGGTACAAAATGTGATGAATTCAGCTAGAAATGGACTGATCACTAAATCCAATAGTGGATTTAGTGATCAGTGGTCATGACACTTTACATACTAATGATTAACAGCCTATTGTTCATTAGTATGCAAACATACTCTTTATAAGATTGGAGAAACCTGCAGTCAGCTGAGACTGAAGAAGTCTCTTGGATGAGTGACGAAACGTTTGTCCCACTGAAAACGCTACGACCAGATGAACAGAATCAACTTCTGGGATTTCCTTACCTGGATGATTGAGCATGCATCAAGATATAACCCACAATTACTTAGGTACACGAGAACAATAGAGCCCATTTAAAACACATTTCATGTGAGTTACAATAGAAGTGGCACAGCACTGACACTGATAATTACCTCACGATGAACAGCCAAATAAACAGTAACAGGTCTGACAGTTTGACCCAGAAGGTGAACTCTTCTGATATTTTGCTTTTCTTGTGATCAGATGATGGAGTAATGTTTGCTCTGTATGCTGTTTGTGGACACAGCCAGTGAAGTGTAACTTGCTAAACTTGTATTGGGATAACTAACTCCATAAGCTAAGATTTTGTAATCGCGGCTCAATCGCTTCACAATATTCATGATCTTCTCTTAAACTCTTTTTCTTTCCATCCAGTCTTGCAGCTCTATTGTCATCATCCTTTCCTGAGTATTGCCCTCGCTTTGAAAAAGAAAGAAGGGGCTCAGAATTGATGTAATCCTCCCCCCACCTTCAACCCAAGTATGTGTGGTAGTCACTGCTACCACACATACATGTCCTGAACCACGCTCACATACTTCTCTGTCACTTCTGACTTCATCATGCAGTACCACAGTGCCTCTTTTTGCATCCTTTCATGGTTTCACTAGATCTACAAAGACATAGTGAAGCTCTGACTTTCTCAGGAAATTAAAGCTGAATTCTGTGAAGCCTGATCTCAAGCTTTTTAAGTTTGACGCAGCATCCAGAAGAACTTTTGTTCAGATCCCCTGTTTCTCCCACTGTGTTCAAATGAATCCTGTCAGGGTAATGTCCCATTGGTCTGCCCCTTTTCTCACAGGAGGACACTTTGTGGGTCTTTTGATGCCTCAGTAGACGTTTGTTATAGAAGAAAGACTTTCCACACTGACCACATACAAATGATTTAACTCCAGATTGGATGAACTGATGCATTTTTAACCTATCAAACGCAGTAAAAGAATTTCCACACTGATAACAGCTGAAAGGAATAACTTCACTGTGGACCCCCTGATGTCTCTCTAAGTGATCTCTATCCTGAAAAGACTTTCCACACTGATCACAGTTGAAAGCTTTAAATTTCGTGTGGATGACCTGATGTGCTTTTAAGTTCCATCTCTGAGTAAAGGTCTTTCCACATTGATCACAGCTGAATGGTTTTACACCGGTGTGGATCAGCTGATGTGATTTCAAGTGACCAATCTGAGTAAAGGTCTTCCCACACTGATCACAGCTCAAGCTTCTGTCCTCCCTGTTGGCGCGCTTGCGTCTTCTGGGCTGCTTCATAGCGGGAAAAGTCTTTTCCACAGGGATCGCCGCTGGCTCATCTTTACTTGCTGGTGCTGGATGTTTTTGGTTGATGTCATCCATGTGCTGAGGTTTCGGCCTGCTTTCACTTCTTTCTCCTGTAATGACAAAGAACCCAAACAGTGACATCAGGTCTATACCTTCAGCTCATCCCCAAGTGCCCCCTCTTACCTCACAAAGATAAACAGTTTCACCATCTGCCAAACGTGTCAGGTTCCTGGGGACGCTATGCTGTGGTAAATATTTGAAGTGAGCTCATTTTGGCGATAAAAGTAGTAAAAGTTCAACTTGTGAATAAAATATTGCCTTGTGTGACTTCAAAGTTTTTTAGTTTTTACTTTGTTCAAATTTGAAGAACATCACACTTAGAATGTGTGTTGTTGAGTTGTTTGGTACCAGGCCGTGAGAGTTGAGGCTCGGGTGTGAAATGTATGGGTTTTTATAGGTTTTTAGCGTTATTGTGTTATCGTTTTTATCGTCAACTCGGTTTTCGTGGGTCTTTTCACGTTTGTTATGAATAAATCTTATTCAGGATAGGAAATACATATTTGATGTTTTCCTATATGTAGAACAAAGTCACACAAAATATGATATTGTGATATTGTCAAAACATATGAACAACACATAAAATCTCCATCACAACAGTTAACAGCTTACACAAGAAAATACATCAGAAAGAATATGAAAGAAGAGAAAGTGGAAAGAGAAAACAGAGCATTTTTAATGAGGTCATGCTGAGCCTCTTGTCCCGATTGTTTTATGTTGGGACCAGGTGACCCTGAATCCTCCCTTAGTTATGCTGAAATAGACGTAGGCTGCCGGTGATTCCCATGATGCATTGAGTTTTTCCTTTCCAATCACCTTTCTCACTCACTATGTGCTAATAGACCTCTCTGCATCGAATCAATCATATCTGTTATTAATCTCTGTCTCTCTTTCACAGCATGTCTTTATACTGTTTTCCTTCTTTCACCCCAACCGGTCGCAGCAGATCGTTATTGGTATTCCACGTGAAAGACCAACACAAAGTGGTGTACATGTGAGAAGTGGAACGAAAATCATATATGATTCCAAACATTTTTTACAAATAAATAACTGAAAAGTGGGGAGTGCGTAATTATTCAGCCCCCTGAGTCAATACGTTGTAATAGTAATAATAATGGATTGCATTTATATAGCGCTTTTCAAGGCACCCAAAGCGCTTTACAATTCCACTATTCATTCACTCACTGGTGGAGGCAAGCAGGTTGTTGCCACAGCTGCCCTGAGGCAGACTGACAGAAGCGAAACTGCTATACCACGCCATCGGCCCCTCTGGCCGGTAGGGTAAAGTGTCTTGCCCAAGGACACAACGACCAGGACAGAGAGATCGAACCGGCGACCTTCCAGTTACAGATGCGCTTCCCAAACCTCTGAGCCATGATCGCCCCACCTTTGTAGAACCGCCTTTTGCTGCAATTACAGCTGCCAGTCTTTTAGGCTACGTTCACACTGCAGGTGAAAGCGCATGAAATCCGATTTTTTTTTTACCCTATGCGACCCATATCCAATCATGGTATGACAGTGTGAACGGCACAAATCCGATATTTTCAAATCCGATCTGGGTCACTTTTGTATGTGGTACTGAATCTGATACATATCCGATGCTACTTCCGGCGCCCCCCGTGTGCGGCAGCCTGTTACAGCAGCTCTGCTCACTCTGAGTTTCTTTCTTTCTTATCTTTTTCTTCTCGTAATTTTTTATAACTAACGTATTAGTAATTAGACTCTGCAACCATGTTCTACCGTTTTGTGCTAGTTCTGGTCGTTTTTCTTAGTTTTTTTCTACTTTTTTCACCCGTGTCTGGAGACCCAGAGCAGGGATCCTTTGTCTATAGTAAGGATCAGCTGTTAGCGCTACGTCCCGCAGCTGTACTGCCGGCAGACAGACCTGACATTCCCAGCGAGCTGAGGAGGAAAAGACGGGGGTGTCGTGCTGGGAAGGAGCGCCGTCGCCCGAGAAGGAGACGTTATCGACCATCTCTTCCTTCTGTAATTATTGGAAACGTAAGATCTTTGCCCAATAAGATGGATGAGCTCACGTCGCTAACCTGGTCACAGAGGGAGTACCGGCAATGTAGCATCATGATGCTAACGGAGTCGTGGCTAACACCGCTAACTCCGGACACGAGCGTGACACTACCGGGAATCCAGCTACTGCGAGCGGACAGGACAAGAGAGAGCGGTAAGAGGAAAGGAGGGGGACTGGCAGTGTTTGTGAATGACAGATGGTGTAACCCCTGGCACATCACTGTAAAAGAACAACTCTGCAGCAGAGACATTGAGCTGTTAGCCGTTAGCATGCGTCCGTACTACCTGCCCCGGGAATTCTCGCATGTTATCGCGATAACAGCGTATGTCCCCCCCTCAGCCAACGCGGATGCAGCCTGTGACTCTCTCCACTCTGTGGTCAGCAGACTGCAAACACAATCTCCGAGAGCCCTTCTCATAATATCAGGGGACTTTAATCATGCCTCACTGGACTCCACACTGCCCACCTTCACCCAGTATGTGACCTGCCCAACCAGAGACAATAAAACACTGGACTTACTGTATGCCAATGCAGAAGAGGCATACAGTTCATCACCTCTCCCTCCCCTGGGCAGATCTGATCATAACCTGGTGCACCTTGTCCCTGTGTATGAGCCCTTAGTGCGCAGGGAGCCACCAGCCACCCGCACAGTGCAGAGATGGTCGGAGGAGAGCGAGGAGGCTCTTAAGGATTGTTTTGAGTCCACTGTGTGGGAGGTGATCTGTGACGACCACGGAGAGGACATCGACAGCCTTACTACATGCATTACTGACTATATTAATTTCTGTGTGGATAACACCGTACCTACCAGGACTGTACGGTGTTTCTCCAACAACAAACCCTGGATTACTTCAGAAATTAAAGCCGTCCTCAAGCAGAAGAGGAGGGCCTTCAAATCCAAAGACAAAGAGGAGTTGAAAAGGGTGCAGAGAGAGCTGAGGGGTCTGATAAGGAATGGGAAGGACAGCTACAGGCAGAAGATGGTGAACCAGCTTCAGCAAAACAACGTTGGTGAAGTCTGGAGAGGCCTCAGAACCATCTCAGGCCACAAACATCAGAACTCTCTGCCTGGGAGGGATGTGAGGTGGGCAAATGAACTGAATCATTTCTTCAACAGATTTGATTCAGCCATGAGGCAGTCTCCAACATCGGCTGCAGACTCACCCACCCCCACTGCTGCTGTTCCACCTCTGACACCTCAGACACTTCACACCTCCTCTATTCACCCTGCTCACTCCTCCCCACCCCCAACAACAGCATCCAATACACACTCAACACAAGGCTCCAGCCTGTCT
The DNA here is from genome assembly GCF_001858045.2 of Oreochromis niloticus. Taxonomy (NCBI): domain Eukaryota; kingdom Metazoa; phylum Chordata; class Actinopteri; order Cichliformes; family Cichlidae; genus Oreochromis; species Oreochromis niloticus. The sequence continues at coordinate 5,162,093 of NC_031974.2, forward strand.
CTCTCAACCACCCAGGTTAGGAGGGAACTGAGGAGGATTAAAGCCAAGAAGGCAGCGGGTCCAGATGGCATCAGCTCGAGGGTCGTCAGGTCCTGCGCGGACCAACTGTGTGGGGTGATGGAGCACCTCTTCAACCTGAGCCTGAGGCTGGGACGAGTCCCACAGCTCTGGAAAACCTCCTGTGTCGTACCAGTGCCAAAGACTTCACGCCCCAAGGACTTCAACAGCTACAGGCCGGTGGCTCTGACATCCCACCTGATGAAGACCCTGGAGCGGTTGGTCCTGGCTCAGCTTCGACGCCTTGTGAGCTCATCACTGGACCCACTTCAGTTTACCTGGCATTGGAGCGGATGATGCCATCATTCACCTCCTACATCGTTCCCTCGCTCACCTGGAGACCGCTGGGAGCACTGTGAGAATCATGTTCTTTGATTTCTCCAGTGCCTTCAACACCATTCTTCCCACGGTTCTGAAGGACAAGCTGGAGAACTCTGGAGTGGACCATCACCTCACTACCTGGATTCTGGACTACCTCACCGACCGACCACAGTATGTGAGGACTCAGGGCTGTGTGTCGGACAGGGTCGTCTGCAGTACGGGGGCCCCACAGGGAACGGTTCTGGCTCCGTTCCTCTTCACCATCTACACTGCAGACTTCTCCCACAACTCCACCCAGTGCTTCCTGCAGAAGTTCTCTGATGACTCTGCAATAGTCGGCCTCATCACTGATGGGGACGACAAGGAGTACAGAGGACTGACTCAGGACTTTGTGGACTGGTGCCAGCTGAACTACCTCCAGATCAATGCCAGTAAAACCAAGGAGCTGGTGGTAGACTTCCGCAGGCACAAGCATCCTCCACTGCAACCACTGAACATCCAAGGTATGGACATCAAGGCTGTGGACAGCTACAGGTACCTTGGTGTTCATCTGAACAGCAAACTGGACTGGACTCATAATTCAGACGCCCTCTACAGGAAAGGGCAGAGCAGGCTGTACCTGCTGCGGAGACTCAGGTCGTTTGGAGTGGAGGGCCCACTCCTGAAGACCTTCTATGACTCTGTGGTGGCCTCAGCCATCTTTTACGGTGTGGTCTGCTGGGGCGGCAACATCTCTGCTGGGGACAGGAAGAGACTGAACAGGCTGATCCGCAGGGCCAGCTCTGTTCCAGGATGCCCTCTGGACCCGGTGGAGGTGGTGAGTGACAGGAGAATGGTGGCTAAGCTGTCATCCCTCTTGGACAACATCTCCCACCCCATGCATGAGACTGTGACAGCACTGAGCAGCTCCTTCAGTGGGAGACTGCTGCACCCACGGTGTGGGACGGAGAGATTTCGTAGGTCTTTCCTCCCCACTGCTGTCAGACTCCACAACAAAGACTTCAACTGATCAAACATACACATCCACACATGTGCAATAACACTAATGTGCAATACTCTTTTCTGGCATCGTTGTATTTTTACTCAGTTGTATATAGCATTTGTATTCTATTTTTATCTTATTGTATATTTTATTCTATTTTATTCTACTGTATATAGTATTTTATTTTATTCTATTCTGTACAGTTGTGTACTGTATTTATTCTTATTTTATTTTATTCTAATTTTTCCTTCACAACTTTTGCACTGTCCACTTCCTGCTGTGACAAAACAAATTTTCCACGTGTGGGACTAATAAAGGTTATCTTATCTTATCTTATCTTATCTTATAGAAAGCGACTGCTGTTTGAACGGTCAAGTCGCATTAAATCCGTCTTTTACGTCACTGACACAAGACAGACGCCAATTATCAGCGCCCGATAAGACATCGTGAACGATTCCTGGCCATCCGGTGAAACTGTTGGGAAGACCACGTTGGAGAAACGTGAACATTTTATTTGTACTGTATTTTCTGCAGATTCTGACAGAAATCTGCAACTATCCTTTGAAGCACCGCTCCTCTAAAACAGCAATAAGGATCATTATTAGGTTATCTACATTATTATGTAAATAACAAAATAACTTAAAGCAAAAATTAGGAAACATAAAGTCCGAAGTCTTTATATTAAGGGCCATCAGTCAAACAATATTGTTTGCTCTGGGTCTAAACAGAGCGAGTTGTGTGTGACATCTTCTTTTGTGCATGCGGTCTGCTTTGAGCGTTCACACTAGAGCGCGTTTGCTGTCGCATTTTATTTGTAGTGTGAACAAGCAGACAAAAAAAATGGGATTTGATCAAAAAATCGGAATTGAGCATTAAGACCTGCAGTGTGAACGTAGCCTTAGGGTATGTCTCTACCAGCTTTGCACATCTAGAGACTGAAATCTTTGCCCATTCTTCTTTGCAAAACAGCTCCAGCTCAGTCAGATTACATGGACAGGGTTTGTGAACAGCAGATTTCAGATCTTGCCACAGATTCTCGATTGGATTTAGACACTGTGAGATTATTATTCTATATTATTCTATCATCTGTTATCCTATGCCTGTAATCGAAACCTGTGAATCATTACATTGCTGTAAGCCATACCATACTTCTTTTTATAAAGTATGATCAGTATGTAGTCTAGTTTGCTGTCAAGAGATTTATTCTAAAGACACTTCTTCAGCTAAGAGTCTAAGGGTACTTTGTTTTGGTTAGCATCAGATTTCTGCCTTCAGCCAGTCTGTCAAGTTAGTAAAGTGCTCTACAAATACAGGCCATTTACCATTTCTTGATTGATTGACACTTATTAAAATACTCCTACATGTATATTTATATATATATACATATATATATATATATAAAACATATACACATATATGTATAAATGTTTTATATATATATATACATATATATATATATATATATAAAACATATACACATATATGTATAATCTCCACATAGATCACTCCACAGACATCACCTTTATATGAAGGGAAACAGAGAGTTTATCTCAAATGATAAAACATTGACGTACTGAGGTGGACAAACAGAGAGGCTAAACAGAAGGCAGAAATCAAACCAAAATGAGCTAAGAGAGAGAGAGACCCTGTAGAAAATGATAAAGTTAAGCAACCAATGTAGTTATAACTGACTTACTCTGGATCTCCTCTCAGACTCAGGAGGGGGCGAGCGGGCCGGCTTTGTAGTTGGAGTCGGACCAGCAGAGACAATGGGCTCACTGACCTCCACTCCCCAAGTCAGTCACCACGAGGACAAGTTCTTTGTTTAGAGATGATTTAATCCAAGCTCACCAACAACATCACTCAGCTGTCCTCGTCAGAACTAATAAAATAAAAGCAGTTACATTTAGAAACGTCAGTTTACTAAACATAAAAATATTGTTCTTTTAGTCTCGCTCACATATTCTGCAAAGATTAAATGACTTAAATCATCACGTGGTTTACAAAAACACATTGACATAGGAGTTCATAAGAACTGTTTTTTTTTTTTAAATGTAGTGTGTCCTATTTTTCCAAATAAAGTTGAAAAGTAACTTATCAACCTCTTTTATGAGTTTATTATCAAGGTGAAATGCCAATGCAGTGTATGTAAGATGAGAGATGCCTTCTGCTTTAGTTATTAATACTCTGCCTTTTAATGATTTATCTGAGTAAATCTGTGTTTGAGTTTCTCTAGAGTAAGATAGAAATTTTGATCAATTCTTCTTTCCTGGTTTTTGGTTATTACAATACCTAAATAACAAACTTCTTGTTTTATTGGAAGGTTACACAAAGCTGTTTTCAAACATTCTTTTATCGCCATAAATTCACATTTAGGAATATTCAAGTACAATCCAGAAACCTTGGGAAAAGTGGAGATCGTTTCAATAGTAATAGAAATTTGATACTCATCTTTTAAAAAAGCTAAGCCTTTCCTGTCCCCCAAGGACCTTGAAAAGCTTATTCATGCATTCATTACCTCTAGACTGGACTATTGTAACTCCCTCTATTTAGGCCTCCCTCACTCCTCTCTTCACCGGTTGCAATTAGTACAGAACGCTGCTGCACGCCTTTTATCAGGTGCTAGAATGCATGATCATATGACTCCAGTTTTAGCCAAGTTACACTGCTTCCTGTGAAATTTCGCATTGATTTTAAAATTCTTTTATTCACTTATAAAATCTTAAATAACACTGCCCCTAGCTATTTAACAGAACTTCTTCATTTGTATAATCCTATATCCTGTATCCTATCCTATAAAAGCACTAAGATCTTCTAACCAGATGCTTTTAATGCAACCTAAGTCTAGGTTGAAAACCAGAGGCGACCGTGCCTTTGCTATTGTAGCTCCTAGACTGTGGAACAACCTCCCTATTGCCATTCGCTCTTCTGAGACTGTTCAGTCTTTTAAATCTTGTTTAAAGACCCATCTTTTTACTCTGGCTTTGATGTAAGATAGTTTGATTATCATTTGGTTGGTTTCTATGTTTGTCTTGTCTTGCGTTGTATTTGTCTTATTTTATTTATTTATTTTCATAATTTGTGAAGCACTTTGACCAAAACTGTTGTTTTTAAATGTGCTATATAAATAAATTTTGATTTGATTTGATCTTTTAGGAATAATGTAGTGTCACCAGCTACCTGTGTTATGTGTAAATCTTTGCCAATTAGCGATATACCTTTTACATTGCTTGACTTCATCTGGTTAAACAATAGTTGGGCAATTAACAAAAACAGGTACAGGGATCTCTTTTGGGACAGCCTCGTCTTTTCCCTCTTTGTATGTTAAATCTGGGTGAAGTACCGTCTGTTAATTTGATACTGCTGTTACTGCTATTGTATAATGTTTTAATCGCTGTAGAAAGTAAGTACCAAAACCATATTTATCTACAGCTTGAAATATAAATTCATGCTCCACCGTATCGAAGGCCTTGTAGAAGTCAAAAAATAATTTATTAGGTCAGAATAATCCAGAATATCTAAAACCAATCTGATATTGTTATATGTCTTTTAAGCATAAAGGCAGATTGTGTTTCATAAATAACGAGTCAACAATCATCTTAAGTCTGTTAGCTAAAATAAGAGCAAATATTATTTAATCATTATTTAATAATCTATTTGGTCTGCAATTATCAATCATTAAGAGGTACTAAGAGGTTATTTGGCTTCAGAAACAATGTGCTCAAACCTTGATGCATCGTAGTGGGAAGTTGGTGGTTTCCTATGCTTTCTGCTAAAACCTCAAGAAGAGAGGAAGAGAACTCTTCAGAAAATGTTTTATATAATTCTGCAGTATGATCAACTGTGCCTGGAGATGTATTATTTTTAATAGCCCAATTGCATCTTTGACTTCTTCTAATGAGACAGGTAGATCACATAATATAGAATCTTCTTGGCTGACAGATTTAACATTCAGCAATTCTAAGAGGTGATCTGAAGCTTCCTGAGAAAATGTACAGCTATAAAGTTCCTTATAAAAATGACTAGAGATCAGGGGCGGAGCGTGGGGGTGGCTTACTGGGCTTAAGCCCGGGCTGTTTTGTCAGAAGCCCGGGGTCTTTTGGAGTGTAATTTTTTCATAGTTAGATCCCTGGCTGACAACTGTATAAAACAAAAACTACACACAATATTCGAAGCACATAGTGCACACTGTGGGAATTACGACTGTGCGTGAATCCCCCCTGATATTGGTATGATCCGAGCTCAGGCACTAAGCGACTGAGCGAGAGGGCGGGGCAGCTGCTGCCTGCGCTGTTGATGAAACGCAGCCATACTAAGGAGAGCTTAAGTTCGGCCAGGTACCAAAGCAAATCATTCATACTGTACAAATAATGTAAATATGACGGTGTATCACGAAAGATTGATATCAAACTGATCACTTGACCAATATTATGTTACTTGCTCTTCAAGTGAATCAACAAATGGCGAAATGAAAAGCCGAACAAATGCTATTTTTTTAGAGAGTCTTAGCTTACGTGTGTTTATTTCATATTTTCAGTTCTTACCCTCCCGGCTAAATCGGTTTCAGTAATGTACTGAAATATAAGAATGGACATTAAAGGGTTCTTTCAAAGAAAAAACTCAGGTAAATGTTATTTTATATATTATGCTTTGTATGTTGTTCAGTATATTTCTATGCAAAACAAGAGGGATTTCAGTACACAGCAGTATATTCACATTTGTAACCAGATATTTACATACACTTTAGGGAGAAAACATAAAACATTTTTACTGTACAACATCAATTTAGAGTAAACTTTTGTTTTAGATAAATATTGAAAAATATTTTGAATTAGTTAAATGTCAGAATAAAGAGAGAGAGAGAGAGAGCTGTCTATTTTTATCACTTTCATCAAATTTAGGAGTACATATACACTAAGTTTATTGTTAATTAATAAGAAAACTCCAGACGATTCCATTCTGAGCTGAAGAAGCTTCTGATAGGTTAGTAGAGTCCATGTGAGTAAATTGGTAGCACAGCTGTGGATGCATATAAGGCAAAACACAGAGCCTGTTTCTTTGAAACGGGAAAATCAAGAGATGTCAACCAAAACACCAGGAAAAGAACTGTGGAGCTCCATAAGTGTGGCTCAGTTTTGAATACAATTTGGTGCCATTTACAATTAAGAAATACAGATAGTTTTTCTCTTTACTCTTAAAGTTAACAAATATGTTTTTTTATATTCATCAATCTAAAAAAATAAACATTTAGTCTGATTTGATGTTACAATTAAAAAAGTGTTTGTGTTTTTATCTGAAGAGTGTGTAAATATCTGGTTTCAACTGTATATTTGATGATTGTCAGCACAAAGAGGGGGAGAGAGGAGCAGAGAGGGAGAGAGGTGCAGAGAGGGAACAAGAGCAGGTGAGACACACATGTTAGTCAAATGGTTGTTTACCAAAAGTATCACCGTATCATAGGTACTCATGTATCTCGTACCTAGTGTTTCTTTTTAGGTTTGTTATTTTTCAAATTCTACATTTATTAAGTTATGCAGGCTTGTTTGCACAACAAGGCTAAATAATTATATAAACTTTTCTGAGTCTAAATAGTGTAGTTTGGTTGAATAAAAAAATAAGTGTAGTGCAGGTCTATGATGATTTTTAGTGCTACTACCATCTAGTTCTGATTCTGGTTCTGTCTTGGTTAAGTCCTCAGTAGTCCTGATTTTGAGCTGTGGTAGTCCTGTTTTAATTCTGGATCAGTTCTGGGTCTGGTTGAATTGGGGTTTAGTCCCTGTGTCTTGATACAGCCCTGACTTTGTTCTGCCTTGCTGCTTAATTAAAAAAGTAGTTTAAGGTGTCCTGCATATGATATATATTTTCCCTATATGAAGTCATTCTTTTTTGAACAAAACTCAAAACAGAGCCTATTAATCTTTCAGTCATTTCTAACCCCCCCCACAAAAAAAAAGTCCCACGTGCATACTACCCTTTAGGGCTAAGCCCCGGGTGTTTCAAATGTCTGGCTCCGCCTCTGCTAAAGATTAATCTGTAATCCTCTGTTACCACATGTATCATTAATTTGCTAATATTATGCTTGAGTGTTTCTTTTCTAAGCTGAAGAAATAATAGGAATTGTGCTCACCTTCTTCAAGCCATTTAGATCTGGACCTGATAAAGGCTCCTTTTGCTTCGTCTGAGTATAAGCCATCTAATTTATCTTGTAATTTAGCAAGGTTCAGTTTATCCTCTTCAGTTAGTGTCAATTTGAGAGATTGTATTTTCTTCCTCTAATCTTTTGGTTTCACATTAAGGCTGCCAACCTTCCTTAAATATTTGTCAATTTCAAATTTTAATAATTCCCAGTTATTTGCAAATTTTCTCGAGCTATAGATCAATAGTTTGAGATCAGTTCTTTAAGATCCTTTCTCACATCATTTTTCTCTAAAAAAGAGCTGTTGAGTTTTCAATATGTAAATTCAACAACAGAAGATTTAGGAGGGGATGTTAAATTTATTTTAATACAGCTTTATGATCTGTTGCTTGTGAAGGCCACCTACATCTATGCTATCGCTATCAAAACTTTCCAAAACTGTCATGAATCGCTGTGTGGCAGACAGGAATTGGACCCAAAATGCAGGCTCTTAGACATGAGGGATGAACTTAAAACCTCAGCTTTATTTGCTGGCCAGGAAAAGCATACAAAAGCAAAAGCAAACTAAACTGAACTGAACTGGACTGGACTGGACTGGACTGGAAAATGACAAACTAAACACTCAGGGAGACACAGGGAGATCCACACAGCATGAGGGGCGACACGACACTGATTCAGAGAAACACAGGGTTTAAATACACTGGGAAGTGTGTGAGACACAGAACGAGGGCACAGCTGGGAGAAATCAGAACTGACGAGACAAGGAAGCGTAATCTGAACACACTGAGATTAGACACGGACCTTCAAAATAAAACGGGAAACACACACGCAAAGACACAGACTCAGAGACGCGGGCTTAACGCAGAGACCTGACTACACTAGAGGGGACACACAGGCAGGGACGACAGAAAACAAAGGGAGCACAGAATAAACACTGGGAAACCAAAACCACAAACAGTTATCATTCATACTATCAAAAATAAGAGTACAAAATCAAAAACACTGGGTCACCGACCCAGAACCATGACAGAAACTAACCAAAAGTCTATCCTTGAATGTCTCGAGTTAGAATTGTTTCACTAAGTAAACGTTTTGGAATGAGGATATTTGAATCTCCAAATGTCTATGAGTTAAGGCGTACTATAACAGCTTTCAATGTAGTAGTAATTCTTTTTTTTTTTTAACACTTGTAGTTTTCCAATTATCATACATAGCATTCTTATTATATTACAGAAAACCACAAAACAACAATCCCACAGATCATAAAGACAGATAATACCAAGACAGGAAAAGGGAAACAAAAAAACAAAACAAACAAACAAACAAAAAAACACAGCAACAACAGCAAAAAAAAAAGAAAGAGATGTTATAGGCATAGGCTTTGGAGATGACTTCAAAAAACTGATGACCAGAAAGGAGCAATTTTCGGACAGGACCAAAACATATGAAGGGAAGTAGCTGGAGTCTGTTTGCATCTATCATACGATGGGTCTATGTCTATGTTCGGAAATATTTTTGCTAGTTTAACTTTTGAAAAATGTAACCTGTGTAACACTTTGAATTGTATTAGGGAGTGTCATATAGAAGACGAATGGACCCTGGTAAGAGCCATATCCCACTCTTCGTCAGACAGCTGGGCACTGTCGTGGAAAATTTAACAATAACCTGCAACACACCCAGCGAGCTTGATTTGAAGTGGGTTTAATAAACACATTGCAATGTGGAGAGAGCATCGCAGTGAAACACCAGGACCATCTCCGGATTGTGGCCACCGCCCTTACATCTTATATACAGACACACAGACATAGAACATTCCACAACCTCTCACATGTTGGCCCTCTCACAGGGGGCTATACCGCCTCCCTCACAAAGAGAATTATGACCTTGTTTTCTGCTTGGCCGTCACCTAAAGATTTAAATCCCTGATAAGCAGAAGAAGTCCCACTATCTGTTTAACGTCTCCCATTACATTGGCCTCACTGTGTTAACATTCCAGATGCATGTAAACTAGTGACAGGAGTGCTCTTACTTAAAGTGATATTACTATAACTAATGTGATATGATTAAATATGTGATTAATACATGAGAAAAGAAATCTGCTACTACAGCACCTAAATCATTCTCCCACTGTTCTCGAATGTATGAAATAGACAGGTTATAACTGTCTATGATATGTGAGTAAATAAACGATATTCTGCCTTTTTTCCTCTCATTGACCCTTAGTATAGAATCCAAACAGGAAGGAGGGGGAGAGTAGGAAAATTAGAAACCTTTTTACGTATAAAATCTCTGATTTGCAAGTATCGCAAAAAATGGTTATTAGTCAGACCAAATTTTCAAGATAGTTGTTCAAAGCTTGCAAATGCATCATTAATAAACAAATCCTCAATACTGTGAATGCCCCTGTCGTGCCATATTTTGAAGCCATTGTCCATTAAACATGGTTGAAAAAGATGGTTATGTATTATTGGAGAGTGAATAGAAATACTCTGACTACCCAGATGTTTTTTAAACTGATTTACAATGCGAGCGATTGAGTAACAATTATGTTATCTTTAACATTATTAAGTAGAGGTGGTAGGGGTGCGCAGAGTAAAGCTGGGAGTGAAAGTGGCTGTCACAATCCTGGGTCTTTTTACCTAGCATTTTAAGTTTGAGTTTATTTTGTTCATTAGGTAATCTAAGTTCATTTGTTTATTAGATTCCCCTTGTGTATCCAACCCCTGTTAAGTCTCCCTTGTCCTTCATGTGTTTCATGTCTGTGTTTCATTATATTTCCCATTTTATTTTGAAAGAGGTCCTGTGTTCCTGCATTTTGTTTTACTCTTCCCCTGTGGCGTCATGTTCATGTTGTGTCTACTGTCCCTTTCTGTCCCATGTTTCAGGTCCCTATGTTCTGTCTCCCCAGTCTGTTAAGTTTACATGTCTTGAGTTCAGTCAGTGTGTTTCCTGTTTTACTTTCACAGTCTATGTCCTATGTTAATGTTTCTAGTTTTGCTTCCCTTGTCTCGTCCTGCCTAATTACTCCCAGCTGTGCTCGTCTCCTGTGGCTCATTCCCCCTCGTTATCCCTCAGTGTATTTAAGCCCCATGTTTCTCTTTGTCAGTGTTGCGTCTTCCACCATAGCTGTGTGATTCTCCCTGTGTTTCCATGTATGATTGAGTATTAGTTTTCCCAGTTTAATTTTATTCTTTGTTTCCCTTCCACACCAGCAATAAAGCTGTGTTTTTTGAGTTTACTTTTTGTCTCTGCAAGTTTGCATTTGGGTCCTACTCTTGGCTGCACACAGGATCAGCTCCGTCACCACCGTTGGACTCGTGGCCGACCCCCTGAACCATTGACCTATGGAATGTTGTGCCCTCGACCTCCGGGTCAGCCCCCTGAACTAATAAACTGTGGGCTGTTGTGCCGCTGGCCTCCAGGTCGGCCCCTGGATCTATGTTTTTGGATTTGTGATCAATCAACCTCGACATGCCTGTTCTGCTTTAGACAGAAGCGCCGTTGTTTTTATTCTGGAGACTTTGATTTGGACCGTTCCCTGAGCTCTAGTGCCTTCCATTGACTATGTGTTAGACTATTCATGAGCTCCAGTGGAACATTTTTGTTTTGGACTCTTTTGTTGTTTATGATTTAATATTAGTTTTCCCAGTTTAGTTTTATTCTTTGTTTCCCTTTCACGCCAGCAATAAAGCTGTGTTTTTTGAGTTTACTTTTTGTCTCTGCAAGTTTGCGTTTGGGTCCTACTCTTGGCTGCACACAGCCGTATTGTGACAGTGGCCTGCTTGTGACCCTTTCAATCCGTACCCACACAGGGATCTGATCATTCCAGTGCTTTAGCCATAGAGGGATGGTATTGAGATTCTCCGCCCAATAATATGTGCCCAGGTTTGGCAGTGTGAGCCCACCTATATTTTTAGGTCTTTCCATAAATTATTTTCTTATACGAGGCGGTTTATTATTCCATATAAATGAAGACACCATTTGGTTAAATGACATGAAAAAAGACTGTGATATGTAAACAGGTAGCGCCTGAAATAAATATAGGAATTTTGGCACAATATTCATCTTTACAGAATTGGCCTTTGTGACTGAGAGATAATGGTAAAATAGACCATCTTTTAACATCTTGTTTGCACTGTTCCAATAGAGGATTGAGGTTACTTTTAAACAGACTGTAAAAGGATTTGGTGACTTCTACACCCAGATATGTAAAGGACTCAGTAAACAACTTAAATAGCAGATTGGGGTATTCTCCTGCATTATTACTAATGAGGAAGTATTCACTTTTAGCTAAATTTGTCATGGTCTGTGTCGGCAGACCGTGGGGAGGTGGGGAAATAGGACCCAAACGCCGGACTCTTCAGTGCAAACAGTGATTATTTACAAGGTGGTGAATCAAGCAACAATAAATCCCCTAGTGTCCCAGACTCCCATGTCGTGTCTTCTTTCCAAAAGTCCCAGTGTAGTGCTCTCTGCTCCAGTGTCTCTGCACTCCCCGTGCTCACTGCTCTGTCTCGTCCCACATTCCTCCTGAGGGAAAACAATAGAGGCAGTCGTTAACACACCTTATCCCAGCAGGCATACACTCACAGACTTTCCGACTATGGTAGAAGACTGACGTGAAGTCAAACGCAATAATCCAGCGTCGGTGGAAGCTCCATCGCTCTTCTAAATAGCTCCCCCGACGAGTCCAGATGAGGAGCAGGTGTGTGGCAAGGACTTCGGATGTGGCCAGTCCTCAAGCCAGCCCACGCCCCTAGGGCTGAAGGTGCCTGTAACTTGGCCACAGAAAAAAGGCAACACACACATACCTGCCTACATACAGATGCGAACAGAGGCAGTGCAGTCAACACACCAAATGATAATAATAATAATAATAATTATAATAATAATAATAACGATCATAGTCCCCACTGCTCATGGACCCCGAGTCCCCAGAGCCGGTTCCGTGACAAAATTTAGTTTGTATCCATATATGCTTCCAAAGTCCTGTAAGACTCTGAGGATTTCAGGGGTAGATGTGATTGGATTTGTTACATATAACAACAAATTGTCCACATACAGTGAGACAGTGTGAGTTATGCCACCACACAATTATTGCTTCTAAGAGCTATTGCAAGTAGCTCTATAGCTAAAACAAAAAGTAATGGACGTACTGGATCCCCCTGCTTGGTCCCTCTGTGAAGAGGAAAAGGTTCTGATGAGATACCGTTGGTATAGACTGAAGCAGTGTAAATGAGCATGATAAAATGAATAAAGTTAGGACCAAAACCAAACCTCCAAGGTGTGTGAAAAAGACAATCCCACTCAATATTATGAGGAAGAGTTTTCTCAAGTCGGAGTGTAATGGCTTTTGAGAACACTTTGCCATCACAGTTTGTTAAGCTGATTGGTCTGTAGGATGAACAATCTCGGGGGTCCTTATTATTCTTCAATAAGAGTGTAATAGATGCCTGCTGAAGCGTAGGCGGAAGAATGTTATTCTCTTTTGCTTCCGTGTAAACCAAAAGAAGAAGCGGGGCAAGTTTGTCTATAAATTTCTTATAAAAATCAGTTGGAAACCCATCTGGACCAGGGGCTTTTCCACTCTGAAGAGACATTATTGTATTCTTAATTTCTTCCAGTGTCAGACTTTGTTCCAATTGTTCTTTCGAGTCAGAGTCAATTTTAGGAATATTCAGATTAGAAAAAAAGTGTCAAACTTATTTTGAGCTGGTGCTGATTCTGAGGAATATAATTTAGCATAAAACTCTCTAAAATAGTTGTTAATAGCTTGATGATCCTCAGTTGATGAGCCATCTGATAAGATAGGTTGTGAAATAACATGGGATGCTGCTTTTTGGCAGAGCTGGCTAGCTAATAATTTGGACGGTTTATCTCCCTCTTCATACAACATACTACGGGATTTTAAAATGAGCTTCTCTGCTTGGGCAGTAGTTAATAGATCAATTTCAGTTTGTAAGGGCACTCTCCTCTTAATCAAATCAGGGTGCGGAGAACCAGATATGAGTCCGTCCAGGGTCTTGATTTCTAAGGATAACTCCTCAATCCTCTTATACTTCTTCTTCCTCATATAAGCAGAATGAGAGATAATCTGTCCCCTGAGATACGCTTTAAGCGTCTCCCAGAGGGTTGAAGCTGAGATGCCATCCATTCTATTTACCTGTAGAAGAAAATCTATTTGTCGTGTAATGAACGTCACAAAGTCTGAATCAGCCAATAGGAGTGGGTCCAGCTGCCATGTCCGCTTTGTCCTCAGAGTGGGAAGAGTTACCTTAATACTAACCGGGGCATGATCAGAAATGACAATTGGATCATATTTACAGTCTGTAATAGCACTCAGTAAGTAGGGGCCAACCTTATAAAAAATCTATCCTAGAAAATGACTTACGCACATTAAAGTAAAATGAATGCTCCCTTCTAGTGGGATACTTAAATCTCCAAGGGTCTACAAGTCAGTTAGTGCCTGCCTGCGAGAGAGTGTGGTTTTACCGCTGCCTCTGGTATTTTCCCTCAGGAGAAATGTGGAAACAGGAGGACAGCGAGAACGAGGATTGCGAAGACACTGGAGCGGAGAGCACAAAAGATACGCAATTTTGGCAGAACACATGACATGTCAAGTGAGAGCACGGATATATATTGTCATTTACTGCACCGTAAATAAACGCACCGTTTGCAGTGAAGAGTCCTGCGTCGTGGGTCCTATTTTCCCCACATCCTGCAATGCAGACCTTTACACCAGCATAACCTTTAATAACAAAATCCAAAGTAGGTTTAAGCCAGTTGTCCTGGATACAGACTATTTCTGATTTCTTTTTTTATATTTTTTGATGAATTCTTTAAACTCTTCTGCATTTGTAATTACATATCCCAAGAGATATATTTCTTGTGTTTTATATTTATATCTGCATGACTTCTTCTTGTTGCACCTTTTGCAAACTCATCAGTAGGGATGGGTATCGTTTAGGTTTTATCCGATACCAGTACCAAACCGGTACTTTTGAAATGGTGCCGGTGCTTAAACGGTGCTCAAACCGGTGCTTAAAGAATGGAGAAGACAAAATTGGTCCAAAAACCTCTCATGTTCAGCTGTTTTTTTGTAAAAAGATAACAATGTCAGCCTTTTCTGCAGCTATAGGGCATATATGGTCACTCTTGGCTGGAAGCAGTGCTTAAACAATGGAAAAAACACAAAGTTTGTCCAAAAACCTCTCATGTTTAACTGTTTCCAATTTTTCTTTGGTCATTTTAGCCTTTTTGGCCAGGGTAAAGGGAGTATCTGCCATCAAACAAGAAGATAGCCGCATGTAGCTACGACGGTGTTTGCTAGTTCAACAACATTAAGCTACTCACGCAGAAAAGAACGGCTGCTGCTGCCATCGTCATCCTCATCATTTCTGCTACACTGGCAGGGCTAGGGGCCAGGACTCTCCTCTTTGGGTTTTTGGGGGATGTTGCTAACTCCGGGTCCGATAACAGGCACCAGACCTGCAGTAGATGTGCTCAGTGTGAGGTCTCGCAGCAAGCTATCAAATACGGCACAATTCATGGCTTTTAAAAAACACTATGCGTCGCCAGGTGTTTCATCAGATTCGAGGAGTTGCCTCCTCCTTTGCACAGTATCACCTTAAAGCACTTGTTGCAGGCTGCTGATTTTGCATCTTTTGCTGTGAAGTACAGCCAGACTTTGACCGATTCGCCTTGGGCATTTTTAATCCGTAGCTCTGCTCTAAAAGAACGTACGTACCTGGGCCCGCCTACTATCCTCGGAAACGTAAAATGATTGGCTAGAATCTAAAGTGTATCACATCTCAGGAAAAAAAGCACCAAAATAAAGCACCGAAATGTGCGCTGCTTTTCGGTCTGGTTACTACCGTTTATGTCAGAACCGGTAAGAAACCGGTACCCATCCCTACTCATCAGCCTGTTCGTTTCCATCTGCAGGAATCCATTGAAATTTATTGCTTTAAAGATCTAAAGATCAAGTGAATTATATCAAAAGCAATATCTTGTCTAGAATCCGAACACATATTGTATAGAACTGGCGTAGAGCGTAGATGTCGTGGTCCCCGTGGCCGCACAAGGCCATATGTGTTTTTGTGTACGTTCTTCTCTCACCTCCCCACTGGAGCGAAGCTCACTGCAGGCTCCCACCCTCGGCGCACACACCTCTGTCTCATCAGGCTCCAATAGAGATTGACAGACCACTTGACTTTCGCGCATTGCATGCTGGGAACCCGTGGCAAAACAATCCAAGTACCGCATCAAATGCAAGCATTTGTAGCACCGCAAAACGTTCATTCTCCCTTTCCAATACGTTCTTGGTTTTTCTTTGCCCCCCAAAAAAGTAATGTACAAAACGAAGGAGAATAATGCCGGACCGTACAAAGACAGACTCGACGAAAAGGCAAAGAAAAGATACGAGGAAAAAAATCAAAGGATTGAAAGGGTCAGACCCTTACGAGCACACAAAGTGGACAAAAAACGTTAGCGTGCTGCCCAACTTTCACTTTCATTATACGGTTCTTGGAGTGAGTACATACACATACACAAGCCCGGGTACAGTTTACAGAGGGATGGGTACAGGACCTTGAAATGCACCGTGTAGAACGAAAGACCATCATACGAACAAAGGTAAGTTTACCTCACAAATCGTCTTCATAAATACACATTCGTTAACCGTTTATTAATAGGACCTTTGAGCTCGATGGTAATTAATTAGTAGTGGAAATTACAGTGGCCCTGGGAGGCCAAACGGACTGCAACTTCAGAAAACACTTGCAAAAAGAAAAATGCTGCAAGAAGAAAAATGCTGCAAGAAGAAAAATGCTGCAAAAAGAAAAACACTTGCAAAAAGAAAAACGCTGCGAAAAGAAAAATGCTGTACTTTCCATTAATCATGGAAAGTACAATTTTAATTCTAAGGTGTACCCTATAACATATCCTTGCATCCTTGCTCTTATACACAGCGACTTTACCATTTCTGGTTCGGGACCACTGTCTTCTAAAGGCTGGTAAATCTTCTGGTACAAAATGTGGAGAAGTAAATTTGATGCATTCAGCTAGAAATGGACCAGACAATGTACACTCCAATAGTGGATTTAGTGTACATGGAACATGACAGTGCAGTTACAGTGGTGTGTGTGTGGTCCAGTGACAAACAATTATCAGTTGATCAGTGGTCATGACACTTTGCATACTAATGATCAAGGAACTGACCTCCCAGCCTATTGTTCATTCATTATGAAAATGTAGTGTTTATAAGATTGGAGAAACCTGCAGTCAGCTGAGACTGAAGAAGTCACTTGGATGAGTGATGAAACGTTTGTCCCACTGAAAACGCTACGTCCAGATGAACAGAATCAACTTCTGGGATTTCCTTACCTGGATGATTGAGCATGCATCAAGATATTACCCACAATTACTTAGGTACACGAGAACAAAGGGACAGCAAGTCAGTTTCTTACAGAGGAAGAAATAAATAAATAATTATACTGCAATTAATTTGAAGCAGTGTGTAATTATTCAGAAAAACACGGAAAGATACATCACATCTTTCTACATTTTATTTTTCATAGGATTCAGTTAATCTTTTACATACTGCCTGGATGAAAATGACTGAAATTTATGACTTAAAATAAAAGTATTTTTACTGCAACATAAAAACAATGTAGGTTTGTCTCTTCATTGATCAAAACACACTCACATCCTGTAAGAAAACACAGACTACTGAAAACATCAAATATATTCTTACCCATGTGTAGTTTTCCACATACTGCCTGTTTAAAAAATGACAAATTTATGAATTTACCTTTTTTTTTGCTGTAATATTAAACATTGCAGGAGGGGTTGTGTCTTTGTGGAGCAAAACAGACTCACACAATATTGTAAGACAATAGAGCCAATTTAAAACACATTTCATGTGAGTTACAATAGAAGTGGCACAGCACTGACACTGATAATTACCTCACAATGAACAACCAAATAAACAGTAACAGGTCTGACAGTTTGACCCAGAAGGTGAACTGTTCTGACATTTTGCTTTTCTTGTGATCAGATGATGGAGTAATGTTTGCTCTGTATGCTGTTTGTGGACACAGCCAGTGAAGTTTCACTTGCTAAACTTGGAACACAAGCTGAATTCTGTGAAGCCTGATCTCAAGCTTTTTAAGTTTGACGCAGCATCCAGAAGAACTTTTGTTCAGACCCCTGTTTCTCCTACTTTGTTCAAATGAACCCTGTCAGGGTAATGTCTAGGGCTGCCACGATTAGTTGAATATAAAAATCGCCGACGACTAATTTAAAAGTTGACGCGTCGTTTGAAGCTTTGTAAGATCCCAAAAGACGCAGGAACAAGTAGTAGGATTTAAGAGTGTAATAACGGACTGAAACAGAAGATGGCAGCACTGCATGAAGAAGGATGACAGCTGCCGTTAAACCCCGCAGAAGAAGAAGCTGTGTCCCAGAATTCATAGCGCGGCCCATCTCAGTTTCCAAC
This sequence comes from Oreochromis niloticus, assembly GCF_001858045.2. Lineage (NCBI taxonomy): Eukaryota > Metazoa > Chordata > Actinopteri > Cichliformes > Cichlidae > Oreochromis > Oreochromis niloticus. The sequence goes on from NC_031974.2 coordinate 5,180,087, forward strand.
AATGGCGGCAGCTAGTCATTTTTATTCTTATTATTCTTTCTGGGTCACAAAATAAACGTTTAACATAGTTTCAGGCGGGAATGTAACTGTTGTTGGGAAATCAGTTTTACCCCGGTTCTTTTTTATTCCTCAGGCCTCCAGAGATGGCACCGGACCCAGTAGTCATTTTTACAAAAACTTTATTCATCTTTATTTAAGCATACATTCTTCTAGAAGGGAAGACGAGGCCGGTGTCCCTTTGCAAAAATCGTCACTCCTTTGTTAGTTACAGCCAGCTTTATCAATCAATCAAAGCTTTATTCGTCACATGCAGGTTGCCCTGCAGTGAAATGGGACCCCACCCGACCTTACACACACAGCACAGACATTACATGGGGATACAAGTCGGAGATTGGTAGCGTTACAGAAAAACACTGAAATGTACACTACAATGGGAAAGTACAAGAGGAAAAAAAAGAGACCTCTACTCATGCATGGAAACAGGAAACAAAAAAACTCCTCTGCACAAAAGCACATAAATGTCCACAGCACAACATTGTGAGAGACATGACAAGCCACAGGGTTGGGTGGGGGGGTGAGGAGTAATTCGAAGCAAACACAGCAGCCATCCTGCACAGCGCTATCGTTCCAGCGCGGCACACAGACCTGCCGTGTTCCCCCGCAGGAAACAAGCATCGAAGGTGTTTGGAAAGGGAGGGGGGATAAGTGTGTGCATATCAGTATGTGTGTATGTGTATGCGTGTCCAGAGTCAAGCTGAGACACTGTCCTTCGCCCTGCCAGGCTAAGTAAACAGTCTTCCAGCCAACTCAGGTTATAGAAGCGACTCCATCATAAAACCCCCTGTTGTGCTGCAAACTCTGTCTGTGTGTATGCACGAGCCTGTGAATGCCTGTGTGTGCGCGTACCCGTGTGTCTATGTAAGTGCACGTGAATGAATGTATGCACGTACCTGTGTGTATGTGTGAGTGCACGTGAATGTGCATGTAGGTGTGGGTGTGTCGTAACAGTCAAAGCACTATGTGCATGTGTCTCTATGTGCGTGACTTCCTGAGGGTCATAAAAGTCCATCACCCTTCCAAACCACAGTTATCCAGTTACAAATGTTGAGACCCCCACCCAGGTATGCCCTGGGGAATTTCCACTCAGCATTAACTCCTCTTTGTCTCACTTTCACAGTTCAACTGGGGGAGGGTCTCCTAGAAATCTACTCCTCAGTTTATGACACACTCAGGCCTTTATTACATCCAGGGCAGTGTCAGTGTCTCTACAATAATTCTACATTCTACCTACACATTTTTAACCTCACAAATAAGCTACGCATATCTTCACTGTGTAAACCTCAAATATCTGCTCAGTTTATCAAGACACCACATTTTCAAAAGCTCGATAGCGAGCCAGTGAGAACACCGGACTCCCGGCAAATCGTTTTCAAACCCACCGCCGTCTTTCGCTACTCAGGTTAAACATGATATATAAGTCACTTAGATAACTTAAAAATGTTACTGTTCTGGGTTTTTTTTTTTTGTATTTTATTTGTTCCTGAGTAAATCGGTTTGGCTGAGATTAAAGTTTTTACACAGCTGAATAAACGTCAAGCAGACAACTGATTATCAGAAGTGTGAGATGCTCGAGAATATACTCCGGTGTCCTGTTGTATTTTAGATAGCAAGGAGCAGACGGCTGAGTTTATTAAACTTCATTGAAACAATCTGCAGATTTCATTAAAATGTAATAAACTATCATCTTGTCTCTATTCTTAGTTAGCACAGACCTTAAACACTTAAAGCTGTAAGTTAATGATAGTTATATACAGGGAGTGCAGAATTATTAGGCAAGTTGTATTTCTGAGGAATAATTTTATTATTGAACAACAACCATGTTCTCAATGAACCCAAAAAACTCATTAATATCAAAGCTGAATGTTTTTGGAAGTAGTTTTTAGTTTTAGCTATTTTAGGGGGATATCTGTGTGTGCAGGTGACTATTACTGTGCATAATTATTAGGCAACTTAACAAAAAACAAATATATACCCATTTCAATTATTTATTTTTACCAGTGAAACCAATATAACATCTCCACATTCACAAATATACATTTCTGACATTCAAAAACAAAACAAAAACAAATCAGCGACCAATATAGCCACCTTTCTTTGCAAGGACACTCAAAAGCCTGCCATCCATGGATTCTGTCAGTGTTTTGATCTGTTCACCATCAACATTGCGTGCAGCAGCAACCACAGCCTCCCAGACACTGTTCAGAGAGGTGTACTGTTTTCCCTCCTTGTAAATCTCACATTTGATGATGGACCACAGGTTCTCAATGGGGTTCAGATCAGGTGAACAAGGAGGCCATGTCATTAGTTTTTCTTCTTTTATACCCTTTCTTGCCAGCCACGCTGTGGAGTACTTGGACGCGTGTGATGGAGCATTGTCCTGCATGAAAATCATGTTTTTCTTGAAGGATGCAGACTTCTTCCTGTACCACTGCTTGAAGAAGGTGTCTTCCAGAAACTGGCAGTAGGACTGGGAGTTGAGCTTGACTCCATCCTCAACCCGAAAAGGCCCCACAAGCTCATCTTTGATGATACCAGCCCAAACCAGTACTCCACCTCCACCTTGCTGGCGTCTGAGTCGGACTGGAGCTCTCTGCTGTTGCCTAATAATTATGCACACCTGATATAGGGTGTTGATGTCATTAGACCACACCCCTTCTCATTACAGAGATGCACATCACCTAATATGCTTAATTGGTAGTAGGCTTTCGAGCCTATACAGCTTGGAGTAAGACAACATGCATGAAGAGGATGATGTGGACAAAATACTCATTTGCCTAATAATTCTGCACTCCCTGTAGGAGCAGATGCTGCTGGTGCAATAAGCTGTACGTTTTACGTCCAATGGATGTATGATCTGATTATTCGACTAATCGCAAAAATGATTGGTGACTAGTCGACTATCAAAATAATCATTTGTGGCAGTCCTAGTAATGTCCCATTGGTCTTCCACTTTTCTCAGAGGACACATAGTGGGTTTTCTGATGCCTCAATAGATTTGTTTTATGGATGAAAGACTTTCCGCAGTGACCACATAAAAATGATTTAACTCCATAGTGGGTGAGCTGATGTGATTTTAAGCCAGTCATACAAGTAAAAGCCTTTCCACACTGACCACATACAAATTTTTTAATATGCGAGTGGGTGAGCTGATGTGATTTTAAGGCAGCAATGTGTGTAAAAGACTCTCCACACTGCTCACAGCTGAAAGGTTCATCTCCACTGTGGATGAGCTGATGTGATTTTAACCTATCAATCTCAGTAAAAGCCTTTCCACACTGATCACAGTTGAAAGCTTTAAATTCAGTGTGGAGGCGCTGATGTGCTTTTAAGCTGGATCTCTGAGCAAAGGTCTTTCCACATTGATCACAGCTGAAAGGTTTAACTTCACTGTGGACGAGCTGATGTGCTTTTAAGCGGTAACTCTGAATAAAAGACTTTCCGCACTCACCACAGCTGAATGGTTTCACACCGGTGTGGATCAGCTGATGTGATTTCAAGTTACAAATCTGAGTAAAGGTCTTCCCACACTGATCACAGCTCAAGCTTCTGTCCTCACTGTTGGCGCGCTTGCGTCTTCTGGGCTGCTTCATAGCGGGAAAAGTCTTTTCCACAGGGATCGCCGCTGGCTCATCTTTACTTGCTGGTGCTGGATGTTTTTGGCCGATATCATCCATGTGCTGAGGTTTCGGCCTGCTTTCACTTTCTCCTGTAATGACAAAGAACCCAAACAGTGACATCAGGTCTATACCTTCAGCTCATCCCCAAGTGCCCCCTCTTACCTCACAAAGATAAACAGTTTCACCATCTGCCAAACGTCTCAGGTGCCTGGGGACGCTATGCTGTGGTAAATATTTGAAGTGAGTTCATTTTGCGGATAAAAGTAGTAAAAGTTCAACTTGTGAATAAAATATTGGCTTGTGTGACTTCAAAGGTTTTTAGTTTTTACTTTGTTCAAATTTGAAGAACATCACACGTACAATGTGTAGTTCAGGTTGTATGTGTGAGAGCTGTACAACCAAATCCACACTGACTCAGATTTCCCTCTGATTAACCACGAGGGTGTCACACAGTTATCAAAGTCTGCAGACACTGTCAGCTGCAATCAGCGCCTTTTTTTTTTTTATAATGCACAGGTGAGTTATAATGCATCTCCACTAGAAGATGGTCCCCTGTTTTCTACTTTTTCACAGGTAAGCGTGGGCGAGAGTCTACAGCATTCTACCCCCCAAGGACACGTAGTCTAATGCCTTCATTTTTCAGGGCCATGCCAACTTAATACTACACTATACGGTTATATGGAATTTTAATTAATATAACTGCAATATCTCAACTCCTCCTCCCTGGAGATAAGGAGAAGGAGTCTCACTATCTGCCTAATGTCTCACGGTGCCTGGGAGTGTCAGTCCAACTCACTCACAATACCCATCTGTGTGTGTGGAATAACCTGTGAAATACATATTTGATGTTTTCCTGTATGTAGAACAAAGTTGCACAAAATGTACTATAGATATTACTAAAGTGATATTGTCAAAACATATGATCAACACATAAAATAAAGAAATCTCCATCACAACAGTTAACAGCTTACACAAGAAAAGATGTCAGAAAGAAAATGAAAGAAGAAAAGTGGAAAAGGAAAACAGAGCATTTTTAATGAGGTCATGATCACTCCACAGACATCACCTTCATATGAAGGGAAACAGAGTTTATCTCAAATGATAAAACATTAACGTACTGAGGCAGACAAACAGAGAGGCTAAACAGAAGGCAGAAATCAAACCAAAATGAGCTAAGAGAGAGAGACCCTGTAGAAAATGATAAAGTTAAGCAACCAATGTAGTTATAACCAGAGATGGGCAGTAACGCGTTACTTGTAATGCGTTACTGTAATCTGATTACTTTTTTCAAGTAACGAGTAATGTAAGGGATTACTATTGCAAAAACGGTAATTAGATTACAGTTACTTTCACGTAGGAACGCTGCGTTACTGCGTTACTAAAACCGTGATTTTTTGCGAGAACGTCTCATGACAGTGACATAAGCCAGTGCGACGTTCGTGACAACAGCTGTGTGCAGATCATAATATATCGAGTGCGGGACAGAGTGTAGCATGCAGCGTTTAAAGTGTGGAAGTACTGACCTTATTTTGAGTTTGATTCCATAAAAAGTGACAAAAACATTAGCGTCCGTTGTGCGTGGGAAGAAAACTTCTTTTTACAGCGAAAAAAACCCTAAACTTCCAAGCAAGCACGGAGTGAAATTCACAGAGAAACTCGCGGATTCTTCCACTGACCGCTGCAGCACACCTGCACCAGGGTAAACCTCCGCCTACCCCAGTCCTGCTTTACAGGTGAAAATAGAGCAACAGGACCGCTAGTCTTTGATTTTATTTGTTTTCTGTTGTGTTTTACTTGCATCTATTTGAAAGAGTGAGTGTAAACACAAAAAAATATTTTATTTTATGTGCTGGAATGTGCAGAAAATAGGTTTAAATGTTAAACAAATTTCTTCCAGTCAGAGAATGTTGCATATAATTTAATTTTTGCTTGATGCATAAAGTTAAAAGATTAAAACTAATAAAACAAGTTTTAAAAAGAGACTTTTCCATTTGATTACATTTTGTATGATGAATTATGCAGAAAAAGTAGAATTGGGCTGAAAGATCTATCGCTTTATCACCTATTCAGGTTGTAAATCGTGTTTTTAAAAAGTAACTAAGTAACTAAGTAATTAATTACTTTTGAAAATAAGTAATCAGTAAAGTAACGGGATTACTTTTTGGGGGAAGTAATCAGTAATTAGTAACTGATTACTTTTTTCAAGTAACTTGACCAACACTGGTTATAACTGACTTACTCTGGATCTCCTCTCAGACTCAGGAGGGGGCGAGCGGGCCGGCTTTGTAGTTGGAGTCGGACCAGCAGAGACAATGGGCTCACTGACCTCCACTCCCCAAGTCAGTCACCACGAGGACAAGTTCTTTGTTTAGAGATGATTTAATCCAAGCTCACCAACAACATCACTCAGCTGTCCTCGTCAGAACTAATAAAATAAAAGCAGTTACATTTAGAGACGTCAGTTTACTAAACATAAAAATATTGCTCTTCTAGCCTCGCTCACATATTCTGTAAAGATTAAATGACTTAAATCACGTGGTTTACAAAAACACATTGTTACCAAACTCAGCAAACAATTGCGCGTCCAGAAATAACTGTTTTATCTCGTTTGACATGGAAACTTAAAATTACAAAGACACACTGAACGCACCTTCCTACCAGCTGTAACCTAACAGGAGAATGTACGTTCGTCTTCGCAGCTGCAATACATACCTGACAAAAAGCAACGACCATGCCATGCACCTACTGCTTCATAAATTGGATTTAACACAATACTTTGATGTGGGTTCTTCAAAAAGTGCCAATTTTTAAAACTGCGATAAGACACAGAAAAGTCCAAGGTACTAACACATTCTTCTTCTTCTTCTTTTTAAGTTTTATTGGTGGTTTGCAAAAAGTAAAATGGTGCGTTACCGCCACCAACTAGTATGGAGTGTCGATCCTCAAGCCCTCCCCAAATGTTTACTCTGTGTTAAAAACTGGAATAGGGCCTGATAAGACTCACGTCTTGAGTCCTTTTGCAGTAAATCAATAAGATCCAGTTTCATTTTTATGTTACTGAGGTTTTGGATCAGTTACCTTCTCTCCACCTGATATTTCTGACAGTGTAATCTAACATGTTCTATAGTTCACCCTTCTCTGCAGTAATCTCGTTTCCCTGCATCATGTTTCCCTGTCATGAATAGTTTTGTGTTCAAACCAGTATGTCCAAACCTTATTCTAGACATGACCACCTCCTCCAAATTGTGCTTCTCATTTCTCCTGCTCTCCTTTGAATGTTATTACAAGCATCGTCCCCTCCTTTCTTTATCCATTGTATTCCTCCCTCTTCTGAAACCACTTTGATGTTTAGATATGCATCCTTTATTTTCTGTATAATACATTAATTTGTCATTTATTATTCGCTCCGTTATTTTAAAGATGCCAGATGTTAAAGCCATGAATCTGTAATTTCCTGGATTTGTATCATCCTTTCCTGGTTCATGTATGGACACAACCTCATTTTTAAGCTGATTTGATAAATCATCCGTATCTTCTGTTTCAGTAAATCCCTATTCTCTATGATGGCATTTCTCTTCCTCTTCGCCCTGCTTCTCTAATATTGCCTGAACTGTGGATTTTAACAAACGTTTTTGCCAACACATTTGCCTTCTCCTTATTTTTCACTGCTCTTGCCTCTCCGTTCCTCAAGATTGGATATCCATACTCCTCTATTATTCCATCCATCCGACCGTACCAGCTTTATTTATATGGTTTTATGTTAAAGTTCATACAGCACTTTACAAAGTACTGTATATATACACACACAGGTAGATTTGAAAAAAATAAGTGAAATAAAAATTAAAAATGTTTTTAAAGAAAGTTGAGTCAACCCCTTAAAATAGTGCCAAAGGCTTCAGCAAATCAATATGTTTTCAGATAAGTTTTAAACTCAGAAAGAACCTGCCTAACGTGCAAGTACAGATTATTCCACAACAACGGATGCATCACTAACCCCACAATAAAGTGTGTTACAATATTCCAGCCTAGATGTAACAAAGGCATGTATTACTGTCTCATAACACTCCTTTGATAATGTGACCAAGTGGTCGGCGGGGTTCTAAAAGAAATAATAAAATGACAACGCCACCTAAGGGAATTTCACCCCCAGGAAATATATGTTTAAGAAAAATAGATTAAAAAAAGGAATAAAAAGAGGCCACACAGATTCAAGGATGCACACTGAGGCAGGTTGGCTCCAATATTAAAACAGTTTTATTTATAGTAAAAATAAAATATTTAGAAACCAAGATGTAGCGTCATTGTTGACAGTGTCCTAAAGTGAAAATAAAACAATCATGGAACTTGGACTTACCAGCAGCCGTGGACCCAAAAGAAAATCACACAAAACAAAAATCACTGCAGCCCACCAGGTGCTGTACAAAAGAAAGTGTGAAAACGACTCACCACCTGAGGTCCCAGGGCCACTGGCACGTCCTTCGTCCACTGAAATAAAACAGAAATATGTTAAAAGAATAAAAGGGACACTGAGCGTCTGGCTCGCTACAGATCATAAAAACTAAAAACACACTTTAATAAAAGAAACCGCACACACACCACACTGGAAGGCTTATGCCCCACGGGTCCACTCGTACTGGTAGTAGTTGTCCAAGCCTCAATCGCAAGCTGGTCTGGCTCCCCACAGGCTAAGACCAGCAACGGAGGCAATTTAAAATTCCCGGTACGACACTCGGGCAAAGGATTGCTTCAGCCCGATCACAGAAGCGTGGGCACACGCAACAGTCCAGAGATAAAATAAAACCAGGCGAACCAGGAAATGGTAGGCCTACTTAATAAAACAAGATAAGACACGATAAAACAATTCAAAACCAGACAAGACAAGACAGCAGGCTCCACTGAGGAGGAGTCCTCACAACAGCGGCTAGGCAGGCGTCTTGATTCTTCAATTAAAGCTGTGTGAGTTGCCACGGAGGTGAAGGCAGCGATCAAACCCTAAAACAGATAAATGTAGCCTTAGCCTCTGGTAGCTGTTAATGCTAATAAAAATAGTTTTAACGGCTTACCCCAGGACCGGAGGCGCTATACTCTCACTGGTGGAGGATCACACAAGCACCTCTCTAAGCAACGCCGGAATAAAACAACCTGCCGCGCTACAACAGACCGCAAAAACTATTACTATACATCCCAATACTGAGAGGGAATCTGAGGTTAAGCAAGAGCATACCTGTGGCTGTCATACGATCTACTCTTGCTGATCAGTCCGTCGCAGAGTGCCAGCATTTACTGCTGCTTTGCGCTGAATGCATGGGAGGAATGGTCCAGAGAAGCACCAGCTTAGCTTTATACCTGATGCCAGCCTGCAATCAGTATGCAGGTGGGTTCCCAATTGACCTAGTTTTGCAGTGAGAGCGAGCGCAGGAGAGAGCAGTAGAGCGAGCGAGCAAGAGAGAGAAAAGAAAGGCGAGTAGCCCATCCGGCTACAATAAGATGGGCTTTATTTTGGCTAATTGCCTCAAATATAAAAGCTTGATCTTACGATCTTATCTTTGCCACCTCTAAGACTGCATTACAAGTACAAGAATTTAATCAGCAACATCAACATTTATATCAATCTTTTGTATTTCCTGGTCACCGACTAATCTAAATGTTTACCAATCAGCAGTACTGAAACACCACTTCTAAACACCCCCTTTGTCATGTTTCTCTACACTCAGCTCTATCTCAGTCATAGGATAGCGGTCTTTACCTACGGTCGGTACCTGCCATGAACAAATACCTTCCAATGAGTCTGACACTATTGTGAGGTCAGTTGCTGATTCTGAACTTGTTCTAACATTCACTCTTGGACCACTTCCATCATTTAGACACGCATAATGAATGTTTTATTATCTCTATCGTTGCTTCAATCACTGCTCCATTCTGGCTGTTACAGTTAGCCCCATAATGTGCTGTGTGCATTAAAATCCACACACCAAATGACTTTTCTCCTGAAATATATCTCAAGTTCGTATAACTGTTTGTTACAAGGATTGTAAAAACTGACCACTCTGATGCTGCCATTTCTTGACCAGGTTTCAGTTACAATATATTCTAACTGTGTTCCTATAGTTACAACTCTATATTGAGTTTCTTGCCTTACAAATGTTACACATCCTCCTCCATTACCCTCCTTTCTATCTCTGCAGACACCATCTGTCAGGGACGGATAAAGTTAATAGACCCTGCGACCTAAGACTGGAGATGCCCAGGAAAGAGCTTTGTCGCGTGGTGAAAAAGCAGCAGCGAGAGACTTTGTGTTGTTTTCCCTGGGTATTGGATACACTACCCGATACCCGTGGACAGAGATGGGCAGTAACGCGTTACAAGTAACGCATTACAAGTAACATGTTACTGTAATCCAATTTCTTTTTTCAAGTAACGAGTGAAGTAAGTGATTACTATTGAAAAAAAGATAATTGGATTACTGTTACTTTCCCGTGAGCAAGCTGCATTACTGCGTTACTAAAACCGTGATTTTTTTTGCGAGTGTCTCATGACAATGATGTAAGTGAGTGCGACGTTCATGGCAAAAGCTGTGTGCAGATCAACAATGGTATAATATATCGAGTGTGGGCAAGAGTATGAGTGTGCAGCGTTTAAAGCGTGGAAGTACTGACCTTACTTTGAGTTTGATTCTGTAAAAAGTGACAATAACATTACCGTCCGCTGTTCGAAGAAAACCTCTTATTACAGCAAAAAATTCCCCCAAACTTCCGCACAAGCACCAATTAGGCTACGCTGCCACGGGAATGTGAAATTTACAGAGAAACTCAGGATTCCTCCACTGACATGACGGCTGCGACACACCTGCACCAGGGCAAACCTCCGCCTGCCTCACTCCTGCTAAACAGGTGAAAATAGAGCAACAGGACCGCTAGTCTTTGGTTTTAATTATTTTTTTTGCTGTGTTTTACTTCCATCTATTAGAAAGAGTGAGTGTAAACAAAACTAACAATTTTATTTTATATGCTGGAGTTGTACAGAAAATATGTTTAAATAATAAACAAATTTCTTCCAGTCAGAGAATGTTGCATACAATTTAATTTGTGCTTGATGCATACAGTTAAAAGATTAAAACTAATAAAACAAGTTTTAAAAAAGACTTTTTCATTCGATGACATTTTATATGATGGATTATGCAGAAAAAGTTGAATTGGGATTGAAGCGATTGAAGATCTATCCTTCATTACCTGTTCAGGGTGTAAATCATGTTTCTAAAAAGTAACTAAGTAATTAATTACTTTCAAAAATAAGTAATCATTAAAGTAACTGGATTACTTTTGGGGGAAGTAATCGGTAATTAGTTACTGATTACTTAATTAACATGCTCCGCCTCCACCCTCCAACCCAGGCTGCTCATCTGCTCGGGCAGCTGGTAGATTCACAGCCTGGCAAGTTGGAATCATCGTCTACACGGCAGCAACATTCGTGGTGCCGCCACTCCTCACCTCACCCGGATTTCCAGACATCTCAAAAGCCAGGTGTGGTGAGTAATAAGGACAAATTTTCTTTACCCACTCCGTCTGTTTGTTTGTTAAGAGTGGACAGTGAGACTGCAAATGCTGAGGTGGCCTGTAGCTAATTGTCTGCGTGCCGGAGGGGCCCACTTGGCCCGAGCTAGAGCTTTAAGCGCTGGATGGGCCAGCTCAGCCAGAGCTGAAGGTTTGAGCACCGGGGATCTGCAAGCTGTCAGTACCTGCCACACCTGCATGCCCGTGTCCTCATCCAGCACGGCCTGCACTCCTGCCAGTCCAGCAGCCAAACACCAGCCATCAGCCAAGACCATAATCACTGGCCACTTTCCAGGCCAACAGCTAAGGAGCTGTTGAGAGCCACCGGAGCCGTTATGTAATCACTGCCACAGGACCCGGGGCAGGCTGGCTGATCTGTAATGCCACTGCCACTGGACCCGTGGCAGGCTGCCTGAGCTGCAATGCTGCCGCCACTGGTCTCATGGCAGGCCACCTGAACTGTTTGACCGCTGCTGGCTGACCTGCGGGAGGCCGCCTGAACGGTCTTGCCGGTGTTGCCACCAACCAAGTTGGCCACCAGAACTTGGCTTGTGGGACTGTGTGCCCCGCTGCTGGAGGTGCAATTCTGACCGCAGAATTTTAATCCCTACTTGCATTTTATTTGCCCCAAAAACAGTTATGTACAAAACAACGGTGAACACAGCAGGTCCGTACAAAGACGGAGTTGACGAAAAGGCAAGAAAAAAAAGCACGAGGAAAAAAACTCAAAGGATTGAAAGGGTCAGACCCATACGAGCATACAGTGTGGAGTAAGGACGTTAGCGTGCTGCCCAACTTTCATCACGCACATATTTATTATTATATGGTCCTAAGTGTGAGTGCATACACTCTCAAAATGTTTAGTAACTTCAGATCCCTGCAACAAGCCCAGGTCCAGTTTACTTTGGTGATTTGGACTATTCCATTTCACAGCTGTTGGTTTTTTCCTTTATCTCGTGTACAGGCCAACGCAATCTATTTGTCGTTTCAGGTTGTAGTATTACACAACATTTTCGGTTCTAATAGAAATAAAATAAGTGTTTTATAATTCATTCATCTTATTTTCTTTATTTATAACTGGCATTATTGTTTCACTCTATTATAGATAGGGATGGGTATCAAAAACCGGTTCTTGTTGAGAACCGGTTCCCACTGTTTCAATTCCTTGGAATTGTTTGCCACTTTTGCAAACGATTCCCTTATTGATTCCAGTCTCCCCGAATGACGTCACCACGTTGCGGAGCATCATTTACCTGGCAGGGCGCCTAAGCGGCTCAAATGCTCAAAAGTTTGGTTATACTTTACGAGAACGGATGACAACAGGGCAACTTGCAATACTTGCAAAGTAGATATTTAACTTAAGGGAGGAAACACTACGAATATGCAAAAGCATTTGCTCACAAAACACGCGATAACCTTAAATGAAGGTCGTGTTTTTAATTCCGCTCTGGACTCGTGAATCTCAACCCAGCAGCAGCGGTAACGTTTGCACGTCCTCTCCCGTTAATGCGGCGGGTAAATAATCAACTAACAGTGCATATTATGTTAGCGCCATCTGCCTTATTACAAAACCTGCCATTACTGTGCATTTAGGTGACCATGATGAGAGAGACAGAGTCTGGCTGGCTCAGAGGCTGGCAGTTCTCACTGCAGTCTACCGGTAGCGTCTCCTTTCAGGCCAGGATAGATGAATGTCACCGAGCAGTGACTAAGTTTGTGGTCAAAGGCTTGCACCCATTTGCCACAGCAGATGCCCCCGATTTTCGGTAAGTGAATGTGTTTAATTGTAGGCAGGGACATTACTGGATATTCTTGTGTAATTGCTACAGAATAATTTATGTTATACTTTGTTATTGCTACAGAAGAATATTTATTTTATTATTTTACATTTACAACTTTTTTTCCTGGGGACCCTGTGACACCCCATTGAAGAGCCATAGGCTGTGGATCTCTTACGATCTCACTGTTGGGTTTGTAAGGCCATGTTACTCCTAAATTTCTATCTTGTTCAAAGAGAAGATATAAAACAAAGTTCTAAGCTAATCGACCTTAGTGTTCTCCTTTTTTAAAAAGAATCGATAAGAGAATTGATAATGAATCGAATCATTAAACAGAATCGAAAATGGAATCGGAATCGTGAAAATCTTATCAATACCCATCCCGAATTATAGAATCTTACAAGAAAGAGGCAAAATTGTAAAAATCCATTATACTTTATTAGCTGCTTTGGTGAAAAACAAATCAACAATGCAACAAAAAACATTGCAAACAACATACTGGAAAACAGTTATCACTTGATTGCTTCAATACAACACTTGGGCACATATATGCAGGACTTTTCGTGGCTGTTTTGATCTCGCTCTCTGTCTTAACCGATCAAATCTCGCTGTGGTAGCAGCTTTAAACTCGGTATGACCCAGGTTGATAGAGGGTGCCCAGTCTGGATGGTTTCCATTGTGTTTCCTACAAAACACAATAAACATTAGCCCGCAAAGCCACAGTGAACAAAGCAGCATAGCGCAACGAATTCAATTCAAATCAATAGAAGACTTATTTGTAACCTACATCAACAATTATGTTATGATAAATTACGTAATAATTACAACAGAAGACTTACCTTTGTGGGAATGCTTGGAGCAGACTAACATGTGAGCTGGAGAGTTCTGGAACGTTATATTTGGTCTTCGAATGGCTGCAATCCAGGCCATCCATTGGCTGTTTGTTACATCGGAAACATGGCTTAAACAATTTCTCTTCCACAACGTAATCCGATAAAAAACGATGTCTTTGCCCGTCGGCTTCCTGTGGCTGTCATGCGATCGGTTATTGCAGTTAATAATACAACAGCTTCTTGCCATTCTTTGTGTTTCTTTTTATTGCTGTGTGACTGTTTTCATGTGAAAGCCTGCGTGCGCTAGTACCGCTTGCCACTCGTACCTACAATTCTTTGCGGTTTTACCCCGGAATGACGTCACATTTTCAATCTCTATAAAAGCGCTACGAAGAAGGCTGCTTTTTGAAGGATTTTAGCTGGAGCCACGAGCCAGCAGCCTTTCCTCGCTAGCGAGCAATTTGGAACCTTAACAGTTGCAGTCCGGATGGGCCTGGGCCCCCTTTCCCTGGCGGGTCGCAGAGTATGGGGGTGCCTACTGGGGTCAGCGGGGCAGCTGGCCCCCTTCCTTCCCTCCCCATCTCCAGCTGCCTCCCTCTTCCCGCTCCACCACAATGACCCACACATGCAGGGCCTTGGGGTAAAGGTGTGTCACCAGGGTGCAGGGGAGGCACCCCCCCCCTCCCATCCCCTTCTGGCTGCCTGTGCCTGAATTTTATCCCACAACTTAGACATTCACATTACTCACACTCTCATAACACATACATATAGGACCTTGGGGGTGGGCACGCTACACGTCATCCAAAAGACCATCAGGGTGTACATCCTTTTTTGCCTTTAAACAATAATTCTGATGGCAAAAGAACCAAATGGGACAGGCAGAAAAAAAAGAAAAAAAAAAAAAGAATATGCTCACCCTGGCTTAGTTTAAAGTCAGTTAGTGCCTGCCTGCGAGAGAGTGTGTTTTTACGGCTGCCTCTGGTATTTTTTACCCCAGGAGAAATGTGGAAACAGGAGGCCAACAAGGAGTGCGAAGACACTGGAGCGGAGAGCACAAAAGATACGCAATTTTGGCAGAAGACATGACATGGGAGTCAAGGGAGAGCACGGAGATATATTGTCATTTACTGCACTGTAAATAAATGCACCGTTTGCAGTGAAGAGTCCTGCGTTCTTAGTCCTATTTTCCCCACATCCCCGTGTTCTGTAATGCAGACCTTTACATCAGCATAGCCTTTAATAACAAAATACAAAGTACAGGGTGGGCCATTTATATGGATACACCGTAATAAAATGGGAATGGTTGGTGATATTAAAGTCCTGTTTGTGGCACATTAGTATATGTGAGGGGGCAAACTCCTCAAGATGGGTGGTGACCATGGTGGCCATTTAGAAGTCGGCCATCTTGGATACAACTTTTGTTTTTTTCAATAGGAAGAGGGCCATGTGACACATCAAACCTATTGGTAATGTCACAAGAAAAACAATGGTGTGCTTGGTTTCAACGTAACTTTATTCTTTCATGAGTTATTAACAAGTTTCTGACCACTTATAAAATGTGTTCAATGTGCTGCCCATTGTGTTGGATTGTCAATGCAACCCTCTTCTCCCACTCTTCACACACTGATAGCAACACCGCAGGAGAAATGCCAGCACAGGCATCCAGTATCCGTAGTTTCAGGTGCTGCACATCTCGTATCTTCACACCATAGACAATTGCCTTCAGATGACCCCAAAGGTAAAAGTCTAAGGGGTGAGATTGGGAGACCTTGGGGGCCATTCAACTGGCCCACGACGACCAATCCACTTTCCAGGAAACTGTTCATCTAGGAATGCTCGGACCTGGCACCCATAATGTGGTGGTCACCATCTTGCTGGAAAAACTCAGGGAACGTGCCAGCTTCAGTGCATAAAGAGGGAAATACATCATCATGTAGCAATTTCAAATATCCAGTGGCCTTGAGGTTTCCATTATTGAAGAATGGAGCCACTATCGTTGTACCCCATATACCACACCAAACCATCACCTTTGTTGTTCCAACAGTCTTGGAGGGATCCATCCAATGTGGGTTAGTGTCAATCAATCAATCAATCAATCAATCAATCAATCAATCTTTATTTATAAAGCACTTTTCATACAAAAAAAACTGTAGCACAAAGTGTCAGACCAATAGCGGTGGTTTTGTTTGTTAACTTCACCATTCACATAAAAGTTTGCCTCATCACTGAACAAAATCTTCTGCGTGAACTGAGGGTCCTGTTCCAATTTTTGTTTTGCCCATTCTGCAAATTCTGTGCGCCGATCTGGGTCATCCTCGTTGAGATGCTGCAGTAGCTGGAGTTTGTAAGGGTGCCATGTGTGAGTAGCTAATATCCACCGAAGGGATGTTCGACTAATGCCACTCTCCAGTGACATGCGGCGAGTGCTACGCTGTGGGCTCTTGCTGAATGAAGCTAGGACAGCCACTGATGTTTCTTCATTAGTGACAGTTTTCTTGTGTCCACATTTTGGCAAATCCTACACTGAACCAGTTTCATGAAACTTAGCAAGCATTATGCTGACTGTAGCATGGGAGATGGGTGGTCTCGTAGGGTGTCTTGCATTGAAGTCTGCTGCAATGACCCGGTTACTGCGTTCACCAGATATCAACACGATTTCGATCCGCTCCTCACGTGTTAATGAAAGAATAAAGTTACATTGAAACCAAGCACACCATTGTTTTTCTTGTGACATTACCAATAAGTTTGATGTGTCACATTGCCCTCTTCTTATTGAAAAAACAAAATTTGTATCCAAGATGGCCGATGATAGGTTTGTAACATAAACCTATTCGCTGGAACGTTCAAGACAATTCTACTACACAGCAAAAACAAGAAACAAGCAGGCAAAGTTCTTTATGTTTCTCATATACAAGGAAGACCAACTGGACAAACGCCGTTCCTTCACTTGACCCCAGTTGTTCTTGTTTGCTCCCTCGCAACAATGCTCTTTTATTGAGGTTACATGAATATACATAGGTTCATTAACATATGACGTCTACATACACACGAGGAATACCTTGCCTGTGCGTTGTGTGTGTGTGTGTGTGTGTGGGGGGGGTCAGAGTGTGACCCCATAAACGACTTCCCTAAACCTGCTGGTCTGGAAGTCCAGCAGTTCATCCAAACAAAACGCACTTAGACTAAAACAGATATAGATATGTTTATCCTACCATAAAACAATAAGAGAAGGTACGACCTCTCCCATGCTCCCAGGATGTGGGTGTGAATGCCAGAACACTCTGGAATGCACACAAAGTCTTTGCAGACTCCTAAGGATCACACATCCTATCACTAAGTAAGTAAGTAAGTAAGGTTTATTTATTAAGCGCTTTTCATAGACAGGTAGTCACAAAGCGCTGCACACAGAGATTAAAATAAACAGTACAATAAATAGCAAAATGCACAATATACACAATATAGAATTTAAATGTAAATTAAAAAAAAAAAATATATATAAAAATGTAAAAAGCACTGGTCAACAGAAAGCTTGTTTAAACAGTAAAGTTTTTAACTGTTTTTTAAAGGATTCCACAGAGTCAACCAAACGTAGTTGTAGAGGTAGACTGTTCCACAGCCTTGGTGCCACAGCCTGAAAGGCTTTGTCCCCTTTCGTCTTCAGACGTGTTCTGGGAGCAACCAACAAACTCTGAGTCTGTGAGCGGAGACGGCGAGCAGTAGTGTATTTTGTGAGAAGCTTGGATAAATAATCTGGGGCCTGGCCATTTAGTGCTCTGTATGTTAAAACAATAATTTTAAAACGAATTCTAAAATCTATTGGGAGCCAATGTAAAGAACATAAAATAGGAGTGATGTGAGCTCGCTTGCTAGAGCGAGTTAGCAGTCTGGCTGCTGCGTTTTGTATAGCTTGGAGGCGAGAAAGAGATGATTTATCCAAGCTGGTAAACAGGGAATTACAATAATCTAAACGTGATGACACAAATGCATGGACAATTTTTTTTGTCCATGCATTTGTGTCATCACTACACAATCGATTATACGCCTCTAAGCATATATGGTTAAATATTTCCCAATACAAATGACAATAGGGCCAGGCAATAACATGAGTGAGGCACTCGCTTCCCCCCCAAGACCCAAGCAGCCACAGGAAACAAATCTATTCTTTATAATGTGATTTATTTACAAAGTGAAAAAAAAGAGGAACAACAAAACGGGAGTGTCAACACTTCAGGGTGAGCCAATGCCAAAATAATAAACAAAAACAAATCTACACAAATCCCGCACCCCTGACCTTAGCAAAACAAAGTCCAAAAATAAAGACAGAGTCTGACCTCCTTAACTAATTCAAAACAGGAGAAAACTGGTGATCAAAAGAAACGGCAGCTCACCCCTACCCACTCCACTTCCACAACGTTCAAACAGCACTGCAGCCAGCGGCTGCCACAGGTACACTGCTGGGTCATGAGGAGAAACACGAGGACCTCTCCCGCCGTACTCCAGCCTCCTTTTCATGGGCGGGTCCTCCGGCTGGAACCAGTCACGTTGGGGCGGTGTGTCCACGCACCAATCGGAGAAGGGCCCTGGCACAGCTGAATTAACATAAAAAGATACATCACCTGCACAAAATAAACACATGAACAAGCACGTTCGTAACACATATACTAATGTGCCACAAACAGGACTTTAATAGCACCAACCATTCCCATGTTATTACAGTGTATCCATATAAATGGCCCACCCTGTAGGTTTAAGCCAGTTGTCCTGGATACAAATGATTTCTGGGTTTTTTTGTGCATTTTTTCATGAATTCTTTAAACTCTTCTGCATTTGCAATTTCATATCCCAAGATAAATATTTCCTGTGTTTTATATTCATATCTGCATGACTTCTTCTTGTTGCATCTTTTGAAAAATTATCAGCCTGTTCATTTCCATCTGCAGGAATCCATAAAAATGTATTGCTTTTCCTCTATGTTTAATTCTAAAGATCAAATGAATTCTATCAAAAGGAATATCTTGTCTAGAATCCGAACACATATTACATAGAATTGGCGTGGAGCGTAGATGTCACGGTCCCTGTGTCTGCCCAGCCGGCCCCACAAGGCCATATGTGTTTTTGTGTACGTTCTCCTCTCACCTCCCCACCGGGGCGGAGCTCACTGCAGGCTCCCACCCTCGGCGCACACACCTGTGTCTCATCAGGCTCCAATTACGGGTTGGACACTTAAGGCCAGGACGCAGACAGTCCCATCGCTGGATGATTGTGCGCGACACGTTAGTGAACCTCAGCTCAGTGTACCTCTGTGAATTTTCCCTGTGATTCTCTGCGTTAGCATAACCCACCTTTTCCTGTGCACAGTTTCCCCGGACCCATGACCAATCCGATGTGTGAACCTTTTGTGAAGAGAGGAGCGAGAGTGAATGTGATTCCCTTCCCGGACTTTCCTTTATGACCTTGGACCCCCGCTATTCCCCCACTGTATATATCTTCACCTGGTGACTTTGTAATTAAACGGTGTTCTTTGCATTGAACTGTGCTCTGCACCTGAGTCCTACTACAGTCCGTGACAGTAGAGGGTCTTTTTGCTACCTGCTTACACATCATATCAACATAACAGTCAGGAGGATATTTTCTGGGCCAAAGGGGGTCTGAACACAATGAACCAGAAGTAGATAAATAAGAATCAGTAGTAGAATAAAATCAAATAATCAAGGCAGGCAGGTGTCTTTGTCTCTGCCATTCCAGGAAAAAGAGCAGATAACGAGAGTCGTGAGCGGAGAAGGCGACTCAAAGGGAGACGACAGGACTGTCACGTCGGTTCCTGAAGAAGATCATAATAATGATGTGTTATTGTTGGGGTATAAAGCTTTCTGTGAAGTCAGATGGCTGTTTTCATAGAGGTCCACTGCTGGTAAAGGTAACTCAGGTGTGGCACCACTCCTGAGTTACCTTTACCATCAAGCATCATGCCAGAAGAGCGACAGGTGTATTGTCTGTACTGCTCCAGTTGTGAGCATCTGAAACAACTTCAGAAAAACACATGTGTGAAGGCATATAAGAACTGCTGGCGCTGTGGCCATGCCTACTAGGCTGCTAAGTGTGATCGTACGACTACTTGCAAGCAATTTATAAGCACCCACCTGGATGCCCTCCATGCTGTAAATATAAAGCATGTTCCAGACAACGGGCCGGCTCCCAGAGAAAATTATGTATTCAATCTGGATCAATGGTCAGGCTGCTGCCAAGTACTGCTGTTAATATTTAATCATGGAAAGTACAATTTACATTGTAAGGTTGACCCTATACAACAGGGGTCTCGAACTCCAGGCCTCAAGGGCCGGTGTCCTGCAGGTTTTAGATGTGTCCTTGATTCAACACAGCTGATTTAAATGGCTAAATTACCTCCTCAACATGTCTTGAAGTTCTCCAGAGGCCTGGTAATGAACTAATCATTTGATTCAGGTGTGTTGACCCAGGGTGAGATCTAAAACCTGCAGGACACCGGCTCCAGTGGCCTGGAGTTCGAGACCCCTGCTATAAAATATCCTTGCATCCTTGCTCTTATACACAGCGACTTTACCATTTCTGGTTCGGGACCACTGTCTTCTAAAGGCTGGTAAATCTTCTGGTACAAAATGTGGATAGGTAAATATGATGCATTCAGCTAGAAATGGACCGGACATTGTACACTCCAATAGTGGATTTAGTGTACATGGAACATGACAGTGCAGTTACAAGTGTGTGTGTGTGTGTCTGTGTGGTCCCGTGACAAACAATTATCAGTTGATCAGTGGTCATGACACTTTGCATACTAATGATCAAGGAACTGACCTCGCAGCCCATTGTTCATTCATTATGCAAATGTACTGTTTATAAGATTGGAGAAACCTGCAGTCAGCTGAGACTGCAGAAGTCTCTTGAATGAGTTACGAAACGTTTGTTCCACTGAAAACGCTACGTCCAGATGAACAGAATCAACTTCTGGGATTTCCTTACCTGGATGATTGAGCATACATCAAGATATTACCCACAATCTGCTTCTCCCCACCGCATCTGCTTCTCCCCACCGCAGGGAAAAGGGTAACACCACCTGGGTCTGGGTGCAGTTTCCCCTCCAGGGGCAAGGGTACCTAGACCCGGTTCTTAGAGTACGCTTGGGGAGTGTGATTGTGTGTACAGCGTCTCTTTATGTCTGTCTCCACGTTGGTTGAGTGTGGAGTAATTGCATATGTGAGCATGAGGGTGGGAATGGATGTTTGTATCTGTGTGTGCCTGTATGTCTGTGTCTATATGTCAGGTTGGGTATCAGACGCCACCTCTCTGGGGACATCTCAGGCCCTCCAAGGTTTGGAGGCCCATCTCCCCCCACCACTTCCCCTGCCGGTGGCGGACGCCCTCAGACATCGGTGCGTTGGTGGTTCTTTGTGTCCGGGGATGGGCGCCCAGGTACACACCGGCTCACTCCTTGGCGGCTGCTTATCGAGGCCTGGAGCCTGGGGCTCGCTCGGGCCACTTCAGGGGTGGGGTGCCCTCGGCCTCTCGGCCCGGGGCTCGGTCACTCAGGCACAGCTGGCTGCCGGCGGAGCTCACGGGCACGTCACTGCAACCCCCCTGGCTTCTGCTCCGCGGCTGCTGAGTGACCCCTCATCTGGGACTCTTTCTGGGATAGTGGCGCGGCTGCCCCTCTGTTGGTCTTCCTTGGTCTCTTGTGTTCTGGGGGCCTCTGGATGTCTGGAGTTTTGATCTCCTCCATACCTGCTTCATACCCTGGAGGACGGGGCAGTGGCCCCCCACACCCTCTAGCAGATCATTACATGAAGGAACCTTTTAAAATAACAAGCGCGTCCATGCTCACAGGTGTACACACAGGTGATCACACACACAAACTACACCCTTTTTGGCTCCTACCTCAAAGCACACTGTGCGCTGTCGATCTCACGTGCTGCACAATAATGTTTAATATTTAGTATTTACTGTCATATTCCCATATATCATTGTGATGTTGTTTATTACTCTCGTTTTCTTCTGCTTGCTTTCTTTTTTCTTTCTCAACAGGTGATCCAGGTGATCGATATGTATTTTTTGTCTGCTTATTCTGTTGGTTTTTGTTTTTTGCCCTTTTTCCCCGTCCCTCTTCTCAGCTGGTTTTCTTTCCCTCTTTCTTTCTCCCCTTTCTTTCCACCAGGCAAGTCTGTCCCGTATTCAGCAAGTGAAAATAAAATAAACAATAAAAGGTGAATCAAATGGACCATTACGGCAAGGCTGGGATGGTCCATTTGGTAAAGTAAATCCGTTGGGCATCTTTCTTCGCCTTTAGACAATAATTCTGATGGCAAAAGAACCAAACGGGACAGGTTTAAAAAAAAAGAAAAAAAAAAAAGATACCAATAGAGGCAGTGATCAGATTCACTGGTTTGATGAACACAGTTTTATTGTTGTTTCATTTATTTATCTGACTACTGGAAAACAATTGTTTTTGTTTTAAAGGTTTTCATTAACATCTTTATCACTGTCAGTTTTACAACCTTTTTGCAGACAGACATCAGTCATAGCCATCACACCAAACCAAAGAAGTAACGATTAAACAAGCTATTAAAAAAAACAAAAAAACAAAAAGGAGAGTTCTTGGCCATCGCTCGTCTCACTAAAGAAGAAAAGAAGAAGAAAGAAAGGAGAGAAAAAAAAAGATATAACCCACAATTACTTAGGTACACGAGAACAAAGGGACAGCAAGTCAGTTTCTTACAGAGGAAGAAATAAATAAATAATTATACTGCAATTAATTTTAAGCAGTGTGTAAATATTCAGAAAAACACGGAAAGATACATCACATCTTTATACATTTTATTTTTCATAGGATTCAGTTAATCTTTAACATACTGCCTGGATGAAAATGACTGAAATTTATGACTTAAAATAAAAGTATTTTTACTGCAATGTAGAAAAAATGTAGGTTTGTCTCTTCATGGAGCAAAACACACTCACATCCTGTAAGAAAACACAGACCACTGAAAACTTTACACATGGGTAAGAATATATTTAATTTTCTAAATACTGCCTGTTTAAAAATAACACAAATTTATCAATTTACCTTTTTTGCTGTAACATTAAAAATTGCAGGAGGGGTTGTGTCTTTGTTGAGCAAAACAGACTCACACAACATTGTAAGACAATAGAGCCAATTTAAAACACATTTCATGTGAGTTACAATAGAAGTGGCACAGCACTGACACTGATAATTACCTCACGATGAACAGCCAAATAAACAGTAACAGGTCTGACAGTTTGACCCAGAAGGTGAACTCTTCTGACATTTTGCTTTTCTTGTGATCAGATGATGGAGTAATGTTTGCTCTGTATGCTGTTTGTGGACACAGCCAGTGAAGTTTAACTTGCTAAACTTGTATTGGGATAACTAACTCCATAAGCTAAGATTTTGTGATCGCGGCTCAATTGCTTCACAATATTCATGATCTTCTCTTAAACTCTTTTTCTTTCCATCCTGTCTTGCAGCTCTATTGTCATCATCCTTTCCTGAGTATTGCCCTCGCTTTGAAAAAGAAAGAAGGGGCTCAGAATTGATGTAATCCTCCCCCCACCTTCAACCCAAGTATGTGCGGTAGTCACTGCTACCACACATACATGTCCTGAACCACGCTCACATACCTCTCTGTCACTTCTGACTTCATCATGCAGTACCACAGTGCCTCTTTTTGCACCCTTTCATGGTTTCACTAGATCTACAAAGACATAGTGAAGCTCTGACTTTCTCAGGAAATTAAAGCTGAATTCTGTGAAGCCTGATCTCAAGCTTTTTAAGTTTGACGCAGCATCCAGAAGAACTTTTGTTCAGATCCCCTGTTTCTCCCACTGTGTTCAAATGAACCCTGTCAGGGTAATGTCCCATTGGTCTGCCACTTTTCTCACAGGAGGACACTTTGTGGGTCTTTTGATGCCTCAATAGACGTTTGTTATGGATGAAAGACCTTCCACACTGACCACACACAAATGTTTTAACTCCAGAGTGGGTGAGCTGATGTGATTTTAACCTTTCAATCTCAATAAAAGCCTTTCCACAGTCACCACATACAAATAATTTAACTCTAGAGTGGATGAGCTGATGTGAGTTTAAGCCAGTCTTTTGAGTAAAGGCCTTTCCACAGTCACCACATACAAATTGTTTAGCACCACTGTGGATGAGCTGATGTCTTTTTAAGTGACTAACGTAAGCAAAAGAGTTTCCACACTGATCGCAGCTGAAAGATTTCTCTCCACTGTGGATGAGCTGATGTGATTTTAAGTTGCACTTCTGAGTAAAAGACTTTCCACAAAGATCACAGCTGAAAGGTTTCTCTCCACTGTGGATGAGCTGATGCATTTTTAACCTATCAATCCCACTAAAAGAATTTCCACACTGATCACAGGTAAAAGGTTTAACTTCACTGTGGACGCCCTGATGTTTCTCTAAGTGATCTCTATCCTGAAAAGACTTTCCACACTGATCACAGACAAATGATTTACCTCCAACATGGATCATATGATGTCTCTTTAAGTGACCTTTCCGTGTAAAAGACTTTCCACACTGATCACAGTTGAAAGCTTTAAATTTCGTGTGGACGACCTGATGTAATTTTAAGCTCCATCTCAGAGCAAAGGTCTTTCCACATTGATCACAGCTAAAAGGTTTAACTTCACTGTGGACGACCTGATGTGTTTTTAAGTTCCATCTCTGAGTAAAGGTCTTTCCACATTGATCACAGCTGAATGGTTTCACACCTGTGTGGATCAGCTGATGTGATTTCAATTTACAAATCCGAGTAAAAGACTTTCCACACTGATCGCAGCTGAATGGTTTCACACCGGTGTGGATCAGCTGATGTGTTTTCAAGCTGCATCTCTGAGTAAAGGTCTTTCCACACTGATCACAGCTGAATGGTTTAACTTCACTGTGGACGAGCTGATGTGCTTTTAAGCGGTGACTCTGAATAAAAGACTTTCCGCACTCACCACAGCTGAATGGTTTCACACCGCTGTGGATCAGCTGATGTACCTTTAAATGATATTTCTGAGTAAAGGTCTTCCCACACTGATCACAGCTGAATGGTTTCACACCGGCGTGGATCAGCTGATGTGATTTCAAGTTACAAATCTGAGTAAAGGTCTTCCCACACTGATCACAGCTCAAGCTTCTGTCCTCCCTGTTGGCGCGCTTGCGTCTTCTGGGCTGCTTCATAGCGGGAAAAGTCTTTTCCACAGGGATCGCCGCTGGCTCATCTTTACTTGCTGGTGCTGGATGTTTTTGGTTGATATCATCCATGTGCTGAGTTTTCGGCCTGCTTTCACTTCTTTCTCCTGTAATGACAAAGAACCCAAACAGTGACATCAGGTCTATACCTTCAGCTCATCCCCAAGTGCCCCCTCTTACCTCACAAAGATAAACAGTTTCACCATCTGCCAAACATCTCAGGTGCCTGGGGACGCTATGCTGTGGTAAATATTTGAAGTGAGCTCATTTTGGGGATAAAGGTAGTAAAAGTTCAACTTGTGAATAAAATATTGGCTTGTGTGACTTCAAAGTTTTTTAGTTTTTACTTTGTTCAAATTTGAAGAACATCACACTTACAATGTGCAGTTCAGGTTGTATGTGTGAGAGCTGCACAACCAAATCCACACTGACTCAGATTTCCCTCTGATTAACCACAAGGAGAAAAGACGTCAGAAAGAATATGAAAGAAGAGAAGTGGAAAAGGAAAACAGAGCATTTTTAATGAGGTCATGCTGAGCCTCTTGTCCCGATTGTTTCATGTTGAGCTGAGAACAAACAACCGATACTCACATCAGGTCCAGTCAACAACAATTATGTATTAAGCACATATGTGGGAGACGTACACGATACCACCCTCAGTGTAGTTCAGTAGATCTCAAAGAGGAAGGACGAGAACGTCTTTATTTAAAGGGTTGTACACGCCCAAGATTCATGAGCAAGTTACATATCATGCATCAGCGACAGTTAGCTGCATCTCATTTTTACAACACTTAGAATGCTGTTTCGAGACCCTTTCACCCCCAGCTGTCTCCTGTTGTTCGTTATGAGGCCCGTGATCGTGTACGCCACATCCTGAGTACATCCTGTTCTAACCGCCCCTGTGCAGACACGTATGCAGTTACAAGCAAAACACTTCTTTTAATGTGTTTTAGTTTAAATATTCTTTTGCTTATTGACTGACTGACACTTATTGAAATACTGCTACATGTATATTTCCCACAGTCTCCACATAGATCACTCCACAGACATCACCTTCATATGAAGGGAAACAGAGAGTTTATCTCAAATGATAAAACATTGACGTACTGAGGCGGACAAACAGAGAGGCTAAACAGAAGGCAGAAATCAAACCAAAATGAGCTAAGAGAGAGAGACCCTGTAGAAAATGATAAAGTTAAGCAACCAATGTAGTTATAACTGACTTACTCTGGATCTCCTCTCAGACTCAGGAGGGGGCGAGCTGGTCTGGAGTCGGACCAGCAGAGACAATGGGCTCACTGACCTCCACTCCCCAAGTCAGTCACCACGAGGACAAGTTCTTTGTTTAGAGATGATTTAATCCAAGCTCACCAACAACATCACTCAGCTGTCCTCGTCAGAACTAATAAAATAAAAGCAGTTACATTTAGAGACGTCAGTTTACTAAACATAAAAATATTGCTCTTTTAGCCTCGCTCACATATTCTGTAAAGATTAAATGACTTAAATCATCACGTGGTTTACACAAACAAATTGTTAATCTCAGCAAATAAGTGCGCATCCAGAAATAACTGTTTTATCTCGTTTGACATGGAAACTTAAAATTACAAAGACACACTGAACGCACCTTCCTACCAGCTGTAACCTAACAGGAGAACGTACGTTCGTCTTCGCAGCTGCAATACATACCTGACAAAAAGCCGTTCATCGATTAGATTTAACACGACGCTTCTCCACAATACTTTGATACGGGTTCTTCACAAAGTGCCCATTTTTAAAACGGTGGCAAAACACAGCAAAGAGCACAGTACGCACACCCCTTCTTCTTCGTCTCCTCCCCCTGTTTCTTCTTCTGTTTTTTAACAAACCTTTATTTAAACATCAGTACAATACAAACTAGAATTAAACAGTACTATATTAAAGGTGTTATGCTTACAAAGAATTGTATACAATAAACAAACAAATAAACATTATTCAGAACCTACAGGGGGAACCTGCTAGGGGGAAAAGTTTAACTGATTAAAGCAAAAAGTAAAGTGATTGAAGGATCTTCATTTTTTTACACACAACCATAGTTTTTATAGCTTTTGGATTAGTAGAGTTCTTAATTGAATTAAGATATTGCACAAGCTCATGGGAAAATACATAAAAAGAGGGATGTCTTCCTAAACATTTGCATTTGTGAACATGACATTTAGCCATTAAGATTAACAAGTTAATCACATATCTGTTGTAAATGTTGAAATGTGTTTGGTGTTTGTGTAGACCAAATAATAAATAGTTCCAAAACAGTACAAATCCTTTAAATAGATTTTCTGAGATAAAAACACATAATCTCTGCCAAAAGTCTTGCACAAGGTTACAAAACCAAAAAAAGCTGCAGAGTAGATTCCTTGCACTTTTTACAAAAGCTACAGTTTGCATCAATGTGTAATTTGAATTTGCTTTGAAGGTCATCTTTAGATAGGTAAATTCTGTGTATTAATTTATAATAAATGTCTTTAACTTTGTTGTTAATTAAAAACTGATTAGTTAGTCTCGAAACTTCATTCCACATAATATCATCAGACAACCGGTTCCAGAAAAAAATTTCATACGGTTCTGTGGTTATACTATCCTGAAATAAAGATCTGATAGATTTGTTGTTGTTTTTAGAATGCTTAGAAAAGCATATCTGCCAACGAAAGTTTGTATTAAAGATGCCAACGGCCTGTGGAATGAAGTGATACTAGGTTTATTCTTAAAAAGCATACAAACCTGTGATGGTACTGAGCCAAATACTTTTGTATAATCATCACGATTTATAGCTAAATTTAAAACCCACCAACTGAAACCAACTCCCTAATGAAGCGAGATCATTCAACTGCAGACCAGACAACAAACGACGGAGGCTCCAGAAAAGTGCAATTGAACGATGAGTTTATTAACACAGGAGAACAACCATCAGCATATGGCCTGTTTTGCTCTGATAAAAATACACTGGGTTCTGGTTTTATAGCATAGAGGATCACACCCCCACATACACGTCAAATACAAGTCAAAAATACATTGTGTACAGTCATTGTTTACAGACAAGGGTACATCTTGTACATCTTAATAACTATAAACAGACATATAACTTCTCTTTTTGATAACACCTTCCTTTTAAGGTAATAAACTTCAAGCTTCAGGGCCTCTAAGGGCTAATAATTGACCCTCGTCCTCAATCTCTAAGTAGACTGAATTGGCGCATGTCTTAAAAAGAAGCAGAAGACACTTGGGCCTTCGCTCAGGCCTGCTACTAGATTTATGTGTATTGTAAGCATGCATGCAATTAACCTGCTATGTTCTCATCTTCCCTCAACATGTATCACCTGGACACTCTCACCAGTGAAGCTTAAAACCCTCTTGGATAGAACATCAACTCTAAACAAGCACAGATATGCAATGTGTATAAAATGAACTAGACCTGTGAATAGAATGAATGTGATTCAATGCAATATGAACCTTATAAGAAATATTACTGATAAAATAATACTGCAAAACATGTTATTAATGCATTTATCATAAGGCAGGTTATGTGGTAACAATAAAAGAATCTCTAAATCCCAACATTCCCTCTTTTGACATTCCAACAAGGAATGTCACCACACTTCGTGTTGTATCACTCCCTGCCCCACTCTATGGGTTCTAAGTTCATCTGGTAGATGCCCTCAACCCAGCCAGGGTTCGCAACCCTCGCCATTACTTTTACCAACAATCCTCTGACACAAGGAATGATACAACATCCAACAATGACCAGTATTCCCAAAAGTACAGTCAAAGAAAACATCACTGACATAGCCACACCTTTCCATTGTCCAAACACAGATGTCATCCAGGACGCCAGCGGATTTTCGATACCTGAGTGTTCATGCATAGTTTTAGACAAAGTTTTCAGTCCCTCCAGAGCTCGGGTTACTGAGCCATCTGCGGCAGTATTATTGGGAATAAAGGTGCAGCACATGTCTCCGAACATGGCGCACACCTCCCTTCTCATGTTAAGGGCCATTCGATTCTGCACGCCCATCAGCGAACTCGGACCTAATTGTTCTGCGAACCCCATCATGGCGTCCCTGGTTAGGTTAGAGAGTCTCAGCAGGTTGTAATGAACATAGTTAATGCGATCAACATTCTTGTTAGGTGTTACCCAAAGAAATATGCTTTCAAATCCTGCAGCTACCAGATTTACCAGCTTGTACTCATCTGGAACTCCCCTGGCACTCCTATGGAGTCTATCCAAGTCGGTGAGTTCAGGCGAGGATCATAAGCATGTGTACCCCGGGTCCCTCTTTTGGCCAAAATATGTCTCTTCCATCTGGCGGCTAAAGTACGTGTGCTGTGTTGTGGAATAGCCTTTACCTGGTTACCAATAAACATAAGCGGAGCTCCCAATCGCACCATCGCACATGTCCCTACGCTTCCCATAGGAACACGAACTAACAGAGTATTTTCCCCACAGTAATAATAGAGCCCACTTCTTGCCCATGTTCCAATTACCGTGCTAGAGTCGCTTACATTGTTGGTGGTTCGTCCCGTGAGTGTGACAGCACACCTAGTTGGGTCGATCTCTCCCACCTTGTACTTTTCATTATCTGTAGAAAACTTAAAACATGTATAGTTATCTTGTTTTGGCATAAATGGTCCCACTATCGTCTGCTTTGAAACGGCAGGGAAAAGTCTGGACAACAAAGTACAGTTGCCAGCAGTCACTGCACTTCTAGTTAACTGTAACATACAATCATAGCCCCACTCATCCTCTAAATGCAATGGTGCGGGCTCTATAAACAAACGTGGCCTAGCTGAAGCACAGGCAACACAGTCAGATACATGTTGTTCTCTAGCATTTTGAGCCACCCAATCAAGCCAGAGGTTACTGTCCTTGAAACCGGTGGCACGCCCGATCAAATCCTGCGGCTTCAGTCTAGAGTAATCTGTTGTCAGAAGTACTCTCCCTTTTGGTTCCTGTTCCTTTTGAGCAACTGTTCTCGAAGTTACCATCTGATCAGTCAGAATGGTGATTAAGCTTTCTGCGAGCGGCTTAGACTATGCATCAACTAAATTTGCCCTAAGCATATCATGGGGTGATTGCAGACCCATACATCATACGCTCTCCAACTACTACTAGCTCCTGTACACTTAATGACGTCACACAAATCAAACGTGAATGAGCGGGTAGACCCTTTAACATAATTCAACTCTATGCCATTATTCATGCTGAGACACTCATCACCTTTACCTGACACCTCGCGCTTTTCTCTTTTTACCGATCCTGTTTTAGCAACTACAGTCTCAGGAAGTGCTGGGCTGGACTGGCCTCCGTGTTCAGACAAGGGGTCCGGAGTGCCCTGCAAAATATAGACAATAAACAACACAGCCATAGTTAATATCATTGCATACAATAGACATGTAGTTGTAAGGAACATTTTAATAAGTTTTACTCATTACGTGTCTCTGACTCGTGTGTTTGCATCATGTTATATAAACTTTATATCCTGGAATGAAACTCCCCTGCTTTTGTGGAGTCCTCAACTTGTCACCGCTCCTTTCTGCTGGCGTGGCGACCTTCTAAGCTGCTGCTCTTCTTTCTTCGGCCTTCCAGGTAGACTACTGGTTGGCCCGTTGCACAGGTGAGAGGATTTATTTTGCCTCTGCTCGTTACCACCTGTGTTGGGTGTAGAGGAGTTTTCCTCTACCAAACTCTCATGTGCTGGTGCACACTGCGACCAATGATACCAAGTATCGCCTTTCCCTTTCAGTTGAACTGCTGTGGTTGTTCTGGCAACGACCTCATACCGACCCGTCCAGCGTGGCTCCTTCCACTGCTGGAGTTCCTCGTGGGCTCAAATTCAGTTCCTTGTTTGCAGACTATAGCATAGCCTGCTTTCGATCCTTCTTCATGTGTAAATGTCAGATTTGGAGCATCTAAAACTTTACTCAGTCTCTGTTGTGCTAATGATGTCATAGTGAACACTTGCAAGTTCACATATGCCACCACACTGTGTGTAGTCAGAACTTTTAGTGGGTGTTCTCTCACTACATGTGCTGTTTTCTATATTATTTTGGCAACCCCTGCTGCATGCTGTATGCATGTAGGGTGCCTTGCTTCTGTTGGACTCAACCTTATGCTGACATACATAAGTACCTGTCTTTCTTTATTCAATCATCTTCCGGGGGTGAGAGACCTCTGCACAGCTCAGACGCCAGTTGCAAGAGGTCTCTAACATTAGAATCATCAGCTGTGACTTATATGGTGTTATTTCGGTACTTTACACGTCACACAGGCTTGAACATTGTTTTATATGGGGAGTTCCTCTTTTTTGTGTCTATATCTATTAATATGCCTTGTGCACTAAAACTTCCTGTTTTTCAGTCTGGCTGAGCACTTGTTTGTGAGTCAAAGGTGGCCTTGCTCTACAAGCCTTCACTATTAAAGTACATAAAACAAGATAATGAGCAGGTACACATTAAAAATATTTCTTTTATTCCTAACACCAGTCCCCCTTTTTCATTTCTCACTTGAGAAATGAACTAATTCCTAATTTATCACTTTTAAGTTTACTTCAATACAATCCAATTGAATTTTATTTATATAGCGCCAAATCACAACAAAAATTGCCTCCAGGCGCTTCATAGATACAGAGAAAAACCCAACAATCTTGTGACCCCCTATGAGCAAGCACTTTGGCAACAGTGGGAAGGAAAAACTCCCTTTTAACAGGAAGAAACCTCCGGCAAATAACTTAAGCTGTGTGACAGCACCTTGCGTTTACGCCAGGCTGTGAGCTGCCCTAAATCTACTTGCTACACCCCCTTTTCACCTAGTTTAATTTTTTCAATCCTTTTTTTTTTTTTTTTTTTTTTTTAACCTGTCCCGTTTGGTTCTTTTGCCATCAGAATTATTGTCTAAAGGCGAAGAAAGATGCCCAACGGATTTACTTTACCAAATGGACCATCCCAGCCTTGCCATAATGGTCCATTTGATTTACCTTTTATTGTTTATTTTATTTTCACTTGCTGAATATGGGACAGAGT
Organism: Oreochromis niloticus; assembly: GCF_001858045.2. NCBI lineage: Eukaryota > Metazoa > Chordata > Actinopteri > Cichliformes > Cichlidae > Oreochromis > Oreochromis niloticus. Next base: position 5,212,223 of record NC_031974.2, read on the forward strand.
TGACTGGGGGAAAGAAAGGGGAGAAAGAAAGAGGGAAAGAAAAAGAGCTGAGAAGAGGGACGGGGAAAAAGGGCAAAAAACAAAAACCAACAGAATAAGCAGACAAAAAATACATATATCGATCACCTGGATCACCTGTTGAGAAAGAAAAAAAGAAAGCAAGCAGAAGAAAACGAGAGTAATAAAGAACATCACAATGATATATGGGAATATGACAGTAAATACTAAATATTAAACATTATTGTAAGATCGACAGCGCACAGTGTGCTTTGAAGTAAGAGCCAAAAAGGGTGTAGTTTGTGTGTGTGATCACCCGTGTGTACACCTGTGAGCATGGACGCGCTTGTTTTTTTTTTTGTTTTTTTGTTTTTTTAAAAGGTTCCTTCATGTAATGATCTGCTAGAGGGTGTGGGGGGCCACTGCCCCGTCCACCAGGGCATGAAGCAGGTATGGAGGAGATCAAAACTCCAGACATCCAGAGGCCCCCAGAACACAAGAGACCAAGGAAGACCAACAGAGGGGCAGCCGCGCCACTATCCCAGAAAGAGCTGCGGAGAGTCCCAGATGAGGGGTCACTCAGCAGCCGCGGAGCAGAAGCCAGGCGGGGGGTTGCAGTGATGTGCCCGTGAGCTCCGCCTCTACTGTATTTGGACTCCATTTGCCTGGATTGTGGGTTAACGTGTTCTCCGTCTCCTGTGTTCTCCAGATACATCACCTGGTGTGCTCATCAGCAGCGCTGGTTCTGTTTCTACTCCGTTCTCCCATCTGCCTAGAACCCTAGGACTACACACTCACCATCTCCTCGGCCTGCCCTCCAGCCCGTACTTCAACAGTGGATACCTGCCCCCTGGACTGAACCTGTACCAGCTTCCCCACATTCTCAGCCATCCCTGGGACGGTCCCACGGCAACCCCTCCTCTGCCTAATAGCCGGGGTTTGAGCTACAGGGGTCTGCGCACCGGAGGGGCCTGCTCAGCCCGAGCTGGAGGTTTGTGTGCCAGGGGTCTCAGCCTGTTGCTTCATTATTAGCACAGCCTTAAGCTTCATCGTCAGTACAGCCTGCCTGAGTCATTTCTTCAGCCACCAGTTACCACCACGTTGCCATCATCAGTTTAAAAGCTTGAGGCTGCCACACCACCAACAACGCAGACGCCCACCACCATCACCTAACCTGCCTGCAGATGCGACACCACCATCTTCTCCACCCTCTGCAAGGTCAATGTCAAGGTCAAATTTATTTATATAGCACATTTCCAGACAAACAATGCTGCACAAAGTGCTTAACAATATAAAAATGCCATAAGAAACTATGTAAAACAATAATAATAATAATGTAAAACAATGAAATGACAATAAGAAAATTTAAACAATAACTGAGACTATTAAATAAGACCAGAATGCTTGGATCATAGTGTGTTAAAAGTCAGGGCATAAAACTGTTTCTTTAGTAGTGATTTAAATTCATCAAGTGTTTGTGAAGATCTAATATCTAAGAGAAGACTATTCTAAAGTCTGGGACCTGCCACAGAGAAGACAGAGATTTGAGAGAAGTCTGTGGGATGTGCAGCATTAACCTTGAGTGATACCACATGGTTTTTCCTGGAGCATAAACAGAAAGGAGCTCAGACAGGTAAGAGGGGACTTGGGCGTTGAGTGACTTAAAAACACAAAGTAAAAGTTTAAATTGGATCCTGTAGGAGACAAGAAGCCAGTGTAGAGATGCTAAAAGTGGGGTTATAGGCTCTCTCTGTTTGGTACCAGTTAGCAGGTGAGTACCTGCATTTTGGACCATCTGAAGACAATGAATGGAGGCCTGGTTGAGACCAAAATACAATGAATTGCAGTAGTCCAATCTGCAAGTAAGGAAAAGGTGAATGACACGTTCGAAGACATTCGCGGGGAGGTGCGGTGTTACCTTGGCTAGCTGTCTCAACTGAAAGAAGCAGGACTGGACTACTGCACTCACCTGCTTATTCAATTTAAAAGAACCATCGAGGTAGACAAGGTAGGGTTTTTACGTGTGTTTTACAGTTGGAGGAAAGGAGGCAGAGTGCTATTGATGTGATTATTGACAATGTTGCCGAAAATGACAACATCAGTTTTGTTTTCGTTTAGCTGTAGAAAATTTGATAGATATCCACTGTTTGATGTCATCAAGGCAGCGTAATAAACGCTGACCCTGCTTTTAAAGGCAGATAAATCTAGAAATCATCAGCAAAGCAGTGGAATAAAATGTTGTAACGCGAAAAGTTGGAACCCAATGACAACAAATACAGTGCAAACAGGGCAGGACCCAAAAAAGAGCCTGGAGGTACAACATATTTAAGAGGTGCTATTTTAGAGCTATGGGCCCATATATTTAGCTTTTTTCCCCTCGCCTGTCCTGTTTGGTTCTTTTGCCATCAGAATTATTGTCTAAAGGCAAAGGAAGATGCCCAACGGATTTACTTTACCAAATCGACCAACCCAGCCTTGCCATATTGGTGTATTTGATTCACCTTTGCTTTTATTGTTTATTTTATTTTATTTTCACTTGCTACACACGGGACAGACATGACTGCGGGAAAGAAAAGGGAGAAAGAAAGAGGGAAAGAAAAACAGTGGGGAAGAGGGACAGGGATAAAGGGCAAAAAACAAAAAACAACAAGAAAACAGACAAAAAATACAAATATCAATCACCTGGACCACCTGTTGAGAAAGAAAAAAGACAAAACAAGCCAATAATAGAGCAATATAATAAACAACATCATCGCGATGATCTATGTGAATATTACAGTAAATACTAAATATTGAATATTATTGTGCAGCACGTAGGATCGACAGCGCACAGTGTGCTTTGAGGTAGGAGCCAAAAAGGGTGTAGTTCGTGTGTGTGAGCACCCGTGTGTACACCTGTGAGGATGAACGCGCTTGTATTTAAAAGGTTCCTTCATTTAATGATCTGCTAGAGGGTGTGGGGGGCCACTGCCCCGTCCACCAGGGCATGAAGCAGGTATGGAGGAGATACAGGCTCCAGACAAGTGACAAGTGACCATGGAAGACTAACGGAGGGACAACCGTGTCACTGTCCCAGAAAGAGCTGAGGAGAGTCCCAGATGAGGGGTCACAGCAGCCAAGGAGCAAAAGCCAGGGGGGGTTATAGTAATGTGCCCGTGAGCTCAGCTGGCAGCCAGCTGTGCCAGAATGAGCGGGCCCCAGGCCGAGAGGCCGAGGGCACCCCAGCCCCGAAGTGGCCCGAGTGAGCCCCAGGCTGCAGGCCCCGACAAGCAGCCACCAGGAGTGAGCCGGTGCGTACCTGGACGCCCATACCGGACACACAGAACCACCAATGCACTGATGTCTGATGGGAATCTGCCACTGGCAGGGGGAGTGTTGGGTGGGAGATAGGCCTCCATACCTTGGAGGGCCTGAGATGTCCCCAGAGAGGTAGCGTCTGATACCCGACCTGACACATAGACACAAATAAACAGGCACACACAGATACAAACATCCATTCCCACCCTCATGCTCTCATATGCAATTACTCAACACTCACCCAACGTGGAGACAGACATAAATACACATTGTACACACAATCACACTCCCCAAGCGTACTCTATACCCCAGGTCTAGGTACCCTTGCCTTGGAGGTGGAAACTGCTCGCAGGCCCAGGTGGTGTTACCCTCTTCCCTGGGGTAAAGCAGAGAAGCAGACCGCCCCGACTCCGCAGCAGCAGGGAGGCCCCACATTCCAACTCATCCTCCCAGCCAGCCCGCCCTAACAGGCAACAGAGGGGGTGTGAGAAGACTCCAAATCTGTCTTTGCCCGCTCATATGTACTGTTGATGCATTCGTGTTCTAAGGTGCATTTAAACCCAGGAGGGCATGGAGCTACCTGTCAGAGAGCAGCAGGTAAGTGCATAGACCCTCCTGATAGCCCTCAATATCTACGTGTATTTAAAGTTGACAGGTGGGCAAGAGGTGAGGTTGTACACCCTGATGGTCTTCTGGATGACGTGTAGCGTGCCCACCCCCAAGGTCCTGTATGTATGTGTTATGAGAATGTGAATGTCTAAGTTGTGAGATAAAAATTGAGGCACAGGCAGCCAGAAGGGGACAGAGGAAGGGATGCCTTCCCTGCACCCTGGTGACACACCTTTACCTCATGGCCAGGCATGTGTGGGTGATTGTGGTAGAGCAAGAAGAGGGAGGCACCTGGAGATGGGGAGGGAAGGAAGGGGCAAGTGGCCAGCACCCCCGCTGAACCTGGTAGGTACCCCCTGGTGGGTTGCAGTGTATGGTATCCATATTCTGCAACCCACCATTGCAAGGGAGCCCAGGCCCATCTGGATCGTGGCCATGTTCAGCAGCGCCGCCTGGCCCCACAGAGCCCAGGACAGCCCACCCGACCCCACCACAGAGAAAACTGCACCCAACCTGTCATCCACTCATCTTCCAGACTACACAAGACAATAGACACCAAGGCTGAGATCTTCCTCCACCTCTCCTATATCTCCCCCACCTGCAGAGTGAGTTCCTCTGCAGGTGCAGGCCAATATTAATGTAAAAAGACCTTCCCGACAAGTAGGGCAGAAACCACTGGAGGGCAGATCCTTTTAGTCCAGGATGAAACTCTAGCTGTGATTACAGGATGTCATGGTTGACCGTGTCAAAAGCTGCTGATAGGTCCAACAATAAAAGGGCAGCAGGGCTGTATTAAATTTGGTTCCTTGCATTCTTTTGGAGGCGAAGAAAGACTGGGCTCAAAGTGGTCTAACTCAAAAAATAATCTTTATTTTGCATTCCCGGGAATGGGGAGCTGTTAGGCGCTACCATGCACCCACAGCTCTGAAAAAATCACAAGATGAATCTGTATGTGTCTAGTTCGGCTACGTCACACACCCCCTCAGTTTACTCAGTTCCTCTTTCTTTGTGTCAGATTTCCAGTGCAGCTCTGCACTAAACTTCCTCTTTTCTTTACTTCTCCTTTCTAAAGTCTGTTGCCAGGGCAACAGGGGCAATATATATATTAAATACATGACAGCTGCCGGATTCCAAAGTTAAAAGAATATAATAAAAAATCCTTAAAAGTGCAGTCTCAGTGCAATTTAGTGCCATTCCTTTGATCCTGATCACGTCTCCACCGACTCTGTGCTGGGGGAGGTTTTATTGCAGATACATTCTATCTGGAAGATCTGTTTCTTGTGATGTTGCTTCCTGCTTTTATGACCCTTTTGGTGAGCAGGAAGTCATGCATACACACACACACACACACACTCACTCAAACACACACACACATTCTTGCACATGCATACAGATGTTTACACATACAGACACATATTGTCTTGTTTTAGAACCATTTGGGGGGGGTTACGGTGGGAGGTGCTTTTGCTGTGATGTGTATTGTGTGAACTATTTTCCCAATAAAAGGCAGCAAGCGGAGGCCGGATCTGGGGTCATTTTGTGGTAGATACCGATGAGGCCTCCCTTGCAAGAAAATCGATCAATCGCTGACTGTCTTGTTTTCCTCATGATGAATAAGTCCCTAAACTAGCGGGGCTTGTGGAAACACAGACCCAACAATCTTCTTCTTTTTTTACTTCAATTGCTTCTTCTACATTGTCCAACTAGTTTCTATATACTATAATAATTTCTATCTTTTCAATTGTGCCTGCTTTTTTCCTTTAACATTACCTTGATTATACCCTATAAACCTTATCTCTACTGTGTTTTATATTCATGTCTACATGACTTCTTCTTGTTGCACCATTTGCAAACTTATCAGCCTGTTCATTTCCATCTACACTCATATGTGCAGGACTGTCACATTGGTTCTGGAAGAAGATCATAATAATAATGATAATAACGTGTTATTGTTGGTGTACAACATTTTCTGTGATGTCAGATGGCTGTTTTCATGGAGAGGTCCACTGCTATAAACTTTTATTTCCAACTGCTGACTCAGTTGGAAATAAAATTAAAAATTAAATTAAATTAAATCCTTTTAATCTCCTGTACTTCCTTCAAAGAAATTGTGTCCTCAGCAAATCCACATGTCCTGAGGATGCAGGAATCTGTGTTTGAAATCCTTGGAGATAGTGTTAAAGAGAATAGGGACCCACAAAACGACAGGACACAAGAATCAAAAGGTCAAAACGGTCCACAAACATTCTCCATGGTGTTGCCAGGAGGTGGCACCACACCTAAGTTACAGTCAGCTGGGACCGCAGTCTGCAATTTTTCAGACAATAAGAAAAATGCGTTACATCTCAATACATTTTATTATTCATAGGATAAAGTAAATGTTTTTACATATTGCCTGGTTAAATGACACACATTTACGACTTACAGTAATAATATTTTCAGTGCAACATAAAAAAAATGAGGTTTGTCTCTTCATGAAGCAAAACAGACTCACATCCTGTAAGACAACAGGGACCATTGAAAACACACTGCACAATGGTAAGCTGCAACAGAAGTGGCACAGCACTGACACTGATAATTACCTCACAATGAACCGCCAAATAAACAGTAACGGGTCTGATAGTTTGACCCAGAAGGTGAACTGTTCTGACATTTTGCTTTTTCTTGTTATCAGAAGATGGGAGTAATGTTAAGTCTGTATGCTGTTTGTGGACACAGCCAGTGAAGTTTAACTTGCTAAACTTTGGCCAAAATATAAGACAACAAAGATGCACCAGTCAATTAAATGCATGAAACAAAATGGAACACAGGCTGCGATTCTGTGAAGCCTGATCTCAAGCTTTTCAAGTTTGATGCAGCATCCAGAAGAATTTTTGTTCAGATCCCCTGTTTCTCCCACTGTGTTCAAATGAACCCTGTCAGGGTAATCTCCCATTGGTCTGCCCCTTTTCTCACAGGAGGACATTTGTGGGTCTTTTGATGCCTCAATAGACGTTTGTTATGGATGAAAGACTTTCCACACTGACCACATACAAATGATTTAACTCCATAGTGGATGAGCTGATGTGATTTTAAGCCCTTCTTTTGAGTTTAAGTCTTTCCACAGTGACCACATACAAATTGTTTAGTACCAGAGTGATGAGCTGATGTGATTTTAAGTGACACATGTCAGTGAAGAATTTTCCGCAATGGCTCACAGCTGAAAGGTTTATCTCCACTGTGGATGAGCTGATGGATTTTTAACCTATCAATTCCAGTAAAAGACTTTCCACACTGATCACAGTTGAAAGCTTTAAATTCAGTGTGGACGACCTGATGTGCTTTTAAGCTGCATCTATGAGTAAAGGTCTTTCCACACTGATCACAACTGAATGGTTTCACACCGGTGTGGATCAGCTGATGTGATTTCAAGCTACCAATCTGAGTAAAGGTCTTCCCACACTGATCACAGCTCAAGCTTCTGTCCTCCCTGTTGGCGCGCTTGCGTTTTCTGGGCTGCTTCATAGCAGGAAGTCTTTTCCACAGGGATCGCCGCTGGCTCATCTTTACTTGCTGGTGCTGGATGTTTTTGGTTGATATCATCCATGTGCTGAGGTTTCGAATGGTTTCACACCGGTGTGGATCAGCTGATGTGATTTCAAGGTACCAATCTGAGTAAAAGACTTTCCACACTGATCACAGCTGAATGGTTTCACACCGGTGTGGATCAGCTGATGTGATTTCAAGTTACCATTCTGAGTAAAAGACTTTCCACACTGATCACAGCTGAATGGTTTCACACCGCTGTGGATCAGCTGATGTGATTTCAAGCTACCAACATGAGTAAAAGACTTTCCACACTGATCACAGCTGAATGGTTTCACACCGGTGTGGATCAGCTGATGTGATTTCAAGTTACACATATGAGTAAAGGTCTTTCCACACTGATCACAGCTGAATGGTTTCACACCGGTGTGGATCAGCTGATGTGATTTTAAGCTACCTATCTGAGTAAAAGACTTTCCACACTGATCACAGTTGAAAGCTTTAAATTCAGTGTGGACGACCTGATGTTGTTTTAAGCTGGATCTATGAGTAAAGGTCTTTCCACACTGATGACAGCTGAATGGTTTAACTTCGCTGTGGACAACCTGATGTTCTTTTAAGCTGGATCTATGAGTAAAGGTCTTTCCACACTGATGACAGCTGAATGGTTTCACACCGGTGTGGATCAGCTGATGTGATTTCATGTTACAAATCTGAGTAAAGGTCTTTCCACACTGATCGCAGCTGAATGGTTTCACACCGGTGTGGATCCGCTGATGTGATTTCAAGTTACCAATCTGAGTAAAGGTCTTTCCACACTGATCGCAGCTGAATGGTTTCACACCAGTGTGGATCAGCTGATGTGATTTCAAGCTACCAATCTGAGTAAAAGACTTTCCACACTGATCACAGCTGAATGGTTTCACACCGGTGTGGATCAGCTGATGTGATTTCAAGCTACCAATCTGAGTAAAAGACTTTCCACACTGATCACAGCTGAATGGTTTCACACCAGTGTGGATCAGCTGATGTGATTTCAAGTGACCAATCTGAGTAAAGGTCTTTCCACACTGATCACAGCTGAATGGTTTCACACCGGTGTGGATCAGCTGATGTGATTGTAAGCTACCAATCTGAGTAAAGGTCTTCCCACACTGATCACAGCTCAAGCTTCTGTCCTCCCTGTTGGCGCGCTTGCGTCTTCTGGGCTGCTTCATAGCAGGAAAAGTCTTTTCCACAGGGATCGCCGCTGGCTCATCTTTACTTGCTGGTGCTGGATGTTTTTGGTTGATATCATCCATGTGCTGAGGTTTCGACCTGCTTTCACTTCTTTCTCCTGTAATGACAAAGAACCCAAACAGTGACATCAGGTCTATACCTTCAGCTCATCCCCAAGTGCCCCCTCTTACCTCACAAAGATAAACAGTTTCACCATCTGCCAAACGTCTCAGGTGCCTGGGGACGCTATACTGTGGTAAATATTTGAAGTGAGCTCATTTTGCGGATAAAAGTAGTAAAAGTTCAACTTGTGAATAAAATATTGGCTTGTGTGACTTCAAAGTTTTTTAGTTTTTACTTTGTTCAAATTTGAAGAACATCACACGTACAATGTGCAGTTCAGGTTGTATGTGTGAGAGCTGTACAACCCAATCCACACTGACTCAGATTTCCCTCTGATTAACCACGAGGGTGTCACACAGTTATCAAAGTCTGCAGACACTGTCAGCTGCAATCAACACCTTTTATTATAATTCACAGATGAGTTATGTTATGATTTAATGTTGTCAGTGTTTTGTTTTATGTCATGTTTAAGGATTTTGTTCTCGGTTGTATCTCACGTTTAGTTTAGTTCAGGTTCCATGTGTCATTCTGTCTGTCTGTCTCTCAGTGTCAGGTCTGCGTTTTGGTGTAGAGTTCTCGTTTCCTGTTTTATTGTGAAGGTCTGCGTCTCATGTGAGTGTGTTCAGTTTTACCTCTGTCTCGTCTGGTTGATTATTCCCAGCTGTGTTCCCCACCTGTGTGTAATCTCCCTGTGTTTCTCTGTGTGTATTTAAGTCGCGTCTTCTGTCGACAGGGTGCTGGTCCGTCTGTGTATCCACCATGTTCCACTCGCGTGTCTGGTGTTAGTATCTCAGTTTTGTAAATAGTTGTAAATAGTCTTGTCAAGTAGCAATTGTGTATTTTGTTCACCTTGTACATATTCTTCACTGCAGCAGCCTAGTAGGCGTGAGAAGCCATTTTTGTTGATTAAGTTTTCTCCTGTTTTTTTTGTTAGAAAGTTAGGTAAGTGGATTATCTTTTGGTTGGTGTTTATTTTGTGTAGGAAAGCATAGGGATCAGTAGGGAGTTTTGTTTGTTATTTTCGGCACTGCTCACAGCTGAAGCAAATAAATGGCTGCTTAGCATTTTAGAAGACATTGTTGTTTGTGTTCTTGCTTTGGTGGAGCGTGAGTGGGCCAACTTCTTGTTGCGTTCATACACGCCTAGACAAAGAACGTAACAGTTATAATGCATCTCCACTAGAAGATGGTCCCCTGTTATCTACTTTTTCACAGGCAAGCGTGGGCGAGAGTCTACAGCAGTGGTCCCCAACCCCCGGACCGGTATTGGTCCGTGAGTCGTTTGGTACCGGGTCGCGAGAGTTGAGGCTCGGGTGTGAAATGTATGGGTTTCAGGGTTTTTTATGAGTTTTCAGCATTATTTTGTTATCGTTTTTATTGTCAACTCGGTTTTCCTAGGTCTTTTCACGTGTGTTATGAATAAATCTTCTTTTTTTAGGTACCGGTAGAGTTGGATGTCTCGAGTTGACTTTTACGTGGTCTTGGTCTCGTCTTGGTCTCAACTGACATTTTTCTTGGTCTTGTCAAAAACAATACGAAGCACATAGCACATCCTCATAAATTCCCCCTAATTTTGGTACGATCCGAGCTCAGGCACTGGGCGACTGAGCACAGCAGTTACGCATGTGAGCGAGGGGGGCGAAGCTGCTGCCTGTGAGTTTGCTGCAGACAGAGGAGAGCTTAAGTTTGACCAGGTACCAAAGCAAATCATTCGTACTGTACAAATAATGTAAATATGACCGTGTATCACCTAAGATTGATATCAAACTGATCACTTGGCCCATATTACGCTACTCGCTCTTTGAGTGAATCAACAAATGGCAAAATGAAAAGCAGATCAATAATGCTGTTTTTCTTTTTAGAGAGTCTTAGCTTACATGTGTGTTTATTCTATATTTTATTTTATTTTTTTTTGCCTGTCCCATTTGGTTCTTTAGCCGTCAGAATTGTTGTCTGAAGACCAACAAGGATACCCAATGGATTTATTTTGCCAAATGGATCATCATGGCATTGGCATATTGGTCCATTTGATCGACCTTTGTTTTTATTATTTATTTTATTTTCAGTTGTTACAGACGGAACAGACATGAGTGGAGGATAGGAAAGGGAGAAAGAAAGAGAGGAAGGAAAAGAAAAATAGAAGGGAAGAGGGATAGTGAGAAAGGGAGAAAAAAATCTCCTGGATCACCTGTTGAGAGAGAAAGAATAGAAAACAAGCAAAAAAAACAAGACAAAGCAACATAATAAACACAGCACCATCACATTAATCTAGCTAAGTGTAAACAGCAGTAAATACTAAATATTGAATGTTGTTGTGCAGCACGCAGGACAGATAGAGCACAATGTGCTTTGAAGTAGGAGCCAAGAAAGGTGTAGTTCAAGTCTATGAACAGTAAACACCCCTGTGCACACCTGTGTGGATCAGCGCGCTTGTATTCAAAAGGTTTCCCCATGTAATGGTCTGCTAGAGGGTGTAGAGGGCCATAGCCCCGTCCCCCAGGGCATGAAGCAGGCATGGAGGAGATCCAGGCCCCAGACATCCAGAGGCCCCAGAGTGCGAGAGCCCAAGGAGGACCACCGGAGGGGCATCTGTGCCACCCTCATGGGAAGGGCTGAGGAGATCCCCAGACGAGGGGTCACCCAGTAGCCACCGAGCAGAAGCCAGAGGGCGCTGTACTGGCGTGCAGAGTGAACCGAGCTGCAGGCCCAGAGGGCCGAGGGCCCCCGCGCCCCGGAAGACGCCTGACCAACCAACAGGCGCCAGGCCCCGCCAAGTAGCCACCGAGAGTGAGCTGGTACATACCTGAGCGCCCAGCCCCGGACACCAAGAACCACCAATGCACCGACCCCTGAGGGCATCAGTCACCGGCAGGGAGTGTGGTGAGGAGAGATAGGCCTCTACACTATGGAGGGCCTGGGAGTTCCCAGAGAGGTGAAGTCTAAGACCCGACCTGACATATAGACACAGACAAACAGGCACACACAGACACAAACATGCATTCCCACCCTTATGCACACATACAGTGGCTTGCAAAAGTATTCGGCCCCCTTGAACTTTTCCACATTTTGTCACATTACATCCACAAACATGAATCAATTTTATTGGAATTCCACGTGAAAGACCAACACAAAGTGGTGTACATGTGAGAAGTGGAACGAAAATCATACATGATTCCAAACATTTTTTACAAATAAATAACTGAAAAGTGGGGTGTGCGTAATTATTCAGCCCCCTGAGTCAATACTTTGTAGAACCACCTTTTGCTGCAATTACAGCTGCCAGTCTTTTAGGGTATGTCTCTACCAGCTTTGCACATCTAGAGACTGAAATTCTTGCCCATTCTTCTTTGCAAAACAGCTCCAGCTAAGTCAGATTAGATGGACAGTCTTTGTGAACAGCAGTTTTCAGATCTTGCCACAGATTCTCGATTGGATTTAGATCTGGACTTTGACTGGGCCATTCTAACACATGGATATGTTTTGTTTTAAACCATTCCATTGTTGCCCTGGCTTTATGTTTAGGGTGGTTGTCCTGCTGGAAGGTGAACCTCCGCCCCAGTCTCAAGTCTTTTGCAGACTCCAAGAGGTTTTCTTCCAAGATTGCCCTGTATTTGGCTCCATCCATCTTCCCATCAACTCTGACCAGCTTCCCTGTCCCTGCTGAAGAGAAGCACCCCCAGAGCATGATGCTGCCACCACCATATTTGACAGTGGGGATGGTGTGTTCAGAGTGATGTGCAGTGTTAGTTTTCTGCCACACATAGCGTTTTGCATTTTGGCCAAAAAGTTCCATTTTGGTCTCATCTGACCAGAGCACCTTCTTCCACATGTTTGCTGTGTCCCCCACATGGCTTGTGGCAAACTGCAAATGGGACTTCTTATGGTTTTCTGTTAACAATGGCTTTCTTCTTGCCACTCTTCCATAAAGGCCAACTTTGTGCAGTGCACGACTAATAGTTGTCCTATGGACAGATTCCCCCACCTGAGCTGTAGATCTCTGCAGCTCGTCCAGAGTCACCATGGGCCTCTTGGCTGCATTTCTGATCAGCGCTCTCCTTGTTCGGCCTATACAGGGAGTGCAGAATTATTAGGCAAGTTGTATATTTGAGGAATAATTTTATTATTGAACAACAACCATGTTCTCAATGAACCCAAAAAACTCATTAATATCAAAGCTGAATGTTTTTGGAAGTAGTTTTCAGTTTGTTTTTAGTTTTAGCTATTTTAGGGGGATATCTGTGTGTGCAGGTAACTATTACTGTGCATAATTATTAGGCAACTTAACAAAAAACAAATATATACCCATTTCAATTATTTATTTTTACCAGTGAAACCAATATAACATCTCCACATTCACAAATATACATTTCTGACATTCAAAAACAAAACAAAAACAAATCAGCGACCAATATAGCCACCTTTCTTTGCAAGGACACTCAAAAGCCTGCCATCCATGGATTCTGTCAGTGTTTTGATCTGTTCACCATCAACATTGCGTGCAGCAGCAACCACAGCCTCCTAGACACTGTTCAGAGAGGTGTACTGTTTTCCCTCCTTGTAAATCTCACATTTGATGATGGACCACAGGTTCTCAATGGGGTTCAGATCAGGTGAACAAGGAGGCCATGTCATTAGTTTTTCTTCTTTTATACCCTTTCTTGCCAGCCACGCTGTGGAGTACTTGGACGCGTGTGATGGAGCATTGTCCTGCATGAAAATCATGTTTTTCTTGAAGGATGCAGACTTCTTCCTGTACCACTGCTTGAAGAAGGTGTCTTCCAGAAACTGGCAGTAGGACTGGGAGTTGAGCTTGACTCCATCCTCAACCCGAAAAGGCCCCACAAGCTCATCTTTGATGATACCAGCCCAAACCAGTACTCCACCTCCACCTTGCTGGCGTCTGAGTCGGACTGGAGCTCTCTGCCCTTTACCAATCCAGCCACGGGCCCATCCATCTGGCCCATCAAGACTCACTCTCATTTCATCAGTCCATAAAACCTTAGAAAAATCAGTCTTGAGATATTTCTTGGCCCAGTCTTGACGTTTCAGCTTGTGTGTCTTGTTCAGTGGTGGTCGTCTTTCAGCCTTTCTTACCTTGGCCATGTCTCTGAGTATTGCACACCTTGTGCTTTTGGGCACTCCAGTGATGTTGCAGCTCTGAAATATGGCCAGACTGGTGGCAAGTGGCATCTTCGCAGCTGCACGCTTGACTTTTCTCAGTTCATGGGCAGTTATTTTGCGCCTTGGTTTTTCCACACGCTTCTTGCGACCCTGTTGACTATTTTGAATGAAACGCTTGATTGTTCGATGATCACGCTTCAGAAGCTTTGCAATTTTAAGACTGCTGCATCCCTCTGCAAGATATCTCACTATTTTTGACTTTTCTGAGCCTGTCAAGTCCTTCTTTTGACCCATTTTGCCAAAGGAAAGGAAGTTGCCTAATAATTATGCACACCTGATATAGGGTGTTGATGTCATTAGACCACACCCCTTCTCATTACAGAGATGCACATCACCTAATATGCTTAATTGGTAGTAGGCTTTCGAGCCTATACAGCTTGGAGTACGACAACATGCATGAAGAGGATGATGTGGACAAAATACTCATTTGCCTAATAATTCTGCACTCCCTGTAAGTTTAGGTGGATGGCCTTGTCTTGGTAGGTTTACAGTTGTGCCATACTCCTTCCATTTCTGAATGATCGCTTGAACAGTGCTCCGTGGGATGTTCAAGGCTTGGGAAATCTTTTTGTAGCCTAAGCCTGCTTTAAATTTCTCAATAACTTTATCCCTGACCTGTCTGGTGTGTTCTTTGGACTTCATGGTGTTGTTGCTCCCAATATTCTCTTACACAACCTCTGAGGCCGTCACAGAGCAGTTGTGGAGCTGTTTTGCAAAGAAGAATGGGCAAGAATTTCAGTCTCTCGATGTGCAAAGCTGGTAGAGACATACCCTAAAAGACTGGCAGCTGTTAATTGCAGCAAAAGGTGGTTCTACAAAGTATTGACTCAGGGGGCTGAATAATTACGCACACCCCACTTTTCAGTTATCTATTTGTAAAAAAATGTTTGGAATCATGTATGATTTTCGTTCCACTTCTCACATGTACACCACTTTGTATTGTTCTTTCACGTGGAATTCCAATAAAATTGATTCATGTTTGTGGCTGTAATGTGACAAAATGTGGAAAAGTTCAAGGGGGCCGAATACTTTTGCAAGCCACTGTATACACACACTCAGCACTCACCCAACGTAAGGATTGACATAAATGGACATGTACACACAATCACACTCCCCAAACACACTCTATACCCCGGGTCCAGGTACCTTTGCCCCCAGAGGGGGAAATGGCACCCAGACCCAAGAGATGTTACCCTTTCCCCCGCGGTGGAGGCAAGCAGACCGCCCCAGGCTCCGCAGCAGCAGGGAGACCAATCGGAAAGCCAACACCTCCTCCCAGCCCCCCTGCCCCGATGGCTAGTAGAAAATGGGGGTGTGTGAAGACCCCATACCTCCTTCCTCCCGCTCATGTGTAGTGTTGCTGCGTGTTGCTCTAAAGTGCATTTAAAACAAGGGAGGGAATGGTGCTGCTGCCAGAGAGCAGCAGGTGTTAGCACAGCCCCTCCCGAGAACCCTCAATGTCTACATGGATTTAAAATTGAGAGGTGGGCACCGGCGCCAGAGGTAGGTTTGAATACACAGACTGTCCACTGGACGCCGTTAACGTGCCCACCCTCAAGGCCCTATATATATGTTTGTGTTATGAGAATGTATGTAATCTGGATGTCTAAGTTATGGAATAAAATTGAGGCACAGGTGGCCAGAAGGGGACGGGGGGCGTCCCCTTCTGGCGACATGCCCCTCCCTAGGGCCAGCTCCCCCGCTGACCCCAGTAGGCACCCCCGTCCTCTGGTACCCACCAAGGTAAGGGACTCCAGGCCCATCCAGACCGGGGCCTATGGCAGCAGCACCGCCAAGCCCCACAGAAACCGGGGCAGCCCACCCTACCCCACCGCAGAGGAAACTGTACCCACCCCAACATTCAATCATCTCCCAGACTACACAAGACAACAGACCCCCAGGTTAGGTTTATTCTCCACCTCTTCTATGTCTCTCCCTCACCTGCAGAGTGGACTCCTGCAAGGATGGAACAACCTCCCTGCCAGTTGAAGAGCCCCCCAGTTAGGCCAATGCACCAGAGGCCCCCTGCGCCAGGGCTGAGCCCCCGTGCACCCACCCGCCCACAACCTTGGCAACACAACGACGAGGACCGAAGCCCCCAAGGTCCAGCCAAAGCTCCAGCACGGAGGCGAAGCACCCCCGAACCCCAAGCGCCCACGCCTGCCCCGGATCCAATCGGGGCAGCCAGGCCACCAGGCCAGTAACCTACGTCCGCTAGCACAGACCATCCTCCAGTCCAGCTGCACGCAGCCACGAGGAGAACACCCTCTAAGAGCGACCAGAGCCACTAACCAGGTTATGAACACAACCCCCGGGTTAAGCCCTCCAGAGATAACGTCTCTAGGGGTCTACCAGGCGCCCTAAGCCCGTCCCAACCTCCACATCAACCACAATAGCTAAGGCGGGACCAAACCATGACCCCCCACCCCCGCTAGGTGATGGAGCCAATCAAAGGAGCCCAGAGGGATTGATCTAATGTGATGGCAGAGGCTGTATCGAGACTAATGTGATCTATTAGATCAGTGGTTCCCAAACTTTTTTTGCTGGGCCCCCCTTGTTTTACAAGAAAAATGTTCGCGCCCCCCCACCCGCCGCGCGTGCACGCGCGCACGCACATGCACGCACATGCACGCACATGCACACACACACGCACACGTCCTCCAACCACACACACCCATATTTTGCTCCATTGCAGTTTATTTCACACCTCAAACATTTAGTAAACAATTAAGCAAATACAAGTAATCTGCAATAAATTACAGGTAGTAATAAAATAAACTCCTAACTCTTTTACGCTGCGTCCGCATCTACACGGGTATTTTTGAAAACGCAGCTGTGTCGTCCACACGTAAACGGCGTTTCAAATCACCGAGAACGGAGATTTTTTAAAACTCCTTTTTTGCGTTTACGTGTGGACAAAGGTATGTGCCTTTTTTCACGTCACGCTGTGCGCCACATTATTGTTTACATGAGATGAATTGCAAAATGGAGGATCGAGACAAAATACTGTTAATCTGACTATCTTCGGTTTTTACATGCTTACATATACACACGCAGTTACTGTCCCTCCATTTAGAAAGCCAGAGGCGTCACGATGTGATTATTTTACATGTAGTTGTTTTTTTCCCTGTGTAATTATATTCAACATTGCTATCAATACATTCTTCAATCCCTCTGAAAAATGGGTTCAAAAGCATAAACAACTGTGGGATACTGTTTGTCCGTGATTTGAACCGGGGAACAAATTGTGGCAGGATGAGCCCAATGTTCCCTCTAATTTTTCATGTGTCTGAGCGAACACACAAACTCCCTGAGCGATCCCTTGGACCACTGTGAGCGACATCAGACGTGTGCACTGTGGTCACGCCAGCATCTAATCCATCCAAGTTACATGGTTTATTAAAATCAAATCCAATTACAGCATTTACATTTATGTTAGACTACCTTTAATTAACTACTTTAGCCCATTTACAATGAAAATTTAAAAAAAAAAAATCTAGCCATTGGCCTGTGTAGTATGTTAACACTATTGGAAGTAAAAATATTTTGAACTCCAATTTCGAAAACACAACTTTCTTTCTTTTTTCCTTTCTTTTTAAAAAAAAAATAAAAGCTCTGACTTGTATTATGAGTATGAGTCTGTGGTCTGGGAGAGAGTCCTGTAACTCTCTGTCTGCAAAATATAGTATATAATGACCAATGTTGGGCAATTAATTATATAGTAACTCCTTCAAAAAAGTAACTCAGTTTAGCAAACAACGTTTTTTGCAGCTATGTTTTTTAAATGCAGCCAATGCATTTTTAAATAAACATTTCAAACTATTTACAGAACAATCAGCTGTTCTGCATCAAATCTGATGCCACACAAATTATTTGTGCCACTCCAAAAAATAATTTCTGTCCACTATGAGATAAAGGAGAACAACAGCCTGATACCTGCAGGCCTGACAACAGGAGATGTATCACTCCTGTAACACCTGTAACATTCAGCAGTCGCCTCATTGTTCTGACACACACAACAAAACTATTGACTACTCTACACACTAACTACACAAGATTTGCGCTAAACGTCGCAAATCTCTCACATCTCAAAACCGTCACTCCTAAAACTTCACCCCGTTTCTTAACAACTAGATGCCACGTTGCCATATCATTTTTTGATTGGTCGACATGGTACTTTTTTCAACCAATAGGAAAGAGTGGGGTTTTTTTTGGTTTTGTCTTTGCTCACAGGCAGAGAGTGCTTTCGAGCGTTTTTTCTTATAAAACGTTTGGTCCCGCAGTAAATATAAACAAAGATAGTATTCAGGAAGAAAACCAAACATTGCAGATATTTTTATCATAACTCTGGTTTTACGTGCCCTATCAACACAATTTAAAAACTGGTATAAAGTCCACACTTTTCCCGTCAGTTGTTCCGTCTGTCCTGCTCACATCTCCAATGGTTGTACACGTTGTCATTAACGTGGCTTCACTCCACATCAGCCACGCCGCTTTGCTAGCTAAAACACCGGTGTCGGCACATAAGGGCGCTGTCATAGCCTGTCAACGACGTTGATTAGCTGCGTATATACGAATGTGAATTGCATTATTTGCTGGACTATGGGATAAGGTGGCATCGTTCTAATCCAATACAGGAGCAGCCAGTCACTTACTGACTAACACTGCAAAACAGAATTGTTAAAGTTTTAATTTTAATTTCAATTCAGGTTAGATGTGCGCAACGCAGATTTTCAGTGCGCAGAGACCGTGCCAGCAGTGCGCAATTAGCTTAGAGGGAACATTGGATGAGCCTGATGTTATTTGTATCCCACTGTAACTTTACTGTATAAAGAACATCTCAAAAATGCCAGGAGTAGTTAGTCGCTACAACAAGTGTTTGTGAACTAAAAATCATGAATGTGGGATACTATTTGTCTGTGATTTGAACAGCCCAGCGCTGCTTCTGACGAAGGGAAAACCAATTCTGCAGGGAGACCTACCTCGGCACTTGTGCAGGTGAAACCAAAGGGAAGATATTCAAAGGAGTTTGCAAAGAAAAGCGTCTGGACTTCTTTAAGTTGCTTGAAGACGTTTCACCTCTCATCCGAGAAGCTTCTTCAGTTCTAAGGTCAAATGGCCGAGAGTCCCAGATTTAAACCCAGTGGGAGTATCCCCCCCAATGAGGGACAAAGGACCCCCTGGTGATCCTCTAATCACATGCGCCAAGGTGTGAAAGCGGGTGTGGGACCTAATCAGCCAGGGTTTCGGGTGAGCCCATTGTGAAACCTGGCCCCACCTTGTCATGTGAATTCCTGAGGTCAGATGGCCCAGGATGTGAGTGGGCGTTAAGGCGTCTGGGGAGGGAACTCAAAACTGGATTATAGATGGCAGACAGTTGGTGTCGTAAACCACCGCCTCTGTTCAAAGATGGTCGCTCACAGTGGACATAGATGGCCTCTTTCACTCCTCTTTCAAACCATCTGTCCTCTCTGTCCAATATGTGAACATTGGCATCCTCAAAAGAGTGACCTTTATCCTTAAGATGCAGATGGACTGCTGAGTCTTGTCCTGTGGAGGTGGCTCTTCTATGTTGTGCCATGCGCTTGTGAAGTGGCTGTTTGGTCTCTCCAATGTAGAGGTCTGGGCATTCCTCGCTGCACTGTACAGCATACACCACGTTGTTCAGTCTGTGTTTTGGAGTTTTGTCTTTCGGGTGAACCAGTTTGTGTCTGAGTGTGTTGCTGGGTCTGAAGTACACTGGGATGTCGTGCTTGGAGAAAACTCTCCTGAGTTTCTCTGATACACCGGCTACATAGGGGATGACAATGTCATGACAGTGTGAGCAGTTGATGGAAGATGTAAAGCCCATCTTGAACATCCGATGACCTGTATAGTGCATTCTATGTAGTATTTTGTATTGTATTAATTGCAGACTGGGATTTTTAATCAATTTAAAGGTTTTTAAGCATATCTGAGACCAGAAGTTTTGGTCTAAGCTGACTGATAAATCTGCTTCCCACTTTGCAATAGGAAGGGATATTGATTCATCTATTTTAGAAAGTGTTCTGTATATTTTAGATAATAATTTGGGGGATTTAAGAGTAAGAAAATGTACCGCACTTGGTGGTGTTTGTAATTCAACTTGACTGAGGTTAAATTTCTTTTTTACTATGGATTTAATTTTTGATATTCTAAAAATCTTTTCTTGTTGATCCCATATTGTGTAACTAGTCTGTCAAATGGAATAAATTCTGTTCCCTCTAATATATGTTCTAAGTATTTAATTCCTTTACAACTCCATTCTTGAAAATTAATCATATTATTGTTTTGTAATATTTCAGGGTTATTCCAGATAGGTGTACATTTGCATGGGATTAATGAAGACTCCGTTATTTTTAGAAACTCCCACCATGCTGTCAGAGAAAAGTTGATGCTGATGCTTTTAAAGCATTCATGTCTTTTGATGTTTGAGCTGATAAATGGTAGGTCTGAAATCTCTAGATCATTGCATAGTGCCTGTTTAATATCTAGCCAGGGCTCATCTAAGAAGGTATGTTTTAACCATTCTGAGATTAACTGAAGCCTGTTGGCTAAGAAGTATTGTTGAAAATAAGGCAGATCTAATCCTCCTCTATCCTTGGTTCTTTGTAGCGTTTTTAAGCTGATACGTGGGGGTTTATCTTTCCAAAGGAATTTAGAAATATATGAATCCAGAGATCTGAACCAATCTTGTGATGGTTTGTTAGGGATCATTAAAAATAAGTAATTTATTTTTGGCAAGATCATCATTTTTATAGTGGCGACCCTTCCCAGCAGTTAATGGGAAGAACTGTAGATTTTGGCCAGTTAATTGAATAATCTGAAACTCTTGAAAACCAGTTTATTAGAGTAATTACCTCAGAAAGGTTGGTTTATGAGTTTTGCAGAAAAAGCAACACATCATCCGCATAGAGACTGATTTTATGTTCTACGTTCTTACATTTTATGCCCTTAATTGTTGTAGCCTGTCTAAATGCTGCTGATAGTGGTTTGATAAAAATTGCAAACAGTGAAGGGGAGAGTGGGCATCCCTGCCTGGTGCCCCTCAGGAGACAGAAGCTGGAGGATGTCTGGCCATACACTTTAGGGAGAAAACATAAAAACATTTTTTACTTTTAAAAATCAATTTAGAGTAAACTTGTTTTGTTTTAGATAAATAAATATTGAAATGTATTTTAAATTAGTTAAATGTCATAATAAAGAGAGAGAGAGAGCTGTCTGTTTATTTATCACTTTCATCAAATTTAGGAGTACATGTACTCTAAGTTTATTGTTAATTAATAAGAAAACTCCAGACAATTCCATTCTGAGCTGAAGAAGCTTCTGATTGGTTAGTAGAGTCCATGTGAGTAAATTGGTGGCACACCTGTGGATCCATATAAGGCAAAACACAGAGCCTGTTTCTTTGACATGGGGAAATCAAGAGATGTCAACCAAAACACCAGGAAAAGAATTGTGGAGCTCCATTAGTGAGGCTCAATTTTGAATACAATTTGGATGCCATTTGCAATTAAGAAATACAGACAATTTCTCTCTTTACTCTTACATTTTTTATATTTATCGATCTATAAAAATAAACATTTAGTCTGATTTGATGTTACAATTAAAAAAGTACCTTTTTTATCTGAAGGGTATGTAAATATCTGGTTTCAACTGTATATTTGATGATGTTGGTGTTTGGCTTGATTGTCAGCACAAAGAGGGAGACAGAACAGAGATGGAACAGGAGCAGGTGAAACGCACAAGTCAAATGGTTGTTTGCCAAAACTCTTCAGAACATGTATCTAGTAGCTAGCAGAGCTGGGGGATATGGCCTAAAATTCATATCGCGATATAATTTGAAGCATGTGCGGTAACGATATATATCACGATATATTCTTTTCTTCTGTATAACGTATTTTCCACACTATAAGGCACACTTAAAATGCTTCTATTTTCTCAAAAATCAAAAATGTGCCTTATGTATGAATTCTGGTTGTGCTCACTGACCTTGAACCGATTTTGGCGTGTAGAAATCTGTTAAAAAATGTTTTAGTACAACTTTGGTAAGCCTGCTGATGGACTGCTTGATGGATTGTCAGAGCATTACGTCTGCCGTAGTAAGGACTAATCTGGGTCCAAAACTCCATCCCCTTCAGGTCCAAAAGTCAAACGAACACTGAGAGTTAAAAACAGTCTAAATTCTTTCATCTTTAATTAAATCATCAGCATTGCTGCTTTATCAGGTGTAACAATTAAGTTTAACGGAGTTAGAAGTTAACAGGAAATTAGCTCGCTAGTTTATACCTAAACATTTCATACCATGTTCTGACTGAGAGATGTTTGAAACTAATTCAAACGTACAGCTCTGCTATCACTTCCAACATAAATTAAGACAGAAAACTAAACAGCAGTGGCGTTTGCAAGGTTACCGAAGTTGGACTACCTGGTATATAATGTTGTGCTACGTGATTGCTAGCGACACAGCTATGTTAGCATAAAATTAGCACAGTGAAGCTGGTGGATGAACGGCAACTTTTTTCCACTCGATAAAAGTTAACATGAGGGATTCTGGTGGTCAGGGACAAATGCAATCGCATAGCAGGATGCTATACACGGACCAAACTTCAGTCAGGAGAACATAATTTACAGATGATAATGGTTGTAGCCGCTGCGATACTTTCGACCAAAACAGGCGCAGCTTGATGACATCATCAACATGCGCTATCGCGATAGAGCGATATAGTCAAAATCTCTATCGTTGCCCAAATCTATATCGTTTCTATCGTATATCGTTTATATCGCCCACCCCTAGTAGCTAGTGTATCTTATTAGATAGCATTTGTTACTTTTCAAATTCTATATTTATTATGTTATGCAGGCTTGTTTGCGCAACAAGGATAAATAATTATATAAACTTTTCTGTATCTAAATAGTACTGTGTTGTATTTATCTGCAACACCTTAAAAGCCGGTCCATGAAAATATTGTCGGGCATAAACCGGTCCGTGGTGCAAAAAAGGTTGGGGACCGCTGGTCTACAGCTTTCTACCCCCAAGGACACGTAGTCTAATGTCTTTATTTTTCAGGGCCATGTCCACTTAATACTACACTATATGGTTATATGGCATTTAGTTAATATAAAGCATAGAATTGAGGCACTTCAAATAATTTCATCTCAACACCGCCTCCCTGGAGACAACGAGAAGGAGTCTCACTATCTGCCTAAAGTCTCATGGTGCCTGGGAGTGTCAGGCTACGTCCACACGCACCAGGGTATTTTTGAAAACGCATATTTTTCTATGCGTTTGCACCTTTCGTCCACACGTAAACGGCGTTCTCGGTCAATGAAAACGGAGATTTCTAAAATTGCCTGCCAGGGTGGATATTTTCCAAAACTCCGTTTTTGCATTTACGCGTGGATGAGAAAAACGGAGAAAACGCAGCGTCAAAGGTGTGCACCTTTTTTGACGTCACACCAGGGCTCGCAAAATCGCTAGCCCGACGTCCCGGGGCTAGCGATTTTTCCAGTCGGGCTACCAAAATCTATCTCAGCCCTGCCCGTCGGGCTATCATAGGAAGAAAAAATATGTGTCAATGCTTTTGCATTTTCTTTCGCAAATGTAGCTGAGTAATTATGTTATTGGCATCAATGAGCCACTGTCAATATGTGACATATTGAAATCGCGTTTGAATTTTCGCTTGTTTTTTGCTTTCACTTTCACTTTGCAATCGCACGAACTGTGTGTAGAGAGCGGCTGATTGGTGAGTGACGATTAATTGCGCACCAATTCCTCTGACATCGTCTTATCACTC
Source organism: Oreochromis niloticus (assembly GCF_001858045.2). Taxonomy (NCBI): domain Eukaryota; kingdom Metazoa; phylum Chordata; class Actinopteri; order Cichliformes; family Cichlidae; genus Oreochromis; species Oreochromis niloticus. The sequence goes on from NC_031974.2 coordinate 5,235,987, forward strand.
ATTAGCTTACTATTCAAACGTGACAAGTGAAATCTCCCACAGCAAGTTTAAACATGTGAGAGGTTGATTGCGCAGAGAATCGCTGACCGTTATGTAAGTACGTGTGTAAAAGCAGCAGGATTTACGCTGGAATTTTAGTTCTGCTGAGCCAAATAAGACAGGTCAGGGTGCAGAAGGCACAGCCAAATAAAAGCCTACCACAAAACGGAAAAGTTATGACAAATCAGACTATGAGGCAAAAAGAAAGCGCAGCTTTTTTGGTTTCATGGACAAAAGAATTTATGTGGCTGGAATATGACGAGCTAAATAACATGATGTTCTGCCGGGTGTGTCGTGAGTTTCATTTCATTTGAGTCGACAAGCGCCTTTGTAACTGGGACCAGTAATTTGAAGAAAGACCCCATCAGAACCCATGAGAAATGCAAGAAATGCATTATTGCCCAGTCTGCAATATCTTTCCCAGAACAAACAGCAATTGCAAAAAACATACTAAAAATAAACCAAGCACAAGCAGAAGTCCTGAAAAATCTTTCAAAAGCGTACTATGTTGCAAAGAGTGAACTACCATTGGCCAAATTTAGCAGTCTTTGCAAACTTCAAAAAGCAAATGGCCTCAATCTTGGTTCCACTTACCCCTTACCCTTGACTTCAGTGGAAATTTCAGATTCAGGATCTGACACAGACTGATTCATGTTCTACACAGTTCTTGCAAGTTCATAGAAATTTCTGTTCAATTAGAAACAAGTATTTGAGTTGATGACTGTGATTTTTATACAGTTGTTGTGATTTGTATTTTAACAATTTTCTGATAAATTTTTGTTTCCTTTACAATATTATACATTGTAAAGGAAAAAAAACATAAAAAATTGCTCTCTTTTTTATTCGGGCTACTTAAATTTATTTTGGGCTACCAAAAACTGAAGAGTGCCTGCCCGAAGGGCTACCAGGGATTTTGAAATTTTGCAAGCCCTGCACACTGTGCGCCACGTTTTGTTTCGGTGAAATGAATTTCTACAATACTGTTACTGTTAATTGTCCTCTCTGCAGTGTTTAAATGCTTACATATACACACACAGTTACTGTCCCTCCACACATACGACTCGGTTCTGCTTCTACGCCCCATCTTTGTTTACTATTTCCCACCGAGGCTTCTAGACTTCTGATTGGCCAACATTTCTACACGGTTAGGAATATATCACCACCTGTTGCTTTGGCATGCTCCTAGCTGCGTTTTCCTTCATTTCTGCGTTTACATGTGGACGGGATTATTTTTTAAAACGAAAACGGAAAATCTCTGTTTTCAAAAATACTCGTGTACGTGTGGACGTAGCCTCAGTCTAACTCACTCACAATACCCATCTGTGTGTGTGGAATAACCTGTAAAATACATATTTGATGTTTTCCTGTATGTAGAACAAAGTCACACAAAATGTACTATAGATATTACTAAAGTGATATTGTCAAAACATATGATCAACACATAAAATAAAGAAATGTCCATCACAAGAGTTAGCAGCTTACACAAGAAAAGACATCAGAAAGAATATGAAAGAAGAGAAGTGGAAAAGGAAAACAGAGCATTTTTAATGAGGTCATGCTGAGCCTCTTGTCCCGATTGTTTTATGTTGGGCTGAGAACAAACAACCAATACTCACATCAGGTCCAGTCAACAACAATTATGTATTAAGCACATATGTGGGAGACGTACACGATGCCACCCTCAGTGTAGTCCGGTAGATCTTAAAGTTGTCAGGGGTTGTGTGTGTAGGTGTGGAAGAGATGACCCAAACGCAGGACTCGCGGTGCAGAACGAAGAGGATTTATTGGAGCGAGTGAATGGACAAAGCAGCAACGGCAACACTGACTAGCTGACTGAAAGACTGAGAGGCTGGCTGAATAACTGAACACAGACGGGAACGACAACATAACATCAACATCAGTGACACGACACTGGACTGGTGGAACTGAGGAACATAAATACACAGGCTGAATGATGAGTGATTAGAGACGTGAGAGAACAGCTGAGCATAATGAACTAATGATAAATGGGAAGGGAGCTAGAACATAATGCACAGAGTAAGGCTAACACAATAAAACAGGAAGTAGAACATGCAGAGGATAAACAATGAACACGAACTGAAAATACCGTGTCAACGGCCCAGCAACCCTGAAAAAAAGAGGAAGCACAAGAACTTCTTTATTTAAAGGGTTGTACACACCCAAGATGCATGAGCAAGTTACATATCATGCATCAGCGACAGTTAGCTGCATCTCCTTTTTACAACACTTAGAATGCAGTTTTTAGACCCTTTCACCCCCAGCTATTTCCTGTTGTTCGTTATGAGGCCTGTGATCGTGTACGCCATATCCTGAGTACATCCTGTTCTAACCGCCCCTGTGCAGGAACGTATGCAGTTACAAGAAAAACACTTCTTTTAATGTGTTTTAGTTTAAATATTCTTTTGCTCCTTGATTGACTGACACTTATTAAAATAATGCTACATGTATATTTTCCACAATATCCATAGAGATCACCTTTATATGAAGGGAAACAGAGAGTTTATCTCAAATGATAAAACATTGACGCACTGAGGCGGACAAACAGAGAGGCTAAACAGAAGGCAGAAATCAAACCAAAATGAGCTAAGAGAGAGAGACCCTGTAGAAAATGATAAAGTTAAGCAACCAATGTAGTTATAACTGACTTACTCTGGATCTCCTCTCAGACTCAGGAGGGGGCGAGCGGGCCGGCTTTGTAGTTGGAGTCGGACCAGCAGAGACAATGGGCTCACTGACCTCCACTCCCCAAGTCAGTCACCACGAGGACAAGTTCTTTGTTTAGAGATGATTTAATCCAAGCTCACCAACAACATCACTCAGCTGTCCTCGTCAGAACTAATAAAATAAAAGCAGTTACATTTAGAGACGTCAGTTTACTAAACATAAAAATATTGCTCTTCTAGCCTCGCTCACATATTCTGTAAAGATTAAATGACTTAAATCATCACGTGGTTTACACAAACACATTGTTACCAAACTCAGCAAACAATTGCACATCCAGAAATAACTGTTTTATCTCGTTTGACATGGAAACTTAAAATTACAAAGACACACTGAACGCACCTTCCTACCAGCTGTAACCTAACAGGAGAACGTACGTTCGTCTTCGCAGCTGCAATACATACCTCACAACAAGCCGTTCATCGATTAGATTTAACACGACGCTTCTCCACAATACTTTGAAACGGGTTCTTCAAAAAGTGCCCATTTTTTAAAACGGCGGAAAGACACAGCAAAGAGCACAGTACGCACACCCCTTCTTCTTCGTCTCCTCCCCCTGCTTCTTCTTCTTCTTCTTTTTTTTAACAAACCTTTATTCAAACATCGGTACAATACAAACTAGATTTAAACAGTACTATATTAAAGGTGTTATGCTTACAAAAAATTGTATACAATAAACAAACAAATAAACATTATTCAGAACCTACAGGGGGAACCTGCTAGGGGGAAAAGTTTAACTGATTAAAGCAAAGAGTAAAGTGATTGAAGGATCTTCATTTCTTTTACACACAACCATAGTTTTTATAACTTTTGGATTAGTAGAGTTCTTAATTGAATTAAGATATTGCACAAGCTCATAGGAAAATACATAAAAAGAGGGATGTCTTCCTAAACATTTGGATTTGTGAACATGACATTTAGCCATTAAGATTAACAAGTTAATCACATATCTGTTGTAAATGTTGAAATGTGTTTGGTGTTTGTGTAGACCAAATAATAAATAGTTCCAAAACAGTACAAATCCTTTAAATACATTTTCTGAGATAAAAACACATAATCTCTGCCAAAAGTCTTGCACAAGGTTACAAAACCAAAAACGCTGAATAGTAGATTCCTTGCACTTTTGACAAAAGCTACAGTTTGCATCAATGTGTAATTTGAATTTGCTTTGAAGGTCATCTTTAGATGGGTAAATTCTGTGTATTAATTTATAATAAATGTCTTTAACTTTGTTGTTAATTAAAAACTGATTAGGTAGTCTCCAAACTTCGTTCCACATAATATCATCAGACAAGCGGTTCCAGAAAAAAATTACATACGGTTCTGTGGTTATACTATCCTGAAATAAAGATCTGATAGATTTATTGTTGTTTTTAGAATGCTTAGAAAAGCATATCTGCCAACGAAAGTTTGTATTAAAGATGCCAACGGCCTGTGGAATGAAGTGATACTAGGTTTATTCTTAAAAAGCATACAAACCTGTGATGGTACTGAGCCAAATACTTTTGTATAACCATCACGATTTATAGCTAAATTGAAAACCCGCCAACTAAAACCAGAGAGAGATTTTCTTTTAATTAAGATATCCTTGTTATTTGCTGGGATTTAAATATATCTTCTTAGTGCTTATTGTCTGATTAAATTGTTTTATGTATGCCAGACTCACACGAGAACTATGTTAAGGGTGACAGGTTGCCCTGGCAACAGACTTTAGAAAGAGGAAGTGCAAAGCTGCACCGGAAATTTGTTACAAAGAAAAGAGGAACTTGTACAATATAAGGAGTTGTTTGTATTGAAACTTTGCGTGACGTGCTGCAAAAATATATAGCGAGACGGGCTGCTGATGCCCCAGACTTGGGCTGGCGTGTCTGTGTGTCTGCTCAGTCTCCATATTCCAGAACATGTAAAATTAAAGATAATTTTTGAGTTAGACGACTTTGAGCCGTTTCTTTCTTTGCCGTTGAAGAATACAAAGAACTGGATTTAATATATTCCAGATATAATAACTGTGTGGAATAAGTTATGCTTGTAAATAAGAGTCCATGTTAAAAAAGCTTGGCGATGAAAAGCAGAGATTTATATAGGGATTTTATCAATATTAAAATTACAAGTAAGGAAAAAATCAGCATCACATTCCTTAGAAAACATGTACATAGGTATAGTATTCCAAATGGATGTAGGATTAGTAATTAGATTTTTTAACTAATTTATTTTGAATGTGTTATTTAGAGTGTCAGAATCTAACACATTAAGTCCTCCATTGACACAGGAGTTCATAAGAACTGTTTTTTTTTCATTTGGTGTGTCCTATTTTTCCAAATAAAGTTGAAAAGTAACTTATCAACCTCTTTTATGAGTTTATTATCAAGGTGCAATACCAATGCAGCATAACAAGATGAGAGATGCCTTCTGCTTTAGTTATTAATACTCTGCCTTTTAATGATAAATCTCTTAAGAGCCACTGAGTAAATCTGTGTTTGAGTTTCTCTAGAATAAGATAAAACATTTGATCAATTCTTCTTTCCTGGTTTTTGGTTATTACAATACCTAAATAACAAACTTCTTGTTTTATTGAATGATGAATGAATTATTGAATGTTTTATTGATCCAGTTTCCTGTTGCCCCTGGGGTGGAGTTGGCCAGCTCATCACCTGCTTCCAATTTCCGGGGCTCCATCTGGAGGGTTTTTAAGCCAGCGCTGCCTGCCACTCCTCGCCAGTTCGTCCTGCTACCACTAGTGTTAAACTTGGCCTCCGCTGTGTTTGGACTCCGTTTGCCTGGATTGTGGGTTCAATTCAATTCAATTCAATTCAAAATTTATTTATATAGTACATATTAACACAACAGTGTTGACCATAGTGCTTCACAGTCAGTAAAAGCATGAGACAATTAAAACAAACAATAAAAGAGGACAACAAACAATAGGTAACAACACAACAAGCTAGACCAGCCAACTAGACAGAATCAAAAGCCAAAGTAAAAAGATAAGTTTTAAGACGTGATTTAAAAGACTGGACAGACTCGGCAGTACGAATATGAATAGGGAGGTTATTCCAGAGTTTAGGTGCCACGGATGCAAAGGCCCTGTCGCCTCTCGACTTCATTCGAGACCTAGGTTGTGCTAAGAGCCTGTGATTGGATGATCTAAGTGCTCTGTTGGGATTGTATAAGTGGAGTAGTTCAGAAAGATATGTGGGTGCTACATTATTCAGAATATTAAAAGTGAACAAAAGAATTTTAAAATCTATGCGATATTTAACAGGGAGCCAATGTAATTTGGCTAAAATTGGAGTTATGTGTTCATTGATTCTCGTACCTGTTAAAAGACGCGCAGCTGCATTTTTGAATTAACTGAAACCGGCAAAGAGAAGAGTGTTGGGGTAGAGGGAGTTACAGTACTCTAATCTGGATGTAATAAATGCGTGGATAAGCTTTTCAAGGTCCTTTAAAAGAAGGAATGGCTTTGCTTTGAAAATCTGACGCAACTGGTAAAAGCTGTTTTTTACCACAGTGGAGACCTGTTTCTCACGTTTAAAAGAGCCATCCAGGAACACCCCGAGGTTTCTTACAGTGAGCGAGAGATGGCTAGCGAGAGGGCCTATGGCATCAGCTAACTGGTCTAGTGGAGTGTGACTACCAAAGACTATGATTTCGGTCTTATTCTCGTTCAATGTAAGAAAATTATGTGATAGCCAAATTTTAACTTCATGCAAACAGTTGAACAGAGGTTGCAAAGAAGCAGTCACATCGGACATGTCCTTCAACGCACATATTAAGCAAATATGTAAGACTGCTTTCTTCCATTTGCGCAACATCTCTAAAATTAGAAATATCCTGTCTCAGAGTGATGCTGAAAAACTAGTTCATGCATTCATTACTTCCAGGCTGGACTACTGTAATTCTTTATTATCAGGATGTCCTAAAAACTCACTGAAAAGTCTTCAGCTGATCCAAAATGCTGCAGCAAGAGTACTGACAGGGACTAGAAAGAGAGAGCAGATTTCTCCTGTTTTGGCTTCCCTTCGTTGGCTTCCTGTTAAATCCAGAATTGAATTCAAATCCTGCTCCTCACATACAAGGTCTTAAATAATCAGGCCACATCTTATATTAATGACCTTGTAGTACCATATCACCCTAATAGAGCACTTCGCTCTCGCACTGCAGGCCTACTTGTTGTTCCTAGAGTATTTAAAAGTAGAATGGGAGGCAGAGCCTTCAGTTTTCAGGCCCCTCTTCTGTGGAACCAGCTTCCAGTTTGGATTCGGGAGACAGACACTATCTCTACTTTCAAGATTAGGCTTAAAACTTTCCATTTTGCTAAAGCATATAGTTAGGGCTGGACCAGGTGACCCTGAATCCTCCCTTAGTTATGCTGCAATAGATGTAGGCTGTCGGGGATTCCCATGATGCATTGAGTTTTTCCTTTCCAGTCACCTTTCTCACTCACTATGTGTTAATAGACCTCTCTGCATCGAATCATATCTGTTATTAACCTCTTTCTCTCTTCCACAGCATGTCTTTATCCTGTTTTCCTTCTCTCACCCCAACCAATCACAGCAGATGGCCCCGCCCCTCCCTGAGCCTGGTTCTGCCAGAGGTTTCTTCCTGTTAAAAGGGAGTTTTTCCTTCCCACTGTCGCCAAAGTGCTTGCAACACTAAAGCTGTTTCTGTGCTGTGATGAGCTCTGAAACCTGACTGAAACTCTTCAAATAAGCCATTCCTCTGCAGATGATCTGTTAGCTGTTTGACAACTACTCTTTCAAGGATGTTTGATATGAAAGGAAGGTTGGAGATTGGCCTATAATTAGCTAAGACAGCTGGGTCTAGAGATGCTTTTTGAGTAAAGGTTTAACTACAGCCACCTTGAAGGCCTGTGGTACATAGCCGATTATTAGAGATAGGTTGATCATATTTAAGATCGAAGAATTAATTAATGGCAGGACTTCTTTGAGCAGTTTTGTAGGAATGGGGTCTAAAAGACACGTTGATGGTTTGGAGGAATTAATCATTGAAGTTAACTCAGAAAGATCAATTGGAGAAAAAGAGTCTAACTTAACATCGATGGTACTGAAAGTAGCTGTAGATAATATTACATCTGTGGGATGATTATTGGTAATTTTTTCTCTAATGATAAAAATTTTATTTGTGAAGAAGTTCATGAAGTCATTACTAGTTAACGTTAAAGGGATGGTTGGCTCAACAGTGCTCTGACTTTTTGTCAGCCTGGCTACAGTGCTGAAGAGAAACCTGGGGTTGTTCTTATTTTCTTCAATCAGTGACGAATAGTAAGATGTTCTGGCTTTGCGGAGGGCTTTCTTATAAAGCAGCAAACTATTTCTCCAGGCTAAATAATGATCCTCTAAATTTGTGACACGCCATTTCCTCTCCAGCTTACGAGTTATCTGCTTTAGGCTACGTGTTTGAGAATTATACCACGGAGTCAGGTACTTCTGATTTGAGGCCTTAGTTTTCACCGGAGCTACAGTATCCAGAGTCGTACGTAGTGAGGAGGTAAAATTTTTAACAAGATAATCGACCTCTGTTGGAGTAGCGTTCAGATAGCTGCTCTGCTCTGTGTTGGTACAGGGCATTGAAGATGATAACAGTGGGTGGATTATATTCTTAAACTTAGTTACAGCGCTTTCATAAAGACATCTACTGTGATAAAGTCTACTCTCCACTGCTGTGTAATCAATTATTGTAAATGTAAATGTTATCAGGAAATGATCAGACAGCAGAGGGTTTTCAGGAAACACTGTTAAATGTTCAGTTTCTATGCCATATGTTAAAACAAGATCTAGAGTGTGATTAAAGTGGTGGGTGGGTTCTTTTACATTTTGAGAGAAGCCAATTGAGTCTAATAACAGATTAAATGATATGATATGACTGCTCCCAGCTATACAAAATGCAGCAGCCAGACTACTAACTCGCTCTAGCAAGCGAGCTCACATCACTCCTATTTTATGTTCTTTACATTGGCTCCCAATAGATTTTAGAATTCGTTTTAAAATTATTGTTTTAGAGTCTACAGCATTCCACCCCCCAAGGACACGTAGTCTAATGCCTTTATTTTTAGGGGCTGTGTCAACTTAATACTACACTATACGGTTATATGGCATTTTAGTTAATATAAAGCATAGAATTGAGGCACTTCAAATAATTTCACCTCAACACCTCCTCCCTGGAGATAAGGAGAAGGAGTCTCACTATCTGCCTAATGTCTCATGGTGCCTGGGAGTGTCAGTCCAACTCACTCACTCACTCACTCCTGATAGATATATCTATCTATCTATATATCTATGTATGTATGTATGCATGTATGCATGTATATATATATATATATATATATATATATATATATATGGATAGATGAGAGCTCTGCCCACCCGGGGTAAGTCTTCTGACTTATCCCACTTTATTGAACGGTAGTCGCTAAAAGAGTAGTTACTGTTGCTGCCCTTTTTTATTTGTTTTTTGTTTAGTGGGCCGGAGCGGAGAACACGGACAGGAAGGCGAGTGCGCCGCCGGGTTTTCCCCTTCTGCACCGCTTGCCTGGATTTTAAATTTTTAGAGACTTTTATACTGTGGCGGACGCCACCGGATTTTTAATGTTGTGTTTTATTGATTTCCATTGTGTTGTCCCCTGGCCAGGGTTGTTTTAATTCATTTTACATTTTTAATTGTTTAAATATAATAAAATATATTTTAGTCATACAGTTTTTAATTTGTGTGCATTCCCTTGGCTGCTCCACTGCTCTGTCTGTTTTGAGGAAGGTTTCCCTCCTTTAATAACACTGTGCAAAAATCACCTTCGCTCCGTTACAAATACATATAATATTGGCCATATTATAGTTACATTACCACAGTTAGAGGATTTTAGTCTCATGAACAACATTAGCTAATTGTTATTTACTAACTAATCTTAAATTGACTGTTCAGTACAGAAATGAAGCCCAACTATCATGTTTTACAGTCCTGTGGTCTCAGCCTCAGATACTCAACTGATCAAAGTGATGTCATGACTCATGACAAAAATGAATGACCAACAAAACATTTTTTCTCCTTCATTTCTGCTGTATGTAACATTGTAGGGCGACCATGGCTCAGGGGGTTGGGAAGGGCACCTGTAACCGGAAGGTCGCCGGTTCGATCCCCGGCCTCTCTGTCCTGGTCGTTGTGTCCTTGGGCAAGACACTTTACCCTACCGCCTACTGGTGTTGGCCAGAGGGGCCGATAGCGCGATATGGCAGCCTCGCTTCTGTCAGCCTGCCCCAGGGCAGCTGTGGCTACAACCGTAGCTTGCCTCCACCAGGGCGTGAATGAATAATGTCATAGTAAAGCGCTTTGGGTGCCTTGAAAAGCGCTATATAAATCCAATGCATTATTATTATTATTATTTCTCGTGGTTAGTATCATGGTTGCTAGGCAACCTGAGCAGCACGACAAAGGCTAGACCGTCCCATTTCACAAGCCTCTCACTTCCACTAGTGGTGTGCGATACTGCATATTTTGGTATTGATCCGATACCAAGTAAATACGGGCCAGTATCGCCGATACCAATACCGATACTTTTCAATAAATGAGGTGGATGCCTCATTGAATTGCTAAATCGCAATTAATTTTCATGACCTTAAGTGTTTTTTGTGATTTTTCCTTTTGTATTATTAATTACTTAAAACCCAGGACATAATTAGGAGAAATAATTTATTTATAATTAAATAAAAAATGCTTTATTATTGTGGCGGGCCGTGGTCTGCCATGCTGCTGCAGATGAGGTGGACTCACCTTCACTGCATCTACAATCATGCCTCACCGGCTTAAAACCTGTGCGCTGCTTGTGCTGTTGTTGTTTTTGGTGTTGATGTGTACAGCTGGCAGCAGGAGGGCTGCAGCCGTTGAATGTAGGCTACTGTTACAGCAACCGGGTGATCACTGTAAGGGTGGACAGCGCGTGGCTCGGGGTGAGCCGGAGGCTGGCGCGCCAGCGGGACCTGCCAAGCTGGAGATGGAGGTCGAGGTGCGCGAGGTCTGCGGGGGTCCTGCCTGAGGGCGGCATGCTGTCCGCTTAGGCACGCAGGCTGCATGGTCCTGTGTTCTGGCCGTCTGCCCAGCTGCCTCTGAGCCCCGGCTCACTTCCACTCCTGCTCCGCTGCCTCTGCTTGCCATATGGGTGGCCATCAGGCCTCCGCTGGAGGCACAGGCGACCGCCAGAGTGGACACTTCCCCGTCGCTCGGCCGGGGCATGGGGCGCCGATGGTCCGGGCCGATTCCCTCGCCTGCTCGCGGGGTGGGGTGAAGTGGGCGATGGGGGTATGTGGCAGGGCGTGTTCTGCGATGCCGCTGCAGGTTTGGTGGTGCTGATGTGTACGTTGAATACACTGTTACAGCAACCGTGTGATTATTGTAAGAATAAATGATGCGGCGAAGCATGAAAATGCCATCGGGTCTGCCGTGGTGACGATCTTTTTTTTTTTCTTTTTTTTTAATCTTAAGTGCACGCAAACCAGTAAACAAATTAAAACAAATAGTGTTGATAAACTATAATACGAAAATTACAATTAAAATTCTCAACAACAAAAACAATTGGTAAAAATATAATTAATATGTAAACAACTTAATAACCCCCAAAGTGTCCTAGTCACGTGACGTGTCAGCGCAACACCGAAACATAAGAGAGGGGGGGGCGGGGGGAGCAAAGTGTGCCTGCTCTCTGCTGACACAGGAGCGGCGAGTCCAGCGACCTGGCTGTTTCGTTTTTGCCAAAAGCACAGCATAGCAAACAAGCAGAACTCAAAGTAAAGAATCGATCTAACCAGGCTAGTATCGATCCGATACCGATGCCGACTTGGGATCGATACTATCGATATTTGGATCGATCCGCCCACTACTAACTTCCACACTTCTTGTACTTATAGTACGCACGGTACGTAGTATGCGTAGTGCGCGTACTTCAAGCGTGCAGACCCTGAATTGGGACACAGCCATAGTGTGTGTTACCTCGTCCTCGTTTCTGGTTCGTCTGTGTTGTTTCCCCTCGGTCTCCCTGTGTCTCTCCATCCGTCTCTCTGTGTGTATTTCCCTGGACCTCCCTGCATCTTCGTTTCTGGTTTGTTTTGTTAGTTTTGCCCAGTTTAAGTTTTCCAGTTTCATGTCCACCTGCACCGTTTATTTTCTGTTGTCATTAAACTCATGTGCACCCAAGCTGCCGCTTCCTGGTCCTAAATAATTCCCACACGGCTTGCCCCGGCAGACCGTGACAGTACAAACCAGTCAACATGGACCCTGCGGCATTCAATCCGTCCGAGGAGCTCCAAGACAACATCGGTTATAATGTGGAGATCCTCCTCGGGCTGTGGCTGGAGAACCCTCCGGAGGAGCTTCGCCGCGCCGTTGAAAGCCGGTTACAACGGCTCTTTTCCGGCCTGCCATGGCTATTGAAATCGCTTCCCCCGACCATGGAGGCCTTTCTCCAGCACACACCACACCTTCTTCCAGCCACTACTGCCTCACTGCCCGACCCGCCGGAGGTGGTTTTGCCCGGCCCGTCGGAGTCGTCTGCGGGGAGGAAACGGCAGTCGCGCCGCCGGCGCGCAACCCCACAGCCGGACATTCGAACTTCTAAATCGCCGGCTGTGGTAAGTGAGGACTTTTTTCCTTTTCCGGACTGTGTGACTGTTCATTCAGGGGCTGTGTTCTGTGCGGCAGATAATAATGTGAACAGCTTATCGTCTGCTCAGCAGCTCTCAGCTCAGTTAGCTGACCAGCAGCCACTCTCAGCTCAGGCTCCTGTGTCACTCTCAGCTCAGGCTCCTATGTCACTCTCAGCTCAGGCTCCTGTGTCACTCTCAGCTCAGGCTACTGTGTCACCGCTAACCGTATGTAGCCCAGATGAAAAAACCAACACATTTACACCAATGATAAAGAAAGAGAGTATTTATTCTCTTTATTTTAACTGTCCACTTCAACAAAGCGTCATATTTCCTATGACCATTGAATGCACCTCTCAGTTCACCCCACATGAGGGCACCTAGCTCAGTGACCAATCAGAGCCTACGCAGGCCGCATTGACCCTGTCAGCCAGGAAGTGAGGTGAAGGTGCATGGTGCTCCCGGGTTTTTCTCATCTCAGCAAGAGGAGTGGAGGCATCTGCTGCTCAAACTGTGAAATCCACGGACAAAAGAGAGGAAAAACCCAGAATTGAGAGTTCCCACCCTCGGCGCACACACCTGTGTCGCAGAGACACACACGCAGACAGTCTCATCGCTGGATGATTGTGCGCGACACGTTAGTGAACCTCAGCTCATTGTATCTCTAGTTCTGTGAATTTTCCTTGTGATTCTCTGCGTTAGCGTAACCCACCTTTTCCTGTGGACAGCTTCCCCGGACCCGTGACCGACCCGATGTGTGAACCTTTTGTGAAGAGAGGAGCGAGAGAGAATGTGATTCCCTTCCCGGACTTTCCTTTATGACCCTGTTATACCCGCACTGTATATGTCTTCACCTGTTGACTTGGTAAATAAACATTCTTCTTTGCATTGAACTGTGCCAAAGAGAGTCTGAACACAATGAACCGAAAGTAAATAAATAAGAATCAGTAGTAGAATAAAATCAAATACTCAAGGCTAGGCAGGCAGGTGTATTTGCCTCTGCCATTCCAGGAAAAAGAGCAGAAAACGAGAGTCGTGAGCGGATAAGGCGACTCAAAGGGAGACAACAAGTCATAATAATGATGTGTTATTGTTGGGGTATAAAATTTCTGTGAAGTCAGATGGCTGTTTTCATAGAGGTCCACTGCTGGCAAAGGTAACTCAGGTGTGGCACCACACCTGAGTTACCTGAGAGCGACAGGTGTATTGTCTGTACTGCTCCAGTTGTGAGCACTATGTGAAACAACTTCAGAAGTACATGTGTGAAGGCGTATAAGAACTGCTGGCGCTGTGGCCATGCCTACTAGGCTGCAAAGTGTCAACTTAAGACTACTTGCAAGCAATGTATAAGGACCCACCTGGATGCCCTCCATGCTGTAAATATAAAGCATGTTCCAGACGACGGGCCTGCTCCCAGAGAAAATTATTCAATCTAGATCAATAATATTTAATCATGGAAAGTACAATTTTAATTGTAAGGTGGACCCTATAACATATCCTTGCATTCTTGCTTTTATACACAGCGACTTTACCATTTCTGCCTTCTTTTTTTTTGACACCTTTATTTATGATTTTCCAATATAACAAAAGTACAGAAAAATATAACTCGAATTGCGATTACAAACACTGCCATTGTGAAACCGGTTGCGCCACGCAGTGGCAAACCAGTTGGATGCAGGAAAAAGTATAATCTATGGGCACAAACAAAAAAATACTACCATGTGAACAAGGCAAAAAACAAACAAACAAACAAACAAACAAACCCAAAAAACAAAGCCCACCAAAAAAACCAAACGAAAATAAAATAAAATAAATACATAAATAAAAGGGGAAGCTGTGTTGTGCGCAGTTCTTTTTGGCTTGCTACAGATAGTAGGTGGCTTTAAAGAAAGGAATAGAAAAAAAACCCCCCAAACACAGATAAAAGCAGTAAAACATCATACTTCAGTAAATGACAACTTCTCCACATATTCAACAAAGGATGACCAGGTTTTGTAGTATTTACTTTGAGACCCTCTCAAGCTGTATCTCAAATGCTCTATCTGCAAGCACCTCATCACCTCTCTCACCCACTGAATAAACACTGGCGGACCTGAATCCTTCCATTTAAGAAGAATTAGCCAGCGTGCCAGTAGAGATGAGAAAGCCACTGCATTCATTTGATAAGAAGTTATACCGTGATGGTTTGGGAGTACACCAAAGACTGCTGTCATCGGATTGGGATCAATTGTTTTCCCAAACATATATGAAAGAGCTTTAAAAACTAATTCCCAGAACCGGTTCAAATCAGAGCAGGTCCAGAACATATGGCTAATATCGGCGGGTGATTGCTTGCACCTCAGACATCTGTCATCAGAGGTATTGTATATTTTAGCTAGTTTAGCTTTGGTTAGGTACGCCCGGTGAAGAATTTTAAACTGTATTATACAATGCCGTATACAGATTGAGGATTCATGTATCTTGCTAACACTAAGATCCCATAGGTCGTCTGGGATCTGGAGGTTTAAGTCCAGCTCCCAGGCATTTCTGGCTTTGGACACAGAGTCTGCCTTTATATGCTGCAATGTGCTATATATTTGAGAGATGTGGCCTCTAGCAATAGATCGAAATTGCAGACAATCCTCAAGTGGACAGTCAGTAGGTAGACTTGGATAAGAAGTGAAGTGTTTGACTGACCATTTCTGCCTTCTAAAGGCTGGTAAATCTGTGTGTGAGTGTGTGTGTGTGTGGTCAAAGCGTGACCCCATAAATGACTTCCCTAAACCTGCTGGCCTGAAAGTCCAGCAGTTCATCTAAACAAAAGGCACTTAGACTAAAACAGATATAGATACGTTTATCGTACCATAAAACAATAAAAGAAGGTACGACCTCTCCCATGCTCCCAAAATGTGAGTGTGAAAGCCAGAACACTCTGGAATGCACACAACGTTCTGCAGACTACTAAAGATCACACATCCTATCACTACACAATCGATTATACACCTCTAAGCATATATGGTTAAATATTTCTTAATAAAAATGACAATAACAAAATAGAAACCCAACAGTAGATTTGTTTCTTCATGGAGCAAAACACACTCACATCCTGTAAGAAAACACAGACCACTGAAAACTTTACACATGGATAAGAAAATATTTCAATTTTCCACATACTGCCTGTTTAAAAATGACACAAATTTATCAATTTACCTTTTTTTACTGTAACATTGAAAACTGCAGGAGGGGTTGTGTCTTTGTGGAGCAAAACAGACTCACACAATCAGAGACGGGCAGTAACGCATTACTGTAATCGGATTACTTTTTTCAAGTAACAAGTAAAGTAAGGGATTACTATTGCACTATTTTTGTGAGTGTCTCATGACAATCATGTAAGCGAGTGCGACGTTCATGGCAACAGCTGAGTGCAGATCAACAATGGATAATATATCAAGTGCGGGAGAGAGTATGACTGTGAAGCATCTAAAGCGTGGAAGTACCGACCTTACTTTGAGTTTGATTCCATAAAAAGTGACAAAACCATTAGCGTCCGCTGTTCACTGCGTGGAAAGAAAACTTATTTTTACAGCGAAAAAACCCCTTATCGTCCGAGCAAGCACCGAGTGCACTACCACGGAATGTGAAATTCACAGAGAAACTCAGGATTCCTCCACTGACATGATGGCTGCAACACACCTGCACCAGGGAAAACCTCCGCCTGCCCCACTCCTGCTATACAGGTGAAAATAGAGCAACAGGACCGCTAGTCTTTGATTTTTTATTATGTGTGCCTATGCCAAGAGGCACACATATTACTATTCGTCGGATTTATTCTTCTTCTTATTATTATTATTATTATTATTATTCTCCATCTTCCGCCTAAATTTCGGCACGTATCACGCCCCGCAGTTTTGAGAAAAGCTTCATATATGTTACCTCATTTTGTGCGGCTGGATCTGGAATGGTGTGCTATGACTTTTGGTGTTTATGACTATTATAGTTTTTTAAATATTAATATTTTAGTGAAAATTTTCCCGCGCTCCTCTGCCAAACAGTTTTGACAATAGGGGTACATATGTTACATCATTTTGTGCGGCTGGAGCTGGGCTAGTATGGTGTGACTTTTGGTGTTTATAACTTTTATAGTTTTTGAAATATTTAGATTTTAGTGCAAATTTAGGCCAATTTCTAGGCTCCTGAGAAAGATTCTGCTTTTGGCACCATAGAAACAGACTTCATTTGTGGTGTGTTGGCTCTCTCTAGTGGTATACCGGGAGTAGTACGGCCTAAAGAGTGCCATGCTTGGTGAAAACTACATATCCCACAATTCATAGCATGCCTCTACCGAGTCAAACAATGGCGGACACCACTTCGTTTTATATGTCTTTTATTCGTGTTTCTAGGTCACAAAATACACTTTTAAGATATTTTCAGGCGAGAATGTAGGTGTGTAAACTTCAAATATCTGCTCGTTTTATCAAGACATCCCATATTAGCGACAATTCTCTTAAGTGTTGCTGATAGCCGGCTAGCTAGCTAGCTAGCTAGCGCCCCTTCATGAAAAACCACCCAGGCTTGGCTGATAGTGAGGTGGCTACATACAAGGCGGTGAGGCTACCGCCGATCGACCGGTGTTTGCTAACGCGGAGGTCAATCGTGGATCAGGGAAAGCGAAGGCAGGAGCGTGAGGTGAACTGAATTTCAGGTAAGAAGTTATCACCTGCACTCTATTTGGGTCAGATATAAACCGAGTTTAGGTGTAGTTTATTTAGCAACAGTTCTCTTACGTGCTGCTGATAGCCGGCTGGCTAGCTAGCTAGCGCGGCTAGCGACCCTTCGTGAAAAACCACCCAGGCTTGGCTGATAGTGAGGTGGCTAAAATTTGTTTAATCGCCCGATCGCTCGGCAAGGGTCTGTGTCTTAGCTGGACTTATTTTTTGTTTATATGGGCTGATGATGCTGGTCGATGTGGAAAAAATAACTGAGTTGCTTGGTGGTGGAGCTACAACAGAGGGCAGCTATCCACCGGTGTGTGACAGAAAGGACATGCCGCGAACGAGACATACAAGGCGGTGAGGCTACCGCCGATCGACCGGTGTTTGCTAACGCGGAGGTCAATCGTGGATCAGGGAAAGCGAAGGCAGGAGCGTGAGGTGAACTGAATTTCAGGTAAGAAGTTATGACCTGCACTCTATTTGGGTCAGATATAAACCGAGTTTAAGTGTAGTTTATTTTCGTTGTGCTGACTTTTTCAATCACTTACAATAACTCGTACTGCGTGCTAGCTAGCACTACGGAGTTTGTATACAGCTGTGTGCCGCTAAGTTACCGATGTTACCGATGTTGAACTTTATGACAGCCTCCCCTGTCATTCTCTCGCCTGTTGAAACTTCAGTCATGAAACTGATCAATGATCGGCTTTTCTCTCTTGTTTGTTTATCGCGCTAAACAACAGCGTTTAAGCTTGATCAGCTGTTGTTAGAATTCTTTTGATTTTAATTTCTAGTATCAGCTGATGTTTGCTGGAGCATGAAGATGAAATCAGGAGATGTCCTTACTGAATCATCAGAGCTGAACTGGTGATGGAGAAACAGGTTTACCCTTAGGTGACATGAATGAGTTGAAGGGAAGTTATGAACTGTTTCTGACAGACAAATATACACCAAGCTCCTTTTTTTGTGTAGCTGACAGCTGGTAACTGTGCAGGGGCGGATCTAGCAAAGCTTTTGCCAGGGGGCCAGGTAGGGCATTAACAGAGAAAGGTGGACACAAAGATATACTTTTCTTTCTTACTCTCATATAAAATATTTAGCTTTTATTAAATAGTTATCTGAATCTTACAACCAAAGTTTGTATAATAATACACAAGATTGGCTGTAGACCATTGTTCATCATTCAGAACACTGTGTAAAAATAACAAAAAACAAAAAGTGAATGCAAAAGTGCATAAATATTTATTTTACGTGTTTGATGTGTGTGGCGGGGCGTGGTCTGCAGTGCCGCTGCAGGGGAGGTGGACCCACCTGAGCGGCACCTGCAATCACGCCTCTCGGGCGTAGTCTGTGCTCTCTCGGCTGTTTTTGAGTGTGTGTCGGGCTGTGAGTTGAAAAGCTACAGCCAGCTGTTTGGGTACATCAACCATGTGTGAAAAGTGGTCCATAACGTAATGCTTCAAAGCGTGTTCATGCAAACATTGTCGGATCTGCCGTGGTACAATGGGACTTCTGCTCATGAACCTGTGTGCACAGCGTCTGCAAATCGGCGCTGTACGAAGTAACTTCATCTTTACACAAAACTGTAAGCTGTTATCTGTGAAGCGTGAGCGGTGTTTGTTTTTACCATAGTTCATGGTGGAGAATGGGTGCTCTTCTGAGTTTTGCTCTCTGTAGCCGTATGAATGGCAAACTACACTGAATAGCAGCGGCATAGGCACACATAAAATTTCTTCTGAAATTTTCGCTTTCTAGTTATGTGTGCCTATGGAAAGAGGCACACATATTACTATTCGTCGGATTTATTATTCTTATTATTATTATTATTCTCCATCTTCCGCCTAAATTTCGGCACGTATCACGCCCCGCAGTTTTGAGACAAGCTTCATATATGTTACCTCATTTTGTGCGGCCGGATCTGGAATGGTGTGCTATGACTTTTGGTGTTTATGAATTTTATAGTTTTTTAAATATTAATATTTTAGTGAAAATTTTCCCGCGCTCCTCTGCCGAACAGTTTTGACATTAGGGTTACATATGTTAGATCATTTTGTGCGGCTGGAGCTGGACTATTATGTCATGACTTTTGGTGTTTATGACTTTTATAGTTTTTTAAATATTAATATTTTAGTGCAAATTTAGGCCAATTCATCTTTTGGCGCCAAATAAACAGACTTCATTTGTGGTGTGTTGGCGCCATCTTTTGGTCCCATTGAAACAAATTTCAAACTTCATTTGTGGTGTGTTGGCTCTCTCTAGTGGTATGCCGGGAGTGGTACAGCCTGTCTACCCTTATTTGGATACCGTAATGACGACAATATCAATGGCGCACGCACCCTCGCTGCTTTCAGGAACCATTGGAGGTTTTAAGGTTGCGCGAACCATTGAATAGTTACGGTAAACACAATGGCTTCTATGCTTGGTGGAAAACTCCATATCCCACAATTCATAGCACACCTCTGCCGAGTTAAACAATGGCGGCCACCACTTCGTTTTATATGTCTTTTATTAGTGTTTCTAGGTCACAAAATAAACTTTTAAGATATTTTCAGGCGAGAATGTAGGTGTGTAAACTTCAAATATGTGCTTGTTTTATCAAGACATCCCATATTAGCGACAATGCTCTGACGACCTCGGTCCTGCCTGACAGCTAGCCGGCTACCTAGCTAGCTGCCGCACTTGGCTGCAAATGGACAGCGAGGGGACTCTCTCTCTCCTTTCACCTCCCCGGTCTCTCGCAAATGCTCGCACAGAATCGGAGTTACAGCTGGATGTGGAAAAATAACTGAGTTGTTTGGTGGTGCTATAATGCGGAGCTACAACAGTGGGCAGCTATCCACCGGTGTATGACAGAAAGGACATGCCGCGACCGCTGATCGACCAGTGTTTGCTAACGCGGAGGTCAATCGTGGATCAGGGAAAGCGAAGGCAGGAGCGTGAGGTGAACTGAATTTCAGGTAAGAAGTTATGACCTGCACTCTATTTGGGTCAGATATAAACCGAGTTTAGGTGTAGTTTATTTAGCAGCAGTTCTCTTATGTGTTGCTGATAGCCGGCTAGCTAGCTAGCGCCGCTAGCATAGTTAGCTAGCACCGCTAGCGACCCTTCGTGAAAAAGCACCCAGGCTTGGCTTATATTGAGGCGGGTGAAACTCGTGTCAGCACCCGGTCGCTCGCCGACAGTATGTGTTTTAGCTGGACTTATTTTTCGTTTATATGGACCGATGATTTATTTATTTATTCATTTTAGTAACGGTATAAACAGTGAAAGGTGGTGGATTGGCCAGATGTAAACTTCAAATATCTGCTCGTGTTACCAAGACATCCCATATTAGCTCTGATGTTTTCGGTGCCTGCAAAGAGCTAGACAGGTAGCTAGCTAACCCGAGCTGGCTGTCTTTTTGACTCAGGGTCATAGCTGGACTTATTTTTCGTTTTTATGAGCCGATGAGGGTTTTTTTTTTAGTAACGGTACAAACAGTGAAAGGCGGTGGATTGTCCAGATGCTGGTCGATGTGGAAAAAATAACTGAGTTGTTTGGTAGTCGCTGACGCGGAGCTACAACCGAGGGCAGCTATCCACCGGTGTGTGTCAGAAAGAACATGCGGGGAACGAGGCGGCGAGGCGACCGCCGATCGACCGGTGGTAGATCGTGGATCAGGGAAACCGAAGGCAGGAGAAGCAGGCGGCTGCCGGTCGGAGCGTGAGGTGAACTGAATTTCAGGTAAGAAGTTATGACCTGCACTCTATTTGGGTCAGATATAAACCGAGTTTAGGTGTAGTTTATTTTCGTTTTTTACAATCAGTTATAATAACTCGTACTGCGTGGTAGCTAGCACGATGGAGTTTCTATACAGCTGTGTGCGCGCTAAGTTACTGATGTTGAACTTTATGACAGCCTCCCCTGTCATTCTCTCGCCTGTTCAAACTTCAGTCATGAAACTGATCAATGATCGGCTTTTCTCTCTTGTTTGTTTATCGCGCTAAACAACAGCAGCACGTTTAAGCTTGATCAGCTGTTGTTAGAATTCATTTGATTTTAATTTCTAGTATCAGCTGATGTTTGCTGGAGCCACAGCTGTAGAAGCGGCTGGTCGAAACCAGGAGATGACCTTACTGAATCATCAGAGCTGAACTGGTGATGGAGAAACAGGTTTACCTTTTTTTTCGGTGACATGAATGAGTTGAAGGGAAGTTATGAACTGTTTCTGAGAGAAATAAACACCAAGCTCCTTTTTTTATTTAGCTGACAGCTGGTAACTGTGCAGGGGCGGATCTAGCAAAGCTTTTGCCAGGGGGCCAGGTAGGGCATTAACAGAGAAAGGTGGACACAAAGATATACTTTTCTTTCTTACTCTCATACAGGGAGTGCAGAATTATTAGGCAAGTTGTATTTTTGAGGAATAATTTTATTATTGAACAACAACCATGTTCTCAATGAACCCAAAAAACACATTAATATCAAAGCTGAATGTTTTCGGAAGTAGTTTTTAGTTTGTGTTTAGTTTTAGCTATTTTAGGGGGATATCTGTGTGTGCAGGTGACTATTACTGTGCATAATTATTAGGCAACTTAACAAAAAACAAATATATACCCATTTCAATTATTTATTTTTACCAGTGAAACCAATATAACATCTCCACATTCACAAATATACATTTCTGACATTCAAAAACAAAACAAAAACAAATCAGCGACCAATATAGCCACCTTTCTTTGCAAGGACACTCAAAAGCCTGCCATCCATGGATTCTGTCAGTGTTTTGATCTGTTCACCATCAACATTGCGTGCAGCAGCAACCACAGCCTCCCAGACACTGTTCAGAGAGGTGTACTGTTTTCCCTCCTTGTAAATCTCACATTTGATGATGGACCACAGGTTCTCAATGGGGTTCAGATCAGGTGAACAAGGAGGCCATGTCATTAGTTTTTCTTCTTTTATACCCTTTCTTGCCAGCCACGCTGTGGAGTACTTGGACGCGTGTGATGGAGCATTGTCCTGCATGAAAATCATGTTTTTCTTGAAGATGCAGACTTCTTCCTGTACCACTGCTTGAAGAAGGTGTCTTCCAGAAACTTGCAGTAGGACTGGGAGTTGAGCTTGACGCCATCCTCAACCCGAAAAGGCCCCACAAGCTCACCTTTGATGATACCAGCCCAAACCAGTACTCCACCTCCACCTTGCTGGCGTCTGAGTGGGACTGGAGCTCTCTGCCCTTTACCAATCCAGCCACGGGCCCATCCATCTGGCCCATCAAGACTCACTCTCATTTCATCAGTCCATAAAACCTTAGAAAAATCAGTCTTGAGATATTTCTTGGCCCAGTCTTGACGTTTCAGCTTGTGTGTCTTGTTCAGTGGTGGTCGTCTTTCAGCCTTTCTTACCTTGGCCATGTCTCTGAGTATTGCACACCTTGTGCTTTTGGGCACTCCAGTGATGTTGCAGCTCTGAAATATGGCCAAACTGGTGGCAAGTGGCATCTTGGCAGCTGCACGCTTGACTTTTCTCAGTTCATGGGCAGTTATTTTGCGCCTTGGTTTTTCCACACGCTTCTTGCGACCCTGTTGACTATTTTGAATGAAACGCTTGATTGTTCGATGATCACGCTTCAGAAGCTTTGCAATTTTAAGACTGCTGCATCCCTCTGCAAGATATCTCACTATTTTTGACTTTTCTGAGCCTGTCAAGTCCTTCTTTTGACCCATTTTGCCAAAGGAAAGGAAGTTGCCTAATAATTATGCACACCTGATATAGGGTGTTGATGTCATTAGACCACACCCCTTCTCATTACAGAGATGCACATCACCTAATATGCTTAATTGGTAGTAGGCTTTCGAGCCTATACAGCTTGGAGTAAGACAACATGCATGAAGAGGATGATGTGGACAAAATACTCATTTGCCTAATAATTCTGCACTCCCTGTATAAAATATTTAGCTTTTATTAAATAGTTATCTGAATCTCACAACCAAAGTTTGTATAATAATACACAAGATTGGCTGTAGACCATTGTTCATCATTCAGAACACTGTGTAAAAATAACAAAAAACAAAAAGTCAATGCAAAAGTGCATAAATATTTATTTTACGTGTTTGATATGTGTGGCGGGGCGTGGTCTGCAGTGCCGCTGCAGGGGAGGTGGACCCACCTGAGGGGCATCTGCAGTCACACCTCTCGGGCGTAGTCTGTGCTCTCTCGGCTGTTTTTTGGGTGTGTGTCGGGCTGTGAGTTGAAAAGCTACAGCTGGCTGGGAGGGTACACCAACCATGTGTGAAAAGTGGTCCATAACGTACTGGTTCAAAGTGTGTTCGTGCAAACATTGTCGGGGTCTGCCGTGGTACAGAGGGACTTCTGCTTATGAACCTGTGTGCACAGCGTCTGCAAATCGGGGCTGTACAAAGTGACCTCATCTTTACCCAAAACTGTAAGCTGTCATCTGTGAGGCGCGAGCGGTGTTTGTTTTTACCATAATTCATGGTGGAGAATGGCTGCTCTTCTGAGTTTTGCTGTCTGTAGCCGTATGAATGGAAAACTACACAGATTAGCAGCGGCATAGGCACACATAAAATTTCTTCTGAAATTTTCGCTTTCTAGTTATTATTATTCTCCATCTTCCGCCTAAATTTTGGCACGTATCACGCCCCGCAGTTTTGAGAAAAGCTTCATATATGTTACCTCATTTTGTGCGGCTGGATCTGGAATGGTGTGCTATGACTTTTGGTGTTTATGACTATTATAGTTTTTTAAATATTAATATTTTAGTGAAAATTTTCCCGCGCTCCTCTGCCAAACAGTTTTGACAATAGGGGTACATATGTTACATCATTTTGTGCGGCTGGAGCTGGGCTAGTATGGTGTGACTTTTGGTGTTTATAACTTTTATAGTTTTTGAAATATTTAGATTTTAGTGCAAATTTAGGCCAATTTCTAGGCTCCTGAGAAAGATTCTGCTTTTGGCACCATAGAAACAGACTTCATTTGTGGTGTGTTGGCTCTCTCTAGTGGTATACCGGGAGTAGTACGGCCTAAAGGGCGCCATGCTTGGTGAAAACTACATATCCCACAATTCATAGCATGCCTCTACCGAGTCAAACAATGGCGGACACCACTTCGTTTTATATGTCTTTTATTCGTGTTTCTAGGTCACAAAATACACTTTTAAGATATTTTCAGGTGGGAATGTAGGTGTGTAAACTTCAAATATCTGCTCGTTTTATCAAGACATCCCATATTAGCGACAATTCTCTTAAGTGTTGCTGATAGCCGGCTAGCTAGCTAGCGCCGCTAGCTTAGCTAGCTAGCGCCCCTTCGTGAAAAACCACCCAGGCTTGGCTGATAGTGAGGTGGCTAAAATTTGTTTAATCGCCCGATCGCTCGGCAAGGGTCTGTGTCTTAGCTGGACTTATTTTTCGTTTATATGGGCCGATGATGCTGGTCGATGTGGAAAAAATAACTGAGTTGTTTGGTGGTGGAGCTACAACAGAGGGCAGCTATCCACCGGTGTGTGACAGAAAGGACATGCCGCGAACGAGACATACAAGGCGGTGAGGCTACCGCCGATCGTCCGGTGTTTGCTAACGCGGAGGTCAATCGTGGATCAGGGAAAGCGAAGGCAGGAGCGTGAGGTGAACTGAATTTCAGGTAAGAAGTTATGACCTGCACTCTATTTGGGTCAGATATAAACCGAGTTTAGGTGTAGTTTATTTAGCAACAGTTCTCTTACGTGTTGCTGATAGCCGGCTGGCTGGCTAGCTAGCTAGCTAGCGCCGCTAGCTTAGCTAGCTAGCGCGGCTAGCGACCCTTCGTGAAAAACCACCCAGGCTTGGCTGATAGTGAGGTGGCTAAAATTTGTTTAATCGCCCGATCGCTCGGCAAGGGTCTGTGTCTTAGCTGGACTTATTTTTCGTTTATATGGGCCGATGATGCTGGTCAATGTGGAAAAAATAACTGAGTTGTTTGGTGGTGGAGCTACAACAGAGGGCAGCTATCCACCGGTGTGTGACAGAAAGGACATGCCGCGAACGAGACATACAAGGCGGTGAGGCTACCGCCGATCGACCGGTGTTTGCTAACGCGGAGGTCAATCGTGGATCAGGGAAAGCGAAGGCAGGAGCGTGAGGTGAACTGAATTTCAGGTAAGAAGTTATGACCTGCACTCTATTTGGGTCAGATATAAACCGAGTTTAGGTGTAGTTTATTTTCGTTGTGCTGACTTTTTCAATCACTTACAATAACTCGTACTGCGTGCTAGCTAGCACTACGGAGTTTGTATACAGCTGTGTGCGCGCTAAGTTACCGATGTTACCGATGTTGAACTTTATGACAGCCTCCCCTGTCATTCTCTCGCCTGTTGAAACTTCAGTCATGAAACTGATCAATGATCGGCTTTTCTCTCTTGTTTGTTTATCGCGCTAAACAACAGCAGCACGTTTAAGCTTGATCAGCTGTTGTTAGAATTCTTTTGATTTTAATTTCTAGTATCAGCTGATGTTTGCTGGAGCATGAAGATGAAATCAGGAGATGTCCTTACTGAATCATCAGAGCTGAACTGGTGATGGAGAAACAGGTTTACCCTTAGGTGACATGAATGAGTTGAAGGGAAGTTATGAACTGTTTCTGACAGACAAATATACACCAAGCTCCTTTTTTTGTGTAGCTGACAGCTGGTAACTGTGCAGGGGCGGATCTAGCAAAGCTTTTGCCAGGGGGCCAGGTAGGGCATTAACAGAGAAAGGTGGACACAAAGATATACTTTTCTTTCTTACTCTCATATAAAATATTTAGCTTTTATTAAATAGTTATCTGAATCTTACAACCAAAGTTTGTATAATAATACACAAGATTGGCTGTAGACCATTGTTCATCATTCAGAACACTGTGTAAAAATAACAAAAAACAAAAAGTGAATGCAAAAGTGCATAAATATTTATTGTACGTGTTTGATGTGTGTGGCGGGGCGTGGTCTGCAGTGCCGCTGCAGGGGAGGTGGACCCACCTGAGCGGCACCTGCAATCACGCCTCTCGGCCGTAGTCTGTGCTCTCTCGGCTGTTTTTGGGTGTGTGTCGGGCTGTGAGTTGAAAAGCTACAGCCGGCTGTTTGGGTACACCAACCATGTGTGAAAAGTGGTCCATAACGTAATGCTTCAAAGCGTGTTCATGCAAACATTGTCGGATCTGCCGTGGTACAATGGGACTTCTGCTCATGAACCTGTGTGCACAGCGTCTGCAAATCGGCGCTGTACGAAGTAACTTCATCTTTACACAAAACTGTAAGCTGTTATCTGTGAAGCGTGAGCGGTGTTTGTTTTTACCATAGTTCATGGTGGAGAATGGCTGCTCTTCTGAGTTTTGCTCTCTGTAGCTGTATGAATGGCAAACTACACTGAATAGCAGCGGCATAGGCACACATAAAATTTCTTCTGAAATTTTCGCTTTCTAGTTTATTTGCTACTGTTTTACTTGCATCTATTTGAAAGACTGAGTGTAAACACAAAAAATATTTTATTTTATAAGCTAGAATGTGCAGAAAATAGGTTTAAATGTTAAACAAATTTCTTCCAGTCAGAGAATGTTGCTTTAAGTTTTAAGTAATCAGTAATTAGTTACTGATTACTTTTTTCAAGTAACTTGACCAACACTGCACACAATATTGTAAGATAATAGAGCCCATTTAAAACACATTTCATGTGAGTTACAATAGAAGTGGCACAGCACTGACACTGATAATGACCTCACGATGAACAGCCAAATAAACAGTAACAGGTCTGACAGTTTGACCCAGAAAGTGAACTCTTCTGACATTTTGCTTTTCTTGTGATCAGATGATGGAGTAATGTTTGCTCTGTATGCTGTTTGTGGACGCAGCCAGTAAAGTGTAACTTGCTAAACTTGTATTGGGATAACTAACTCCATAAGCTAAGATTTTGCTATCGCGGCTCAATCGCTTCACAACATTCATGATCTTCTTTTAAACTCTTTTTCTTTCCATCCAGTCTTGCAGCTCTATTGTCATCATCCTTTCCTGAGTATTGCCCTCGCTTTGAAAAAGAAAGAAGGGACTCAGAATTGATGTAATCCTCCCCCCACCTTCAACCCAAGTATGTGTGGTAGTCACTGCTACCACACATACATGTCCTGAACCACGCTCACATACTTCTCTGTCACTTCTGACTTCATCATGCAGTACCACAGTGCCTCTTTTTGCACCCTTTCATGTTTTCACTAGATCTACAAAGACATAGTGAAGCTCTGACTTTCTCAGGAAATTAAAGCTGAATTCTGTGAAGCCTGATCTCAAGCTTTTTAAGTTTGACGCAGCATCCAGAAGAACTTTTGTTCAGATCCCCTGTTTCTCCCACTGTGTTCAAATGAACCCTGACAGGGTAATGTCCCATTGGTCTGCCCCTTTTCTCACAGGAGGACACTTTGTGGGTCTTTTGATGCTTCAACAGATTTTTGTTATGGAAGAAAGACTTTCCACAGTCACCACATACAAATTGTTTAGTACCAGAGTGGACGACCTGATGTCGTTTTAAGCTGCATCTCTGAGTAAAGGTCTTTCCACACTGATCACAGTTGAAAGCTTTAAATTTCGTGTGGATGACCTGATGTTGTTTTAACACGCATCTCCGAGTAAAAGACTTTCCACACTGATCACAGCTGAATGGTTTCACACCGGTGTGGATCAGCTGATGTTTTTTTAAGCTGGATCTATGAGTAAAGGTCTTTCCACACTGATCACAGCTGAATGGTTTCACACCGCTGTGGATCAGCTGATGTGATTTCAAGCTAGCAATCCGAGTAAAAGACATCCCACACTGATCACAGCTGAATGGTTTCACACCGGTGTGGATCAGCTGATGTTTTTTTAAGCTGCATCTCAGAGTAAAAGACTGTTCACAGTTGAAAGGTTTATCTCCACGATGGATGAGCTGATGTCTTTTTGTCCTTTTCTCACAGGAGGACACTTTGTGGGTCTTTTGATGCCTCAGTAGTTCTGTATTATGGATGAAAGACTTTCCACACTGACCACATACAAATGATTTAACTCCAGAGTGGATGAGCTGATGTGAGTTTAAGCTAGTCATGCGAGAAAAAGCCTTTCCACAGTGACCACATACAAATTGTTTAGTACCAGAGTGGATGAGCTGATGTCTTTTTAGGTGACCAATATCAATAAAAGATTTTCCACAGTCACCACATACAAATTGTTTAGTAACAGAGTGGATGAGCTGATGTCTTTTTAGGTAACCAATATCAGTAAAAGATTTTCCACACTGCTCACAGCTGAAAGACTTCTCTCCATTGTGGATGCGCTGATGTGCTTTTAAATTACACATCTGAGTAAAAGACTTTCCACACTGATCACAGCTGAAAGGTTTCTCTCCATTGTGGATGCGCTGATGTCTTTTTAACCTATCAATCCCAGTAAAAGAATTTCCACACTGATCACAGCTGAAAGGTTTAACTTCACTGTGGACGCCCTGATGTTTCTCTAAGTGATCTCTATCCTGAAAAGACTTTCCACACTGATCACAGACAAATGATTTACCTCCAACATGGATCATATAATGTCTCTTTAAGTGACCTTTCTGAGTAAAAGACTTTCCACACTGATCACAGTTGAAAGCTTTAAATTTCGTGTGGACGACCTGATGTGTTTTTAAGCTCCAGCTATGAATAAAGGTCTTCCCACACTGATCACAGCTGAATGGTTTCACACCGGTGTGGATCAGCTGATGTGTTTTCAAGCTACTGAGCTGAGTAAAGGTCTTCCCACACTGATCACAGCTGAATGGTTTCACACCGGTGTGGATAAGCTGATGTGATTTTAAGCTACCGAGCTGAGTAAAGGTCTTCCCACACTGATCACAGCTCAAGCTTCTGTCCTCCCTGTTGGCGCGCTTGCGTCTTCTGGGCTGCTTCATAGCGGGACAAGTCTTTTCCACAGGGATCGCCGCTGGCTCATCTTTACTTGCTAGTGCTGGATGTTTTTGGCTGATATCATCCATGTGCTGAGTTTTCGGCCTGCTTTCACTTCTTTCTCCTGTAATGACAAAGAACCCAAACAGTGACATCAGGTCTATACCTTCAGCTCATCCCCAAGTGCCCCCTCTTACCTCACAAAGAAAAACAGTTTCACCATCTGCCAAACGTCTCAGGTGCCTGGGGACGCTATGCTGTGGTAAATATTTGAAGTGAGCTCATTTTTGGGATAAAAGCAGTAAAAGTTCAACTTGTGAATAAAATATTGGCTTGTGTGACTTCAAAGGTTTTTAGTTTTTACTTTGTTTAAATTTGAAGAACATCACACTTAGAATGTGCAGTTCAGGTTGTATGTGTGAGAGCTGCACAACCAAATCCACACTGACTCAGATTTCCCTCTGATTAACCACGAGGGTGTCACACAGTTATCAAAGTCTGCAGACACTGTCAGCTGCAATCAACACCTTTTATTATAATGCACAGGTGAGTTATAATGCATTTCCACTAGAAGATGGTCCCCTGTTATCTACTTTTTCACAGGCAAGCGTGGGTTAGAGTCTACAGCAGGGTTCTCAGACTCGCGGCCCGTGGGCCATTTGCGGTCCACATCACCTCTTCTTGCATATTGATGTGAAGAAATATTTAAAAAAATATTATTCAATAATGGGAAATGGGAGATGGAAGCATGTATAGACTCGACTGTACACTGTGTTCGTGTTTTCCTCCCAAACATTAAAGTTCTGCTGCAGCCGCCTTTCAATGCCTCTTTCTGTCTCTCGCTAGCAAAGTTGACCCAGACAGTAGTGGTGGGCGGATCGATCCAAATATCGATAGTATCAATCCCAAGTCGGGATCGGGATCGGATCAATACTAGCCTGGTTAGATCGATTCTTTACTTTGAGTTCTGCTTGTTTGCTATGCTGTGCTTTCGGCAAAAACGAAACAGCCAGGTCGCTGGACTCACAGCTCCCGTGTCAGCCGAGAGCAGGCACACTTTGCCCCCCCCCCCTTATGTTTCGGTGTTGCGCTGACACGTCACGTGACTTAGACACTTTGGGGGTTATTAAGTTGTTTACATATTAATTATATTTTTACCAATTGTTTTTGTTGTTGAGAATTTGTAATTTGTGTATTATAGTTTATCAACAGTATTTGATTTAATTTGTTTACTGGTTTGCGTGCACTTAAGATTAAAAAAATAAATAAATAAATAAAAGATCGCCACCACGGCAGACCTGATGGCATTTTCATGCTTTGCAGCATCATTTATTCTTACAATAATCACACGGTTGCTGTAACAGTACATTCAACGTCTTCAGCTCTCCCGCTGGCAGCCGTACACATCACCACCACCAAACCTGCAGCGGCATCGCAGAACACGCCCTGCCCCATACCCCCTCGCCCGCTTCCCCCCACCCCGCGAGCAGGCAAGGGAATCGGCCCGGACCATCGGCGCCCCATGCCCCGGCCCAGCGACGGGGAAGTGTCCACTCTGGCGGTCGCTCGCTCCTCCAGCAGAAGCCCGGGAGCTGGCCTGATGGCCACCCATATGGCAAGCAGAGGCGGCGGAGCAGGAGTGGAAGTGAGCTGGGGCTCAGAGGCAGCTGGGCAGACAGCCGAAGCGGACAGCATGCCGCCCTCAGGCAAGACCCCCGCGAACCTCGACCTCCATCTCCAGCTAGGCAGGTCCCGCTGGCGCGCCAGCCTCCGGCTCACCCCGAGCCGCCCTTACAGTGATCACCCGGTTGCTGTAATCGTAGCCTACATTCAACGGCTGCAGCCCTCCTGCTGCCAGCTGTACACATCAACACCAAAAACAACAACAGCACAAGCAGGGCACCGGTTTTAAGCCGGTGAGGGATCATTGTAGATGCAGTGAAGGTGAGTCAATCTCACCTGCAGCAGCATCGCAGACCACGGCCTGCCACAATAATAAAGCATTTTTTATTTAATTATAAATAAATTATTTCTCCTAATTATGTCCTGGGTTTTAAGTAATTAATAATACAAAAGGAAAAATCACAAAAAACAAACAAATATGCAGTATGGCACACCACTACCAGACAGTAAAGCTAGCTCCTGGCTAGGAGCCCGACACGTAACCCGAAGTATCAGCCATAGGTCTCCTTAACACGGTTCGGAGCCGCAGACCTGGCTGAGGTAATAAGAGAGTGCAAACATGTTGAGGGATTGGCTGTGTTAGTTCGGTGAGAGATTTATTTGGAAAGAAAACAATTTTAATTTGCAGTCGATAACTAATGTGTACACTTATATCTGCCTTTTTATTTTGTTAAATACAAACAAAATTATAGCAAAAGTGCTGCAACGTGTCTGGCCAGAAAGAGCTGTTTATTTGGTAGTTCAATGAAAGGATAGTAAGAGAAAGAGAAAAAAGGAGTTCTTGTTTGCAGTTTTGTCTTGTTATACAATATTTTTAATTAAATAAAACAAACAAAATATTATATTTTTTGAAATATTAGTGAGTGTTTTGTTTCTTTCTTTTTTGTTTGTACTACTTGGACACTAAAGTGCCCCTCCAATGAGATGACGGTGCCAGAAGTGGCCCACGGCTCATTTGAGTTTGAGACCCTGGTCTACAGCATTCTACCCCCCAAGGACACGTAGTCTAATGCCTTTATTTTTCAGGGCCATGCCAACTTAATACTACACTATACGGTTATATGGAATTTTAATTAATATAACTGCAATATCTCAACTCCTCCTCCCTGGAGATAAGGAGAAGGAGTCTCACTATCTGGCTAATGTCTCATGGTGCCTGGGAGTGTCAGTCCAACTCACTCACAATACCCATCTGTGTGTGTGGAATAACCTGTGAAATACATATTTGATGTTTTCCTGTATGTAGAACAAAATCACACAAAATGTACTATAGATATTACTAAAGTGATATTGTCAAAACATATGATCAACATATAAAATAAAGAAATCTCCATCACAACAGTTAACAGCTTACACAAGAAAATACCTCAGAAAGAATATGAAAGAAGAGAAGTGGAAAAGGAAAACAGAGCATTTTTAATGAGGTCATGCTGAGCCTCTTGTCCCGATTGTTTTATGTTGGGCTGAGAACAAACAACCAATACTCACATCAGGTCCAGTCAACAACAATTATGTATTAAGCACATATGTGGGAGACGTACACGATACCACCCTCAGTGTAGTCCAGTAGATCTCAAAGAGGAAGGACGAGAACTTCTTTATTTAAAGGGTTGGACACGCCCAAGATGCGTGAGCAAGTTACATATCATGCATCAGCGACAGTTAGCTGCATCTCCTTTTTACAACACTTAGAATGCTGTTTCGAGACCCTTTCACCCCCAGCTGTCTCCTGTTGTTCGTTATGAGGCCCGTGATCGTGTACGCCACATCCTGAGTACATCCTGTTCTAACCGCCCCTGTGCAGGCACGTATGCAGTTACAAGCAAAACACTTCTTTTAATGTGTTTTAGTTTAAATATTATTTTGCTTCTTGACTGACTGACACTTACTGAAATACTGCTACATGTATATTTCCCACAGTCTCCACATAGATCACTCCACAGACATCACCTTCATATGAAGGGAAACAGAGTTTAACTCAAATGATAAAACATTGACGTACTGAGGCAGACAAACAGAGAGGCTAAACAGAAGGCAGAAATCAAACCAAAATGAGCTAAGAGAGAGAGACCCTGTAGAAAATGATAAAGTTAAGCAACCAATGTAGTTATAACTGACTTACTCTGGATCTCCTCTCAGACTCAGGAGGGGCGAGCTGGTCTGGAGTCGGACCAGCAGAGACAATGGGCTCACTGACCTCCACTCCCCAAGTCAGTCACCACGAGGACAAGTTCTTTGTTTAGAGATGATTTAATCCAAGCTCACCAACAACATCACTCAGCTGTCCTCGTCAGAACTAATAAAATAAAAGCAGTTACATTTAGAGACGTCAGTTTACTAAACATAAACATTGCTCTTTTAGTCTCGTTCACATATTCTGTAAAGATTAAATGACTTAAATCATCACGTGGTTTACAAAAACACTTTTTTTTTCTTTTTCTTTTTTTAATCAAAGTCAGCAAACAATTGCGCATCCAGAAATAACTGTTTTATCTCGTTTGACATGGAAACTTAAAACTACAAAGACACACTGAACGCACCTTCCTACCAGCTGTAACCTAACAGGGGAACGTACGTTCGTCTTCGCAGCTGCAATACATACCTGACAAAAAGCCGTTCATCGATTAGATTTAACACGACGCTTCTCCACAATACTTTGAAACGGGTTCTTCAAAAAGTGCCCATTTTTAAAACGGTGGAAAGACACAGCAAAGAGCACAGTACGCACACCCCTTCTTCTTCGTCTCCTCCCCCTGCTTCTTCGTCTTCTTTCTTTTTTTTAACAAACCTTTATTCAAACATCAGCACAATACAAACTAGAATTAAACAGTACTATATTAAAGGTGTTATGCTTACAAAAAATTGTATACAATAAACAAACAAATAAACATTATTCAGAACCTACAGGGGGAACCTGCTAGGGGGAAAAGATTAACTGATTAAAGCAAAGAATGATTGAAGGATCTTCATTTCTTTTACACACAACCATAGTTTTTATAACTTTTGGATTAG
This sequence comes from Oreochromis niloticus, assembly GCF_001858045.2. NCBI lineage: Eukaryota > Metazoa > Chordata > Actinopteri > Cichliformes > Cichlidae > Oreochromis > Oreochromis niloticus. Next base: position 5,269,720 of record NC_031974.2, read on the forward strand.
TAGAGTTCTTAATTGAATTAAGATATTGCACAAGCTCATAGGAAAATACATAAAAAGAGGGATGTCTTCCTAAACATTTGGATTTGTGAACATGACATTTAGCCATTAAGATTAACAAGTTAATCACATATCTGCTGTCAATGTTGAAATGTGTTTGGTGTTTGTGTAGACCAAATAATAAATAGTTCCAAAACAGTACAAATCCTTTAAATAGATTTTCTGAGATAAAAACACATAATCTCTGCCAAAAGTCTTGCACAAGGTTACAAAACGAAAAAAGATGCAGAGTAGATTCCTTGCACTTTTGACAAAAGCTACAGTTTGCATCAATGTCTAAATTGAATATGCTTTGAAGATAATCTTTAGCTGGGTAAATTCTGTGTATTAATTTATAATAAATGTCTTTAACTTTGTTGGTAATTAAAAACTGATTAGTTAGATTAGAAATAAAGATCTGATAGATTTATTGTTGTTTATAGAATGCTTAGAAAAGCATATCTTCCAACAAAAGTTTGTATTAAAGATGCCAACGGCCTGTGGAATGAAGTGATATTAGGTTTATTCTTAAAAAGCATTAAAACCTGTGATGATATTGAGCCAAATACTTTTGTATAATCATCACGATTTATAGCTAAATTGAAATGTAGACAAAATTCTTCATAGGAGAAAAGCATACCATTGGAATTGAAAAATTGGTTGACTAAAACAATATTATTCCTAAACCAACATCCTAAGAAGAGAGATTTTCTTCTAAATAAGATATCCTTGTTATTCCAGATATAATAACTGTGTGGAATAAGTTATGCTTCTAAATAAGAGTCCATGTTAAAAAAGCTTGGCGATGAAATGCAGAGATTTTTATAGGGATTTCATCACTATTAAAATTACAAGTAAGGAAAAAATCAGCACCATCTTCCTTAGCAAACATGTACATAGGTATAGTATTCCAAATGGATGTAGGATTAGTAATTAGATTTTTGAACCAATTTATTTTGAATGTGTTATTTAGAGTGTTAAAATCTAACACATTAAGTTCTCCATTGACACAGGAGTTCATAAGAACTGTTTTTTTTCAATTAGTGTGTCCTATTTTTCGAAATAAAGTTGAAAAGTAACTTATCAACCTCTTTTATGAGTTTATTATCAAGGTGAAATGCCAATGCAGCGTATGTAAGACGAGAGATGCCTTCTGCTTTAGTTATTAATACTCTGCCTTTTAATGACAAATCTCTTAAGAGCCACTGAGTAAATCTGTGTTTGAGTTTCTCTAGAATAAGATAAAAATTTTGATCAATTCTTCTTTCCTGGTTTTTGGTTATTATGATACCTAAATAACAAACTTCTTGTTTTATTGGAAGGTTACGCAAAGTCGGTTAGGTAAAATTAGAGCAAATATTTTATAATCATTATTTAATAAGCTATTTGGTCTTATATTATCAATCATTAAGAGGTCCTTATTTGGCTTCTGAAACAACGTGGTCAAACCTTGATTCATCGTAGTGGGAAGTTGTTGGTTTCCTATGCTTCCTGCGAAAACCTCAAGATGAAAGGGAGACAACTCTTCAGAAAAAGTTTTATATAATTCTGCAGTATGATCATCTGTGCCTGGAGATGTATTATTTTTAATAGCCCAATTGCATCTTTGACTTCTTCCAATGAGACAGGTAGATCACATAATATAGAATCTTCTTGGCTGACAGATTTAACATTCAGCGATTCTAAGATCTGGAGGTGATCTGAAGCTTCCTGAGAAAATGTACAGCTATAAAGTTCCTTATAGAAATGACTACAGAGTTTAGAGATTAATCTGTAATCCTCTGTTACCACATTTATCATTAATCTGCTAATATTATGCTTGAGGTTTTCTTTTCTAAGCTGAAGAAATAATAGGAATTGCGCTCACCTTCTTCAAGCCATTTAGATCTGGATCTGATAAAGGCTCCTTTTGCTCTGTCTGAGTATGAGCCATCTAATTTATCTTGTAATTTAGCAAGGTTCAATTTATCCTCTTCAGTTAGTGTCAATTTGAGAGATTGTATTTTCTTCCTCTAATCTTTTGGTTTCACATTAAGGCTGCCAACCTTCCTTAAATATTTGCCAATTCCCAGAAATTCCCAGTTTTTTCCAAACTTTAGATTTTCTTGAGCTATAGGTCAATAGTTTGAGATCAGTTCTCCAGGAGCCTTTTTCACAATGTCTTTCTGTAATAATGAGCTGCTGAGTTTCCAATATGTAGATTTAACAACAGAAGATTTAGGAAAGGAAGATAAATTTATCTTATGCGGCTTTATGATCTGTTGCTGGCGAAGACCATGCACCTACACCTATGCTATCGCTATCAAAACTTTCCGAAAGAAAAAAGAAAAAAAAAAAAAAAAAAACTTTCCGAAAGAAAGGGACAAAGAAATGAAAAAATACGTTATTGGAATGGGGTAGAGATGGCACGATACCACTTTTCAGTGTCCGATACCGATTCCAATATCATAAATTTGGATATCTGCCGATACCGATATGAATCCAATATAGCGTATTTTGTAATCAATAAAACTGTTTTTTATAAATATCTTGGTGCTTTTTTTTTTACAAGTTCATACTCAAGTTTTAAAAAACAAGAGACTAAAGCTATTCTGTTATACCTGTATGCAAAAATTACACTCCACCCAAAACATTTTATAGTTCAGCAATACTGATCAATCTAATACATTTAAACATACACCATCCTCCCTATTCTGGTATTTTAAAGAGTACTTTCCTGCCTAACTAAAAGGGTTGCCAACTCCCAGCAAAAATATTAGGGAACCACTCCCCTTAATCGATGTAATCAACTTTAATTTAATGCAAGTGTAAAACAAATGCACAGAAATCACTTATTTTTCAACAATAATTAAATAGATTCAACATCTTTCTTCAACAGAATTGCAGACTGCACAGATGCACCTATAGAAGTACTATAGGTTACTAGGGTGTATATTAGACTTATTAGTTACTATATACAATAATGGATTTCTATACATTTAATCAGATGACCACTTTTGTTGTAAGATTCAGATAATTATTTATTCAAAGTTTTTAAATGACATAACAAAGAAAAATATTTCTTTGTGCCCCCCTTTCCCTGTTAATGCCCAACCTGGCCCCTGACAAAACTTTACTAGACCCGCCCCTGGACAGTTACCAGCCGTCAGCTATGTAGAAAAGGATCCTGCTGTTATTTGTCTCTCAAAAACAGCTCATAACTTCTCTTCAACTCATTCATGTCACCTAAAAGGTAAACCTGTTTCTCCATCACCTGTTCAGCTCTGTGAATGAGTGAATGAGAGAAGTAGCTGCAACTGCGCAGCAAAGACAGAATAACTCCTGCTTTGTGTCTATTTTTTAATTCTAGCTGAAGTACCGGACAAATCGCTTCCTTTTCACCTCAATATGGAACTCCGATGGCCAATCCAGCTGGGGCTCAATATATCAGTTGTTAAGCTTAACGTGGAAATACTATGCAAACATTCAGGGATGAACTTACACACTTGCTTTACTTCTCCGTGATAGTTTTCCCCGAGATGAAATGCCGCGGTTAGGAAGCATGTAGCGAGGCTCTATCTATCTATCTATCTATCTATCTTCTTCGCATCTTTCCTTCACGTCATGACGTTTTCCATCCATATTAAGGTAAAGTGATCAGGAAAAGGGGATAGGAGGGACTTCTTTTTGGTGCTTTCCCTCAACTCTCCCCCGTCTGCGCTACTGGCTTCGTGTCAGGTGGAATACGCCGGAAATGGGATGGGTCTACAGATAACCACGTGGGTTTCTGCTCCCTGATCTATTTCCTGTGTCTGGAAGGAATTCCAGCTTCATCCCTTCTCTCGGTTTGTGGGTTCTAAGGTAAGAACTGAGCAAACTTTAATGTCAGTTCAGTTAGTCTTGGGTAGATCCTGAATGTGCAAAGCGTGAAACACCGCAACATCCGACCCGTCTGAAATAATCAGAAACCCATCTCCACATTGACACCTACTGGCCATTTCGGCTACCATTACATGTTGATGGATGCTGCTGAGTGACGCAGACGAGCCCTGCACAACCCCAGCAAACTACTTATTATACCAGACTTTCAGTACATGCGGTCAACACGTTTTGGAGAAATCCCGCAAAACAAGGAAAGAAAAATACTAAGACGGTTAACGACAGTAAACTGTGTGCTTCAGCAAAATATTCCATCTTTTATCGTTTGTGTTGCTCAGAATAAATCTATTTAGAAGTCAGTTTATGACGCGAAACACACAAAGAAATGACTGCTGTGTTTACTGTAATAAGCACACAGGTTTACAGCTGGTTTTGCAACGTTGCATGTGTTTGGTTGACTTTTAGCTTTCTGTCAGTTCGTGTCATCGGCTTTGTTCTACACACTGCCAATAAAAGCCAGACGCTGGCGTAGATAATTCCGACAGATCGTCAATTTCACGCACATCTTTAAATCCTCCTCTGCTCAGCAGCCTCTGAACACGAGGAAATCTTCCTGTACTTCACACTGCTGTGGATTTTCCACAGTGAATCTGTCCTTTTATTTATGAGATATTCACACCGGAAGCGCATATTCTTCACGGCTGCGCAGCGCGTGAGTAACGGGTTAGCGTGACAATGACGTCAACCGATTCGGCAATTTCTTTTCAGGTGAAAGTAGAAAAAAGAGCGGATGGAGTCTGAGCTGAATATTTTATCCTGTGTTGTTTAAAAGCAGAGGCGCGTTTATTCAGAGATCTGAATGAATACAGCGCAGTGTGATGCTCTCTCTCCCTCTCTGCTGATGGGAGTCAATGGAGCTCACCATGCACTCTTTGTCTCTCGCTTTCTGTCAAGTAACCGTAGCCATTCAAATATATTTATATATTATTTATATAGCTCCATCATTTTGACTTGATTACGCCAAAGGTTTAAGCCCTGGTCACGTGACCTGGGTGTCGCGATCCACGCTTCGGAAGCTGGACGCTGCTCACTGCTGCAGGTCTCCTGCCGTTTATGGTTTTCACGCTGAAGGAGAACAAACTGAGGAGCAGAGGAGACAAAAGGAGCGCTGACCGCGATCACTGCAGCTCTTTTTAAAGGTCGACTCTCTAAAAAGATCTGCGCATCTACAACGTTGTGTACGGCTCATTGTGTGGAGGCAAGTAGGAGAAATGTGTTATCATAAACACTCTCGTGTCTTTTTTTATTCCCTTTAAAGACTTAGATGCTTAGATTATAAAATATAGCACAGGTTATGTGGTAATACTGTACAGACACGTTTCTACATGTATATGGCTACTAAACACATAAAATAATAGGCTGGTTTTCAGGAGGTTATTAAGCGTGGTAACTGAATCCTACTGGACTGCAGCCGGGAGTGATTCAGGATTTCAGGTTTGTTTTCACAAAATACACAGGCGTTCACATCCAGATTACACTTCAGTTGTGTGATCAGTTGGGCAGATCTCATATATGATTTTTGAAGCTTGCTTCTTTTACTTAAAGAGGAAGGGGAAGATAAATTTATTTTCTCTCAATAACTTTGACATCCTCACTCTTTAATTATTTTAGAATAGTTTGTTTTAACTTGGTAGGGATAAATTGATCACCTTGTTTGTGCACCTGCTGTCACAAACGTCAGTTCTGAAGCTATAATGGGGCACCAAAGTGCAGTTATTCTGTGTATACCTGTTAAGACTTTTGGTTTGATTGGATTTAACCTTCCCTTCTCAAATATTTCCATCTTGCTTTGACTGCAGTTGTAACAACATTGATTCCAGCAGGATTTGTAAAAAAAAATTTTTTGATGGACACACAGAGCTGGACAGCTTTTATTCTGAGGGTTTGGACAGAGTCTGTGTGTGTCTGCATTCACTATGTTCCTCTAATAGAAAATCAATGTGCAGATGTTTATTCCTGCAGTGACTGCTGTTCTTCAGCCTGCAGAAACCATCCTGCAGCTGCTGGAACAAGTCAATCTTCTTAATGTTAATTTGCGTAGGTTCTTTTTTTTTCAAGGATCAAAATGGTTGCCTGACAAAAATGTGTCTTTGTGTCCCACCTTTTCAGCAGGAGGAGAAGAGTCTGACGGAGCAGCAGAGGAACATTTTCATCCACCTGGACTCAGCTGAGTCACTACAGAGGAAACAATGAGTTCAACACAAAAGGTCAGCACAATATCACTGCTAAGCTACAATTATAACTATGTGCACTTTATCGGCTGCTGTTGGTTTTATTACGGTCTCAGGTAACATCAGGCTTAGTGTTGTTATTCTTTCTCAACCTCAGTTTATTCACACATAGAGAATCTCTGAAATCAAAACAAGACAAAAAGATCAGATTTTAATAAGACACGGGAACAAAAACATCAATCAATTAAACAATAATTTTTAAAGCATTTTTTAATTATGGCTCTCTTGTCCTGCATTTCTGCTCATATGTAATTTAGATAAAAGGAGATCATGTTGAAGTCACACTGGTGACACCAGGTCGGCCACCATTTGCACCGGCCCCTCCCTCTGCTGGCCCAGTCCTGGGTCTGCCGTGCCTCCCGTCCTGGGTTTCGGCACCACTGTGAATGACCACGGCAGACCCGGTGACATTACCATGCTTTGCAGCATTCTTCATTAGCACACACATGGTTGTTGTTCACAATGCACACAGAGTTGCAGCTCTTCCGCTGCCAGCTCAACATTACCACAACCACAAGACTCAGTACAATATTTAAGTTGGCGGGGCATGATTACGGATGCCGTGCAGGTGCGTCTGCCTTCCCTGCACGGCACTGCAGGCCACGCCCCTCCACATGGAAAGTATCTCACTTTTCTGTGGGTCAACAGACTCCAACTCTACTGTCTACTGTAGCTAGTGGCAGTCGTATTTTGGGCTGTGCGATATAACAAAATCTCATATCCCGATATAAGAATTCTATCGTCCGATAACGATATAAATTACAAAAATGTAACATTTTCTGTAAATTCTGTGAATCTCGTGCAGCTCGACTTGCGGGAAGTGTTTCCAGCTGGGCATCGTGTACCTGGAGTCGAGTGTTTTAACTGATCCATGAAACGATACATTTTTAGACATAAGTTGTAACGGCCGCCGTTTTCTTTGTTAGTATTTATTACACGGCGTGCTGCGGGGAAAAGCCTGTTCTAACGTTTGAGTCTAAGGTTTATTTTTTAGCTCTTTTTTGCTTCTCATCTGTAAAAACTCTTTCACGTGATTCAGTTTATTTTGAAAAGTCTCAACAGGATCTTGAGCTTTATTGTGAAAGGTGTATGTGGAACATAAACAAGCGGACACGCCGTGGTTTTACCATCGTTGTTGCTAACGACAACGCATAAAAACAAGTGCTTGTCCGTCCATAGTGTGGTTATATAAAATATAAGAGAAAGAGGAAACTTTAAGAAATTAATATAGCCGCTACAGTGACCATCAAAATGATGAAAAAATATTGCCGTAAACAGTTTATTTTGCGACACCACGAAACAAACGATAGCGTAAAATGAAACGATAGACGTTTTTATATCGTCATCCGATATATATCGTTATATCGAACAGCCCTAGTCGTATTTGTGCTCTCTCTCCGTTGAATGAGAAATACCATGGAGAGACTGCTTTTTGTTTATTGTCAGAAATGATGTAAAGTGGCTCTTTAAAGTTTGGGCGCAGCATGCATGTTTGTCACTATCTGCTTATTTAAAACCTATGATGCACAAACAGAAACAAACAAAAGCCTTTAGACTATTCTTCATGGTAAACAGCAGGTCATTGTGCTCAATTCTGTATAAATTAACATATTTTGAAAGACAAACTTTTTTCTAACAAATGAATTTATAACAGAGCATCAGTGATGTTTGGAAGTGAGATGATCTCTCAATATTTTTTTTAGTATAGACAAACAATCAGCAGCTTAATAACAAAATAAAGTAAATGGTGATGAAAGCTGAACTTCCTCTGAGTCACAGGAAGGACTCAGTTGATGTTGTTCTCTTGTTATGATTATTTATTGTAATTATAAAATATGGAAAATACTGAAAAACAAAGAGTTATTTCCAACATGACAGAGTGTTGGCTAACTTAGACTTATGTGGTCAATCTTCGTATGTTAAATTATAAGCTCTACATAAGCAGTCAACGTCGTTGCCAGCATTTATGTTTGTGGGTGTCCTGGTGTTTTATCCGGGTGTTTTATTCCCCCCCTGTATCCTGTTTGTTGTGGCCATTTTTTTTTAGGAGAAACAATATTTGTCTTCTTTGGACATTCTCGTGTGTTCAGTACTTTCCTCAACGAATGTGTCCTTTTATTGATGCTGAGATTAACATTTCTTATATTGAGACCTTGAATTAACTGTACTAGAGAGGCCAGTCACAGTTGTTGCCATAGTTACATGGCACCTGCAGTCAAATCTGCGTGAGTAAATTGATACAGGGACACCAAGTGCTGGTGTTTTGTTAAATTAAAATACTCTGGGAATGCTCTATATTTCACTGGGCTCATCTAATGCATCATAATCCTGATATACCATCGTTCCCTCGAAGCTGGACAGGAAACTCTAGGACTGAGCAGCTCCCTCTGCAGCTGGATCCTTAACTTTCTGTCTGACAGACGCCAAGTGGTCAGACCTCATCCCCCATCACACCGAACACTGGTGCTCCACAGGGGTGTGTACTGAGCCCTCTCCTGTACTAACTCTACAACTACGACTGCAAGGCCACTAACAGCTCCAACATCATTGTGAAGTTTGCGGACGACACTACAGTGGTGGGTCTTATCACCAACGGTGATGAGACGGCTTACAGGGAGGAGGTCAGCGCCCTGACCCACTGGTGTCAAGACAACCATCTCACCCTCAACGTCGCAAAGACAAAGGAGTTGATAGTGGACTTCCGGAGGTGCAGAGAAGTACACACCCCCATCACCATCAACGGCGCCGCTGTGGAGAGAGTGAGCAGCTTCCGCTTCCTTGGTGTACATCTGGCTGAGGATCTTACGTGGTCAGTACACATAAACAAAACAGTGAAGAAGGCGCAGCAGCGCCTCTTCTTTCTCAGGAGACTGAAAAGATTTGGCATGAGCCCCCGCATCCTCAGGACCTTCTATCGCTGTGCCATTGAGAGCATCCTCACTGGATGCATCACCACCTGGTATGGCAACAGCACTGCTTACAACCGCAAAGCTCTCCAGAGAGTAGTGTGGTGCTCTGAACAGATAATTGGAGGTGAGCTTCCCTCCCTCCAAGACATCTACAGGAAGCGGTGCCTGAGGAAAGCGGGGAGGATCATCAAGGACTCCAGTCACCCCAGCCATAAACTGTTCAGACTACTTCCATCAGGAAGGAGGTTCTGCAGCATCCGGTCCCGTACCAGCAGACTGAGAGACAGCTTTTTCCACCAGGCCATCAGACTGCTGAACACTTCATAGACACCTCACCTTCACTACTGGAACTTCAACATTATGCACTCCACACTGTATATAAATGCCACTGTTTTGCACATGTCAACTACCAACCTCTGTATATTTTATATATTTTATTTTATGGTTTACTCTATTTAATTTGTAAAATATGGATACACACACACACACACACACATATACACACACGTTGACATACATATTTAGTATACACATTCAGTAATATGCATACACTCTTATATTGTACGTATATTTATTCATATAATTCCCAGATTTAGCCATTCTTATATTTTGCTTGTTCTTATGTTATTGTACTTTGTACACCTCTGTTGCTTGTGAAGCTCGCACACAAGAATTTTACTTACATGTACTGAACCAGTGTACCTGCACATGTGATGTGACAATAAAAGTTATTTGATTTGATTTGATATATGACCAGGACAATCTCTGAAAAATATTCAAGTAGTTCACAGAATTTCTGCTTGAATTCTCATCTGTACTGAACCTCGCCTTACTATAAACATTGTTTTTGACAGCCTTGATTTTGTTTCAACCTTCAGGTTTAAAACTAGTTTGAAGGAGTTTGAAGTTTCGGTTTGTTCCACGACTGCATTTCACTCACTGCATCTGTTTGTATCTCTGTCACTGCAGGACCAACATGGACTGAGAAGTCAGTGCTCTCAGGAGCCCGACAAACCTCACAGAAGAAAGAGAGAGAAAACATACACCTGTGACGAGTGTGGGAAGGATTTTACTGTAAAGTCTAACCTAAGAAGACATCAAGTGATCCACACTGGAGAGAGACCGTTCAGCTGTGACTTGTGTGGAAAATCTTTTAGTTTGAGGAATACCTTAAAGACACACAAACGCATTCACAGTGGAGTTAAACCATTCAAGTGTAACCTGTGTGGAAAGTGTTTTACTCTAAAGAATAACCTAAATAGTCATACGCTCATCCACACTGGAGAGAAACCATTCAGCTGTGACTTGTGTGGAAAACCTTTTAGACAGAAGAGTGGGCTAAAAATTCACCAACTCATCCACAGTGGAGTTAAGGCTTACAAGTGTGATCAGTGCGGTAAATCTTATACTCGCAATGATGCCTTACAGACTCATCAAGTTTCCCACTCTGGAATTAAGGCGTACAGCTGTGACTTTTGTGGGAAAACCTTTAACAACCTTGGACGCCGAAATAAACACCAACGCATTCACACTGGAGAGGATGTGTACTGCTGTGATCAGTGTGACAAATGGTTTACAACATATGCACACTTACAAATCCACAAAATTACCCACACCGAAGAGAGATCCTATAAATGTGACCTGTGTGAGAAGGCTTTTAAATATCCACATTCCCTGAAAGAACACCAACAGATCCACACCAGAAAGAGACTCTACAAGTGCAGTTACTGTGAGGTATGTATTTTTATTTGTATCTTGTCATTTTAGCCTGACTGTTTGGAACAAGTCTGCTCATTCAATTGTGTTTGCATGTTAGTAATTCTACTGCATTTAAATGGGACACTGGTTGAGTCATCCAATTTTAGTTTCAGTTGTGAATTTGCTTACATTATCAAAATAAAAATTGCATTTTGTAGTACTGGTCATTGTTATGTCTACTATTACTACTGGTAGAATTTGTGACAAAGGGCAGCGAGAAGTCCAACACCCACCGGGAGCGAGTCTGACTTGTTGCCGGTTATATAGACTGTTGTTTAAGGATGGAATGGATGGAATTTATGTGTCTGTGTGTGTGTAGTAGGATTCCAACAGTACCATATTCCTATCCTTCTTGTCAGATGGACCCAGCAGTCAGATCTACTTTTGCACTCAGATTTACAGTGGCCTTATTGCTGTATTGCTTCAGAATTGTGTCAGTATTAGAGTGACGTTATTGTGGAATTACTGTGTTTTTATTATAGTCTTGCTTTTATTGGAGTGTTTTTAATCTACCATTGTTGTGGTACCACTGTATTATTACATTGTTATTATCATGGTATAGGATTGGGCAATTTGCTTGACAGTTCAGTCGTTCTGTTGACCCCAGTGGCGTCGCCAGTGAATGAGGGTACCAGTGCCAGGAAGTTGAGAAGTCTCCAGTTTTGGTAGTGATCTGTAACATAACCTAAATGTTATAATTGAAACCATAAAAATGGTGTAGGGACTCTTTTCTTTCTTTCTTTCTTTCTTTCTTTCTTTCTTTTTTTTTTTTTTTTTTTTTAAGTAACGTTCAGGATAAAAATGTTGAAGCACTGACTTATACTGTCTTTGTGTCTTTGTTTAGAAGCAGAGCGACACAGATGGATCCAGTTCTCAACCCTGTCATCACTGTGGTGGTGGGAAAGACTTTCACTGTGACCTTTGTGGAAAAACTTTCTATCATCAAAGGAACCTAAAAATACATCAACGTGGACATACTGGACAAAAGTTGAACTACTGCAAAAAATGTGGCAGAGGCTTCCCCACACCTAGTGCATTAAAACGCCATGAACTCATTCACAGTGGGGTTAAAAAGCACGTCTGTGACCAGTGTGGGTCATCCTTCACCACTGCAGGTCAGCTTAAAGCACATAAACGAGTCCACACAGGAGAGAAACCATACAAGTGCACATACTGTGACAAAAGCTTCTCACATTCAAATAGCCGTATACTTCATGAACGTACACACATGGAAGGAAACTACAGCTGTGACCAGTGTGACAAAAGCTTCAAGAATCTCAGTTCATACTCCAAACACAAACGATCCCACGCTGTAAATAAACAGTTTCAGTGTGACCAATGTGCAAAAACATTCACTTCATTATCTGCTCTGTGCAAACATCAACATGATCATACAGGGCTGAAATCACTCCCATCATTTGGTCACAGTGAATCCGAAGAGATGAAAATCTCCTCTTCTGGTTGCAGGGAGAGACTTAAAAGCCTTGAGATCAGGCTCCACAGAGTTCAGATGAAATCTCCTGTAAAGGGTGTCAGCTAATATCACAGTTAGATCTGATGAGGTAGTGTTTCTGGGCTTGCAGTGAGTAATGGAGTTCAAATATAAGAATCTGCATATATATATATATATATATATATATATATATATATATATATATATATATATAAAACAAGTATTTTTCCTAGAAGCTCTTCATGCTCCAAAATGTCCCAGTTACATTTTAGTCTCTTCCCTTCAAAACAGTAGTATTTGGTGGTAGTAGTACTTGTGTTATAAAGTTGCAGAAATACCTCTTGTGAGTCAGTGAGCGTGCCTGTGTAGCCATTATTTAATTAGGCTGAAGAACTAATTCTTATTTGCATTGGTGGCTTGCAGAAGGAAAAGCCACTTGAAGAAGTGGGGTTAAGTTGTAATAGATACATTGTATGACTGAGAACTAATTCTGCATTGATTTTGAATATTCAACATGTGGTGAATACTGAAAGGAAGTGTAAGTCTCACAGCACGTATACTGGCATGTTCAGACTTGCTCATAGAAGGAGGGTGAGTGATAGAGATCCATGGAGATAATCCAATAATCAGTGTTTCGAGAAGATTCAATCGTCCTTCCTCCGAACTCTGTGCAGACCAGACACTCCTGGAAGATGGGATTATACTAAGGATTTGCAGTTGGATTATAAAGCAGAGTGCAGGAGGATTAACCATCACCAAACAAATGCAATCCAAGAAATGGATCTGACTTTTCTACTAAGCTCACTGTACTGTACTGGATTGTAAACAGTGAGGAAATCAGGGGACATCATGGAGTTGGTACTTTGACATCTTTTTTCATCAAACATGCAGGGAACAACAAAACATACAGAGCATCTATGCCTCCCCTTTTCTTCACACCACATTCTGGCTTTGACGCTCCTACTCTGTGCTCTCTTTCACAAGCAGTTTCTGATGCGGCAGAACACGACACCGCACCAGACTTCCCTTCACCATCAAGCAGCGAGTCAAAGGAGTGACAGGTGTATTGTTCGTACCGCTCCAACTCTGAGCACTATCTGTTTCAGTGCACCTACTTCAGTCAACTGACTACAGGTCAGAAGTGCACGTGGGTGCAGACTAATAAGAAGTGTTGGCACTGTGGCTATGACCACTAGGATGCAAGGTGTTGACTTAAAAGGACGTGAAAGCAATGTAAAGAGACCCACCTGGATGGCCTCTTATGCTGTGAATGTACGTAGTAGTGGTGGATAAGCAGAGGAAGACAGCCGTGGTGAAAGATCTAGCTGTGCCAAGTGAGGAGAACATCAGATTATCCACGCTGGAGTGAAACCTTTCAACTGCGATCAATGTTGCAAGTCCTTTGGTCAGATTAGCATCTTAAATTTGCATAAGCTTATCTAAGCTGGAGTTAAACCTTTAAGTTGTGCTCAGAGTGGAAAGTCTTCTGCTAGTTTTTATCATGTTTTTATCACGTTAAAATGACGTTAACACCATAACTGCAGTTGAACTGAATAACAATAATGCAAACTGCAGATGTAAGCATTATTGTGCTGACCTTTGTGGAAAAACATTCAGAGTGCAGTGTGCTCTAAAAACACACCAACAGATGAATACTGCACACACTGCTGTGACAAAACTGCCAGACCATTGGGTCAAACTTTCAAAGTTTAAGATCAGGCTTCACAGAATTCAGCTTTAATCTCCTGTTTAGTGTTACTGCGAGAAAGTCCATCAGATCAGTTATGACCTTAGACGTGCTGTCTGGTGCGAGAAAGTGTTGGTAAACTTTTAAAGTATTCAGCTAAGTATTAGAAAAGTACCGGGACTGTTAAGTTTATCAAGTAAATAAAAATCGAGATGTACAGACAATGAAATTTACCCCGTAAACTAGATACTTCCTGATAACAGCTGCACTTCAAAGAAATGAATATGTAGACTGTATGCTAATCTGAGGCTTTGTTTTACATAATCAGATGTTTATAGTCACCTTATACATTTATAAGCTACATACCAAGAAATCAAAATTACTCAGAGTATAATTTGTCTCCATCCCGATAAAATACCTAAAATTATGCAATACTTAAAGTTACTCATGCATTCTCTGAATTTACTTACACATTACTTAAAACTAACAACAAGAAACTTTTTTTCCTGCAAGAAACTGGTGTTTCACATCTTTATTCTGGTGTACCTAATTTTAAATATTTGTGCTTAAAGCCTTTGAGAGTCCAGAACCTCATCAGATGTAGTTGGTTAACCTAGTACATACTTTTTATTTCGTTTCATGCATTTAATTGACTGCATGCATTTTTGTTGTCCCGGGTTTTGGCAAAAGCACAACCAGTTAAGCTTTGCTATCTGTGTATGAACACTTATCTTGTGGCTTGTCTAACTGTTTCTTTAACAAAACCTTTTAGCAGCATGTACATGTTCATGGTAGCAGTGCTTAATTCTGTAAGTATTCTAAAAACAGTTGTTTGTAATAAAGAATATGAAGTGTAACAATTAGAAAAAGTGCTAAAGCTTTATTGTCACAGCAATATGTACTTTCTCCACTAGGTGGAACCTTTTATCTTTGTAATGAGCTGAGGTTGTATGTGTTTGCTAACTACCTGTCAGAATTGAAATTGAAATTTTGAAATATCCATGTCTCCCACTGAATAATGGAGGTGAAAAAACACACCTGTTTGAAGCTGGCAGCCAGCATTTCCAGAGACTTCCTTTGAATTGTTATTCATTTATTTATTTATTTATTAGCTCTTCTGATTTTACTTAAACTGTGCAATAAAAAGCAGCAGAATTCTGTCAGAACCTCCTGATTCTTGTCAGTGGAGTCGGTGCTGCGCCATTTCTGTTCTAGTTTACTCATGTGAAATGTTCTTTAAATGTCTTTGTTGTTTTAAAATTTGAGTTTATTTTGCTGCATGAGGAGATAAAAATACAAAAAAAAGTTTTTATTGATCCTATAAATAATAAAATATACACGAAGTTAGCTTACATGTAGTTTTGACTCTGGTACTTACTGCTCAGTATCTTATAAATGTCAAATATGGTTCTCATTAAGTGCTCAAATTAATTTTAATTACAACATCAAAGCTTTTATAATGAGGTAAATACCCTACAGTGTATATATAATAGAATCACTAATGAACTGATTACTTTAATATTTTTGGCATACAATAGGCAGTTATTAAAAAATCATGTAAGTCATGATAACTGTTTGGATTTCCATGTATCATATAGCTTGTGAAAATAAAAGGGAAGTGGTTTCAAAGTTAAAGACAGAACATGCAGGATTAAATGCGATGATGCATTTTGTAGGAGGAAGGTGATGCACAAGCAGGAGAAACCCTAGTTAAAAATACAGAAGTAAATGTGTGTGTAGTGTGTGTTTTAATATTTTCATGCAGGGGGGATTTCTGCAGTTCCAGGACTCCACTTTCAGCCTTTTTTGAATAGATATGAAAAAAAATAAACTGTGAGCGCTCAAATACTCTGTGAGCTGTGAAGACACTCCGTTCAAGCAGGTGGTGACAAAACACCAAAATTTAAGCTGGCAACCGCCGCAGAAGAGAAAAAGACTCTTTCCGTACAGCCTACAAGCTGGTGCAAGCTTCCCGCATTTACCGCACATTGTTTGCGCTTGTGCATGCTGGTCTGCCACCTGCTCTGAGCTTTCCAGGCCCTTTCCAGGCTCTGTTCATCTCGGAGACTTCCAGCTTCATCGCAGAATTTGTCATGGTTTGTGATCTGAGCTCCTCCAAAGGTAAATACCGCGCTAATGGCAGCTTAAGTCCTCTGATTTTGCCTCTGTTGTCAGTTATTGTAAGTTGATGCTTCGGTGCCTCCTGTAAACACAGTTACTCAAGTAGTAACTTAATCTGTGCTGTTCGGGTCTGCTGTCATTATTATCAGTTTATTATTATCAGTCATTATTTCATCTTCAGATTCTTTGGCTTTCCTCTGTCATCATCTTGCATAGGCGCTGTGTGTGTGTGTGTGTGTGTGTGTGTGTGTGTGTGTGTGTGTGTGTGTGAGAGAGACAGAGAGAAAGAGAGAGAGAAAATAAAGCACAGTATCTCACAACACAAGTTGTGGGTGGGAGTTGAGATGGCTGGGATGGGATCTCAAAACTTCATTGGAGATGGGCGACTGCCAACAGTGGGGTGAGAGATGAAACATCTTCACGAAACCTAAAGAAGTCCATTCGCTTTCTTTCCAAGCTCCATCTACTTTGATGATGGAGAACCTACACAGACCTACTCCCACAGTATTTTAATCTATGAATCTCATCTCATGCACCACCATCCTGAGATAACTTTAGCTGAGCAAACTCACATTAAAGCGTTTCAACCAAAAAACTATCCAACACTGGAAGCGCTTAGCTTGACAAACGTACCTCATGATTCGGAACAAACTAATGGATCAGTTAAACAAGTGAAAATAGGACAGCGGCCTCTTTACATCTACAAAAAATAAATACATTAAAAAAATCTGTGGTTGCATTCATTTTCTTCACATTATGCAACCGACTGCAACTTTTGGTGACTAAGTTGAACTGAGTGCAGTTACTCTCAAAGTCATTCAGTTCAATTGTTTTATGTTGTGCAAAATCACAGCAACAGTTGCCTCCAAGTGCTTTATTGGCACTTTGTGTAATGGAGGGATTTCATGAAGAATCTGTGCCCCAGTTAAAAGTGGGTGAAAAGGGAGAGAGATGGAGGTGTGGCTCGACATCGGGTGATTAAATGTCAACACAGTGGGGATTGGCTGTATGGAGAGAAAGAGAGGAGGAGAAAAACGGGGATCTTCCTCTAGTTCTTGAGATGAGCAGAAGACATCACATTCCTGTGGTTCCCCAGTTAGGACCAGAACACTGCCTGAACACTGTGGACCCACAAATTGGCATGAAAGAGATAGGTGTGTTGGTGGCCAAGGCCTGCCTATTCTTTCTGACCTCTCTCCTCTCAAAGATCAGAACAAAGGCTACATTAACCCAGAGTAGGTTAATTGGATAAGTCTGAATTAGGTGATTTGGTTGTTATTTGATTTGGCTTTTGCTTTGCTCCCACTAAATTGATTTAATATAATATCCTGTAATCAAAAAATCTAAATTCCATTTAGACTCTCCCTTTTAACCTTTTGTGAAACAGCAAAGGTACAATCTGAGTATTGGTTTGCATCTGTTGTAATAGCTCTTAAATGTTACTCCAGCCTTTAAAAGTAACAGACACCTATGGCCTGTTGTCCAGGCGACTAAAAGGTGAGAATAATACCACATGCATTTTGTAAGCTGTTCCATTCACCAGGTGCTGTTTCCCAGTCAGTCAGGTGCCTACTGTAGTTTACACTCCATTGTTTGGCTTTAATTTGTCTTTTTAGCAACTACCAGTGAGGACTTAGGATGCTTTGACTGGTGTTAAAATACCAAAACCCAATGACAAAAGGTACAAATGTTCTCTGGTAATTTAGTTGCTGTGTGTTTAGATTATAAATTTTGGAACTGTTTGAGCACATTTTACTACATTTAATGAGAATGCAGGTGTGAAAGCTATATACTGTAAATAAAAGATTATTTAAACAGAAAAGTTTTTGTACCATAAACACTATATAAAGTGAATGACATAGCCAGTGTGTGTTCCTGCTGTAAAGCATTTAAACCTAAGAACTGTCACCATTGTCATCTTGTCAGTGAACATACCTTGGATAATCCTACTGATTCTAATTAGGACAATTATTTACCAAAGCAACTTAATGTTTCTTTATTTGTTATTACTTGAATGTAGTGACCAAGTCCATAAAGTCACAAGGAAAGTGTTTGCTGAGGTCATAGATTAAGATATCTGAGGGTTGTTTTCTGAAAGCCTTCTGTGTAATCAGAAGTCGCCCTTTCATGGCTGTTTGAGATTTAAGGTATTCTTGAATTGGCTTTACTTTTCAAACGAAGAAACTGAGCTCATCTTTAATACAAATGGACATGTCATGGTATAAAATCTGGTCTAGCCTCACAGAGTTCATATGTTCAATGGCTGCAAATTCTTTGGTCTAGCTTGTTTTACCGCTTCTTCTCACTAAATTGATAAATGCTTCTGTTTAGCCCCTTTTCCATTAGTACCCACTCGGGTCGGTTCGCCATGGTTTTCAGGGTTTCCATAAGGTCATAGTACCTGGTGCTAGGTACTTTTTTAGTACCTACTCTTCCGAGGTTCCAAGGAATTGATGGCAATATAAAAATGTGACGTCAACAGATTGTATGCCATTGATTGGCTGCTTAGTGGCATCACTCGATGGACACCATATAGAAACCTCCTCATATCCACTAATTGTGTTATTGGAAGCTCAGCCGGGTTGCTATAACAATGACTATGCACTCGATTGTAATGCAAACTAGTAGGCATACCGCCTTGAGTCACATTGAACCAATTCAACTAGGTACTAATGGAAAAGGGGCTTTTGTGTTTCTGCCTCTAACCGCAGGAACGAAAAGGCAAAAATGAGCCGAGACGTGAAACACATCAGGAGGCTGAAAAACCTAATCCAAGGACACCAAAAGGAGAGAAATCACACAGTTGTGGTCAGTGTGGGAAGACTTTTCCTACTACAGAAGTCACCAACGAAACCACAGTGGAGAGAAACCATTCAGCTGTGAGCAGTGTGGAAAGGCTTTCACATGGATGGTTAACTTTAAAAAACATCAACACATTCATACTGGAATTAAACCATACAAGTGTGACCAGTGTGGGAAGTCTTTCACTCGGGCGGATTACCTGAAGCCACGTCAGCTCATCCACAGTGGCATTAAACCTTACAAGTGTGAGCACTGTGGGAAGGCTTTTAATTGTAAGGGAGCCTTGATGGCTCATCGGCGCACCCACTCTGAAAGTAAACCATACCACTGTGACTTCTGTGGAAAAAAGTTCAGCCAGAAACAGACCCTTAGATTACACAAATGCCTGCACACTGGAGAGGATGTGTACTGCTGTGTTCAGTGTGGCAGACTATTTGCACAGTACTCGGGCTTAAAAGCCCACGAAGTTACCCACACTGGGGTTAAATCACACTGGTGTGAACAATGTGGAGAGGCCTACAGATATGTGGGAGGATTAGTAGTCCACAGACCAAGCCACACAGGGGAGAGACCGTACCAATGTGACCAGTGTGAGAAGAGTTTTAAAACGTCAGGTGCGCTACAACAACACCAAGACATTATTACTCAAAACATGAACCTAATTTCGTCTTCGTATTCGTAACACTACTCAGCCTTTGTAAAACTCTTAAAGCACTGCTTGCACGTCTCTGCAGGCTTCCTGTTGGTTCCTTATCTGATCACCAACATCCTATGCACCAAACTGTCGCTGCTGCTTCAGGTGCCTCTCATCTAAAGTCACCTATCACAAGAAAATGTATCAAGAAAATCCCTATAACTGCTTATTCTACTAAAGGATAAAAAACAACCACTTTAATCACTAAGTGTAAGCACATTATCAATAGCTCCTCCATAAATTACATCATAGCTAAAAGCTGAACTCTAACTGTATTTTAGAACTCACATTTCCTGTGTGTAACCTGTTTTAATATATCATTTTATTTCATTTTGCTGCTCTTAATGTAATGGTTCATTCTAATTTATACTTTATTATTATGTGGGACTTAACCAAAAATATATAAGCTTTCTCCCTTTGCTTCTGTTTTAAGCAAAAACTTAGTCACTTCAACAAGCATTTGTTATTCTGTAACTGCATTTTATATAAGAGGACTAATTTAGAGCTGCATGTGTTATCTCAATATTTTACATGTCACACAGTTTAGTTACAAGCAAAACTCCTATTCAGTTCCTCATTCTGTCATTTGTTATTGGGTCAACTCAAATTCAGTTAAAAGCTAAAGGGATTTCAGGCCTTTGGCCTGGAATACAGCGGCACTTTTAACATCCTCATAAAAGCTCTCCTCTACCCTAGAAATAAATCTATTTACTATCTGTTTCTAAAGCCTACATTATAACAACTTATCCTAAAAATCAAAAAGAAAAAATCTTCACAAAAAGAAAATCTTCCCTATTTTATCCTTCATTCCCACAGTTTATATCCTTTAAGTTTTATATACAGCAGCGTATGAACACCAGCATTTTATCTTCTAAACCGAATTCAGTTCATTTTAATCCTTTCTTTAAAGAAAATAACATTTTCTGCCTCAGCGCTGCCATATCTAAGTTATCAAAAACCCCAATAGTTAAAATCATACTAAAACCCATTTCAAATTAAACAATTTTAAATCTTAAATCCCAGAAAAGGGACAGACCACTAGAGATTCACAAGTGTAAGGGGTCTCTCACCGGGTATGATTGGGTTCAGGGGTGAGGGAGGAGTGCTGATTGAGCTCTGCTCGCACTCTTATTCTCTCCTGCCCCTGATCAACTTTAGGCTCACTGATACTTTGGTGTGATTAACCTCAAGCATGAGTGTTCTCAAGTGGGAGCTGGCATTTTATTACTAAGACCACCTAGATGACCTGAGGTTGTCTGATTTGTTAAGTCACAGGATGCCAAGAGAGGGTCAGAGGGGGAAAAGTGATCCTAATGTACATGACGTCAGGGGTGGACAGGGAAGCAGCTGAATGGGCCGAGGAGTGACCCAACATAATGTATGGCGACCTCTGGTGTGCCAGAGGTCGAGTGAGGGAGTATCGAGAGGAGAAATATTTTGCTGCTATTATTTGCTGCTATTTTTATAATCATCATTACCATTTCATTATTAATAGTGATGTTGCATCCAGATGCATTCAGATGTTCAAATATATTGGTATTAATTAGTCTTTATTACAAGTCCAGCAAGAACCACTTTAAACTGTTGAGTTGAATCTATAATTGTAAAGGCTTTTGAATGTTTTTATATTCTTACACTGAAGTTCAGACTTCAGTGGGTGAGAGACTGAGTTGCAGGCTGACAGGAAACGCCATGCTTTTGCAAAAGTGAAACCGAAAGCAGAGTCTCAGTGCAATAATTCTGAGGCGATGATGCTATTGTCTTTTATATCTGTTGATTAAGCTTTCAGTAGAGGTTCTTGATTAAAACATTTATTCAGTAGAGTACACATACATAGTTTTGGTTCGGTTATTACATACACGAGAGCGGCTTCTGTCTCTCTGTCTGGGGGAGGTCAGGAGATATTCGACAGGTGAGATGGGGTGCGATTGTGGTTAGCACATAGACATACACGTAACCACACACACACTTAGTTAGAGGGATCACTGATAGGGGAAAGTTCAAATTGTTTTGCTTGGGGTTGCTTTTAGACTATATTAGGAGGAGCAAACATATTGGCAGATCTGAGAAGGAAAAACTTGTGTTATGAAAATGATTTTAATCTTTTATACATGATTGCATTTGAGCTTATTAAAGAGCTGTGGCTCCTGGTCAAGTGAGGGTCAGAAACTCTTGGCAGGCGTTATGATCAGCCAATACAAGGTGAGGAGGACAGGAGCTCTGAAAGGAATTGCAATACACCTGCTTACATGACATATCCCTAGAGTGATGTTTATTTTTATTACTTATATCCTTTAGAGCTAAGATTTAAGTTTATCATTTATACTTTATAGTCTTTTGAGTAAGTTTAAGTTTCATTTGATGTTTATTTTAAGTAAGTTTCCTTCATGGGTTGAGGAGCATCTTTTGAGTGTGACATTTAGCCTAGAAGCCACACATAGTTCAGCTGTGTATGTGCGCAGGCCTTATGTCTGGCTAGGATGAGAGGTGTGAGGTGAGCCGAGGTGCCGGAGAGGTCATGACACATACATAGAGTATACAGCAGACACCCACACACTCACACACACACACGTACACACCATAGTAGATTCATTTTAGTAGGTAAAAGTTAAGATGTGTTTTTGCTGCAATTGCAAGTTCTGTCGGCGTACTGTCAGATGGTTACAGGAAGTGCACCTGATGTTCTGGGAGATAAGGCTGCGTTCATGGGGCGACACCGGGATGGAGATGAGACGCAATGTTCTTAAAACTATGTTAAAAGTTAGCAGGAACATTTTGTGGTTTAGGCTGACGTATGTTGTATTGTCTGCTTTGCAAAAGGGGGGGGCTTTGTTGTCTTACCCATATAAAACCTTTGTCTAATTATTGTAAGTTTAGTTCGATCACTGACTTTGCCCAGTGGTGGAACTCCGCGCGTGTGAACAATAAATCTTCGCTTTGATCACATCTTCTGGACCAGAGTGGTTATTTGCTTGTGAGCCCTCCGTACTCCTTTTCTCCAATTTTTGAACCTTAACAACATTCACAACAGAAAGTCACTCAACTGCAGTCACTGCAGTCACTATCAGGTATGTATTGTATTTACTATGGAATCTAATTTAATATTTTAAAGAGGAATAGTTAATGCTGTGAAATTATATAGATTTAATGTTTTTGTCCATACTTTAGTTTACTTTTAATTTTAGCTGACTAAATACTATTCTACTAGCATTTCAAAAGACATATTTTTCTTAAGCTTAATAATTCAGTACCAGTGTAGTATGGAAGGCCACAAGTGCCATAATTAATTAAATACTTAATTAAAGTACAGTGGTGTGAAAAACCCACATGGGTCTGTGTGAAAGTGATTGCCCCCTTGAGGTAATAACAGGTTGGGCCACCCCCGGCAGCAACAACTGCAACAAGCGCTTGCGATAACTCTCAATGAGTCTCTTACAGTGCCCACTGTTCTTTGCAGAATTATTGCAATTCAGCCACACTGGAGGGTTTTGAGTGTGAACCACATTTTTAAGTTCAAGCCACAGCATCTCAGTTGAATTCAGGTCAGGACTTTTACTAGGCCACTGCAAGTCTTCAATTCGTTTTTCTTGAACCATTCAGAGGCGGACTTGCTGGTGTATTTGGATCATTGTCCTGCCACAGAACATGAAGTGCACTTCAGCATGAGGTCACGAATAGATGGTCGGGCATTCTCCTTCAGGAATTTATTGTAGATGGCAGAATTCATGGCTCCATTTACCACCTCGAGTCTTCTAGTTTCTGAGGCAGCAACACAGCTCCAGAACGTCACATTACCACCACAATATTTTACTGTTGGTATCATGTTCCTTTTCTGAAATGCTGTGTTACTTTTACACCAGATGTAATGAAACACACATCATCCCAAAAAAATCAATTTCTGTCTTGTCAGTCCACAGAGTATTTTTCCAAAAGTAGTGCGGACCGCCAAGATGTGTTCTAGAAAAACTGAGTTGAGCATTTTTGTTCCTTTTGCTCAGCAGTTGTTTTGGTCTTGAAACTCTGCCATGCAGGCGATTTTTGCCCAAACCTTTGGTGGAGTCATGAACACTGCTCTTAACTGAGGCAATTGAGGCCTGGAATTCTTTGGATGCTTTCTTTTTTGACAGCTTGGATGATGAGATCTCAGTTGCTTTTTTTCTTAGTTGATCCTAAATTTCCTTGGATTGCTGGCTTTTGAGTAGCTTTTGGTTGACTCCACCTGATGAAGATGACAGGTCTGTTCTTGATAGAGAACAGGCGTGGCTAGAGAAATTGATTGAGGTTTGGAATTTCTTTTCTCTTTTTCACACCATTGTATATGCATGGCGTGGTTTCTAGATTTGTAAAATATATAGTGCTGAGGTGGCAACTTGAAAGAACAGAAGCTTACAAATAGTATCTTCACAAATAGTAGTGTTTATGTGGGAATTTTTTAGTGGGGAAATTTCTTCCACTACGTGAAGTATAAATATCACTGACATGTCCGAGGATGTCAGGTCAGGGATAATACCGACATCATTTTCTGATTCACAGTGTATGTCTTTGTTTTAGAATCAGAAGGATGCAGATGGAACCAGTTCTCTTCCCTGTCAGCACCGTGGGAATGGGAAGCCATACCGTTGTGATCAGTGTGGAAGATCTTTCACCAAAGAAGTCTGCAAACACATCAGCACATGCATACTGGACACAAAGTGCACTACTGCAAGCAATGTGGGAGAGCTTTCCCATCACCTAGTTCAATAAAACGTCACGAAGACCTCCACAGTAAACTTAAAAGGCACGACTGAGTCATTTTTCACCTCTTTAAATATTAAAGTGGTGGTAGTGTGACCGAAACTTCTCAGCATCAGCTTATCAAACGTCACAAATGTGACGGAATGTGTTGTGAGACTGGCGTGCAGTTTGCGCTGTAAAGGTGGGCTTGTTGCCTGCTTGTCTATTTAACAGTGATGAAAATGATATTAAATAAATCTCTTAGTGTGTTAATACAGGTGGCTACGGACCTGGACCAACTGCCCACCACAAGCACAGCGGCCAGAGCAAAATTATAGTAATGGGAACCACACCCAGCAAGAATCAGCAGCTGTGGAAGAGACAGCAGCGAGGAGAGAATTAGAGGAGAAATTAAGAGAAGCTTTAACACATAAAATTGGGGCTAACAGACTTGTGGAGGTTGGGAAGGCGTCCGGAGCATCGCAACAAAAGGTGAAACAAAAACACACACACAAGCAGAGAAATGTGAGAGAAAGGCACCTTTTAAGAAAACGCCTTGTTGGAGAAAAAGTTAAGATTAACCCGCCTACAAATGCACACAAATGCAATGAAAAAACAGCTTACAGTCATGAACATGTGAAGATTTTCCAGCAAGGTTAAAGCAGCAAAAATTTACACCTGTTGTTAAATGATGAATTTTATCCATTACTAACAAATAAACTCTCTGGGTTGCAGGACAACAACTTAACTTCAAAAAGAAAGACACTGGTATGACCAACCAGTGATGAAATAACAAATTTAGTGGTTAAGAGTCAAATTGTGAGATGTTTTCTGATGATTGAACAACACAAGTGACTTACTGAAGGAAGGAAAATTCTCTTTTGTGAGTTTAAACATGATCTTAAGAATTTAAATATCTACCTGTGTTGTCCTATCAACTTGGTGGGCTATGAGTTAATTATATCGTGAGAAAAAAAAAAAAAACCTGGACTTCTACTCTCCTCTCTACCATCTTCGACGTAACCCTGACCAAACGCTGCAGCAGCTGGACCCATAACAACAACCTGAAAATGTCAACAGTGCTGCAGGAAAGCGATCTCATGCAGCAGGGACGGAGAGCGTTAAACCCAAGGTCCGTTTCACTGAAAGGGGGAGATTTCCAGACAGTTTCAGCTGACGAGACGCCCGTTAAGCCCGGATGAAAAGTGAGGTCATTAACACTGTGCAGGACAGTGATGGACCAACACGAATGATCGGGCAGTGAAAAGGGCGTGCCAGAGACAGGAGGAGCAAGTGAGGTCAGAAGGCACCTCAGAATGGACAAAAACACAGACGAAGATGTAGGTTTCACCTGCTGTGAACATGGACACTGGAGAAAAGGACTGCCCCAATTGGGGTCAGAACCAGGACAGACTGAACTTTGAACAGCAGCAATGGTGGCAAGCAAACTGAAAAGGAGGAGGGCAGGACCCCAGGGCACGCTTCAGGCCGTGGTTTACCCAAAACACCAGAACATGAAAGTGATAAACCAGTGATTCTTGAGATAAGGGACAAAACAGGTTTTAATTTTCTAAAATATATTTTTTGATTTTTCAAAAACATATTTATATATAATTGTTACACAAAGTTTTGGCTGTCTCACCATGTTTTGGTACAATCTCCCAGGTGTAACATTTTTTAATAATTTATGTTTTTGCTGGAGAAGTGCAAGGTTTTTGTCAACACCGTCAGACACAAAGAAATGCAAAAATATATATTTTAAATTAAATTGTTTCAGCTATTTTGACTATTAGCAGCTTCTCTATTCTATTCTTTATGCACATATGTTTTCAAAGTAATTATACCACATTTAAAAGTAAGATTGTTTTGGCTTTTTATTATTAGAGTTACAGTCATACATATTTTCAGAAGCTTGTATTTAATCTGTATAAGAAACAATCATATTAAGCAGAATGCAAATTGCACGTTTATTGAGAAAATTACGTATTTTTATAATTTGGAAGATCATGAGGGAGGAAAATATATGGTTCTCCAAAAGAGAAAAATAAACAAAAACTCCATATCATGGAGTTGACAAGGTGCTGACGGTGGTGACACATATCTGACAGTGTTGACACACTAGTAGAAAACAAGATATTATTTCTTTCAAAATGACCATTAAACCTTAACAATCTTTGTAATATCAGAAGACACATCATAACAATTCTGTTTTTGCACATGTCAAGTTCTACATCTTAATAGTTCAGCAGCAAGTAGCTGCCTACTACTCCTTGATTCCTAAAGTACTCTGTGGTTGTGTGTTTAGACCCTGCTGTACTTTCTCTCCTTATGTTTCTCTGTGCTTTCTTCCAAAACCTTCTCTTCTGCCTTTTTTCTCTTTCTTTCAGATCACTGATGTTCTTTATTTTTCTCTTTTTCACTCTTTCTCCATCTTTCCCTTTCCTTTATGAGACACTCTTTCTTCAACTCAGGCTGGCTGTTAATTTTTCTCTCCTTCTTTTTTGATCATCCCTGTTCCTTCTCTTTCATTCCTCTGACAGGTTCCCCTTTGCTATTCTAGCCTGAAATGTACCATTTTGTAATTACTATAGTTTTTCTGAACCTGATGCTTTTTTACAGATTAAGGATGAATATTCACAACACAATTATGCATTAAGCAATAGAGATGCTATCCGGTCTTTAAGTCTGATGTCATTAGCCGTTTCCAGGTCCAAACTCCGCTGCAGATCCCAAAGTCAAAGGAACTCTGCGGCATCACTGAGAGTTACAAACTGTCCAAGTTCTTTCATCTTTAATAAAATGATCAGTGTGGCTGCTCTACCAGGTGTGACATCCAGGCATACATGAAAACAGAATATATGACATTTAACAGAGTTATAAGTTAGATTGCTTGTTTCCACCTCAACATGATATACCAGCTCTGCTATCACTTCCAACATAAATGAAGACAGAAAACTAAACAGCAGTGACTATTGTCAGGTTACTGAAGTTGGGCTAGCTGGTATATAGTGATGTGCTACATGATCGCTAGCGACACAGCTATGTTAGCATAATATAAACACAGTGAAGCTGGAGGATGAATGCTAACTTTTTTCCACTTGATAAAAGTTAACGTGAGGGTTCCCGATGGTTAGGCTGACAGTGATCACTGACTGTTTTTAGGGGCTTGTTTAGATGTAATAGAACAAGATAAAAAGCATTAAAACATTTTAACAGCACAACAGCCTTAATAAACACCGAGTAGTTTAGGCCCGGAAGCAGGATTCATACATCATCCATTAAAGACCACCTCTCGGGGCACAGCTAGCTCAGTAGATGCCACATGATCGGAAGGTTGGGCATTCAAATCCAACGAACAGCGCATATCCTGGATTTGTAGCTGCCCACTGCATCACTGAGTGAATGGGTTAAATGCAGAGGACTAAGCATTTTCCTACAGGATTAATAAAGTATACATAAACAATGAGATTCAAGATGAGGCAAATTTGATAATATTTGACAGATCTGTAAAGCAGAAATATCAGTAAAATACACAGGAAGTAATATATCTGAAATATTAGTTAAAAAAATAACTTAATATAAATATAGCACACTTTTGTGGCATTTGTCAACACCATTAGAAAAAGGGTCAACACCGTCAGACAAAAATCCTGATGGTGTTGACAAAATACCCTACTTTCTCTCATAACACATGTTTTTCTGACAGAAGCCATCTTGGTTTTCATCAGCTGCTTATGGCTTCTACAATCTACCTAAATTACGCTCTTTTTACAAAAAAAAATAATTAAATCTTGGATTACATCGACTTTGGTGTTGAGGCACTATGGTTGTGACTAGAGATGGACCGATCCGATATTACGTATCGGTATCGGTCCAATACTGACCTAAATTACTGGATATCGGTGAGAAATTAAAAATATAATCCGATCCATTAAATATAAAAAAAAACCACCTCACAAAACTTGCCACACAGCTTAACTCGGCTCATAACCGTAGCACGTCGGAGCAGTGTGCGTCACGTGATAGAGCGGCTGTGTGTATTTGTAGCCTCACTACCAAACCAGCATTTCATCTCTGAGGAAGTTATGCCAGAGAGAAGTAAAGCAAATGTGTAAGTTCATCTCTGAATGTTTGTAAAGCATTCCCACGTTAAGTTTAACAACCGATACATGGAGCGACTGCCTCTCTCTCCCTCACCTTCCTGCGGCTACTTCAATCATGAAACTGCTTAATGATCAGCTGATCGGCTTTTCTGTCGGCTTTCTGTCGGCTTTTCTGAAAGAGGAGACCAGCGGATAAACAACGGCAGCACGTTTAAGCGTGATAAGCTGTTGTTAGAATGTATTTAATATTACTTTCTACACCAGGATCCTTTTCTACGTAGCTCACAGCTGGTAACTGTGCAGGGGCGGATCTAGCAAAGTTTAGCCAGGGGGGCCGATAGGGCATGAACAGGGAAAAGGGGGCACAAAGACATACTTTTCTTTCTTATTCTCATTTAAAATGTCTAGCTTTTAATAAATAATTATCTGAATCTTACACCCAAAGTTTTAATCTGATGTAAAATGTATAGAAGTCCATTACTGTATATAGTAACTGTTAATTCTAATATACCCTAGTAAGCTAGTACTTTTTCCTTTGGGAAGGTACGATCTGTGCAGTCTGCAATTCTGTTGAAGAAAGATGTTCAATCTATTTAATTATTCTTGAAAATAATTTAATTCTGTGCATTTTTTTTCACCCTGCATCAAATTAAAGTTGATTACATCGATTAAGCATCATGAGGTGGAGGGTGGGGGGTGGTTCCCTATTTTTTTTTGCTGGGAGTTTGCAACCCTATTAGTTAGGTTGCTTAATATTTCTGCTAAGTACTCTTTAAAATACCAGAATAGGGAGGATTAAGTTTATTAGATTGATCAGTATTGCTAAACTATAAAATATTTTGGGTGCAGTGTATTTTTTACATACAGGTATAACAGAATAGCTTTAATGTTGTTGTTTATTTAAACTTGAGTATGAACTTATACAAAATGCAGCAAGATATATAAAAAAAACAGTTTTATTGATTAAAAAACGCACTATATCGGATTCATATCGGTATCGGCAGATATCCAAATTTATGATATCGGTATCGGACATAAAAAAGTGGTATCGTGCCATCTCTAGTTGTGACACAGAATTTTATCAGAAAGGTATGCAATAAATGAAATAAAAATTAAAAAAATTATCAAAGCAGTGACCTTATGGCATGTGTATCAAACAGGAAGTGGTAAAGGGGTCCTCAGAGTGTAAGCTATCCACAATAATTCCTGATTTTTTTGTACTTTTAAAAACATCTGATGGTGTTGACAAAAACTCTGGACACGAGTTTAATCACTTAAAAAATATGTAAAAATAAATTTTCAATTGCATATTTGGATATTATATAAGGTATTGACTTAAATACTTAGTGACGAGAGCCATGATGTTTAATTTTACATTACTTTTAATGTTTTTTTCTGTATTTTAATATTATCACACCAGCTTCTGGACAATGGATTTTTAAGGTACTGGTAATGTATTGTACCATTTAAAATAAATGTATATGTATAAAAAATGCAAAATCATCTTTTGTTGTATAAAAATTGCCTTGGTTTGTCTTTTAGGCAGTTGGGTTAACACTTGTATGCATATTTTTAACCACAAAATTGGGTTTTATCTGCCGGACATGTTTTGTCCCTTATCTCAAGAATCACTGAAACACACAAAAATACACAAACATACACATCTACACACACTGACTCAGAATGAAGAGAAACACACACATGAACAGACGTGCACTCGTTGATTGAGTGAGAAATGACACACACATCTAAGTCGAAATGCTGATTCACTGAGAGGTGATCCACACACATGCACACGCTTGTGCAATGAAGAGTGATGCACACACACACACATGCTGATGCAATGAAGAATGCTTTGCTAACAAATGCTTATGCTGATACGCAAAATGCTGCACACAAACATCCCCTTTTTTTTATCCAAATATCATCCAAATATAGAATTTGTTATAAGAAGCCATTGATTACTTAAAATGTGTTTTATGTCACCCAGAGGGCATTTATGTAGATTTAAGGGACAAGGTCTAAAACAGTTTGGTTATGAAAACAATGTCTGTGCGTGATGTCTGTTTACGGCTCAAGGCCTCGACTGAATTGTTTGCTGTGCTTCACACAGCCTGATGAGGAGCAGTGGTACAGAGTGAAAATGATGAACTAACGGTCTAAGTTTTATTTCAGAGCACCGCATTTGCTGTAATTGAGATTTAAATGAAGGAGGAACAAAAGTTTCTATGGCACCTGAGGTTCTTATCCCATACAATATTGTCCCGGGAGGAAGCAAAACTTTTCTGTGAATTTCTGGTTGATTTTTGGGTTTTGCTTAGTACTAGGTTGATTTTATCAGTGAGGTTTGGGTTGTTTTCTTTCTCTAAGAGAGAGAAAGATGGTTTTGCTTGGACATGTCTGCAACAGGCCCTAGTAGTGTTATTATATTAGTATTTTATTGGTTACTTTTGTTTTTGTTACAGTGCACTGAGATAAGAACATCTGAGAGGTGTGATCCACCGGTGGTGATATTTTGATATTTTGTGAGTTCATGATTTAACAATCAGCTCTTTAAACCAGGCCTGAAAAATTGAAATCTAAAGTGTCATGAAATATTCTTACCGAAAATAGTTGTAAAGTGTGTTTCTCCATGATTATAATGGGCTTTGGCGAAATTCACTTATATGGGACATTGATCACATGAGATGGTTCTGAGTCTAAAAGAATTGCAGCGAGTCAATCCAGTTCAAAAGACAAGGAATAGTTTCCTTTAAAATGATGACGTCATCTTGCTGGTGATGGATGCTCGAATAGGTTGCGCGTGAGACTCCATTATCAGCAACATTTGGTATGAATGTGTGTGAATGAATGCAAGTGACTGGACTGTGATGGACTGACTTAATACTGAGACAAAGACTGCACCAACTTTAGGATTAGTAAGCGTCGACAAACAATTCACCCAGCCTGTAAGAGGAGGGTGGACACTTTGTTTTGTGTTGTTTTTGCAGCAGCAGGAGGATAAGACAGACCAGAGGGGGAGACTGTAGCTTCACATGAGAGTGTGGAACTGCAGACTTAACCCTTTGGTTGCTAGTTTTGAGTTACTGATGTTTGTATTTTTTTTTTTTTTTTTTTTTTTTTGTCTGTCCCATTTGGTTCTTAAGCCGTCAGAATTGTTGTCTGAAGACCAACAAGGATACCAAATGGATTTATTTTGCCAAATGGATCATCATGGCATTGCCGTATTGGTCCATTTGATCAAACTTTGTTGTTATTATTTATTTTATTTTCAGTTGTTACAGATGGGACAGACATGACTGGGGGATAGGAAAGGGAGAAAGAAAGAGAGGAAGGAAAAGAAAAACAGAAGGGAAAAGGGACAGTGAGAAAGGGCACTTACAAAGACAAAGAGAAAGAAAAAAAAAAAAAATCTCCTGGATCACCTGTTGAGAGAAAAAGAAGAGAAGACAAGCAAAAAAAACCAAACAAAAACAAAGCAACATACTAAACACAACACCATCACGTTAATCTAGCTGAGTGTGAACAGCAGTAAATACTAAATATTGAAAGTTGTTGTGCAGCACGCAGGACAGACAGCGCACAATGTGCTTTGAAGTAGCAGCTAAGAAAGGTGTAGTTTATGTCTACGAACAGTGAACACCCGTGTGCACACCTGTGTGGATCAACGCGCTTGTATACAAAAGGTTTTCCCATGTAACGGTCTGCTAGAGGGTGTGGAGGCCCATAGCCCCGTCCCCCAGGGCATGAAGCAGGCATGGAGGAGATCCAGGCTCCAGACATCCAGAGGACCCAGAGTGCGAGAGCCCAAGGAGTACCACCGGAGGGGCATCCGTGCCACCTTCCTGGGAAGGGCTGAGGAGATCCCCAGACGAGGGGGTCACCCAGTAGCCACGGAGCAGAAGCCAGAGGGGGCTGCACCGGCGTGCCCGCCGGCTCTGCCGGCAGCCAGCTGTGCCAGAGTGAACCGAGTTGCAGGCCCCGAGGCCGGAGGCCCGAGGGCCCCTTTGCCCCGGAAGAGGCCTGACCGAGCGACAGGCATCGGGCCCCGCCAAGTAGCCACCGGGAGTGAGCCGGTGCATACCTGAGCGCCCAGCCCCGGACACCAAGAACCACCAATGCACCAACCCCTGAGGGCATCAGTTACCAGCAGGGAGTGTGGTGAGGGGAGATAGGCCTCCACACTTGGAGGGCCTGGGAGTACCCAGGGAGGTGGAGTCTAAGACCCGACCTGACATATAGACACAGACAAACAGGCACACACAGACATAAACATGCTTTCCCACCCTCATGCACACATATACAAACACTCAGCACTCACCCAACGTAGGGATAGACATACATAGACATGTACACACAATCATACTCCCCAAACATACTCTATGCCCTGGGTCCAGGTACCCTCGCCCCCAGAGGGGGAAACGGCACCCAGACCCAAGAGATGTGACCCTTTCCCCCGGGGTGGAGGCAAGCAGACCGCCCCAGGCTCCGCAGCAGCAGGGATGCCAATCGGACAGCCAACACCTCCTCCCAGCCCCCGCCCCGATGGCTAGTAGAGAACGGGGGTGTGTGAAGACCCCATACCTCCCTCCTCCCGCTCATGTGTAGTGTTGCTGCGTGTTGTTCTAAAGTGCATTTAAAACAAGGGAGGGCATGGTGCTGCTGCCAGAGAGCAGCAGGTGTTAGCACGGCCCCTCCCGAGAACCCTCAATGTCTACATGGATTTAAAATTGAGAGGTGGGCACCGGCGCCAGAGGTAGGGTTGAATACACAGACCGTCCTCTGGACGCCGTTAACGTGATCACCCTCAAGGCCCTATATATATATATATATATATATGTGTGTGTGTGTTATGAGAGTGTGAATAATGTGGATGTCTAAGTTGTGAAATAAAATTGAGGCACAGGTGGCCAGAAGGGGACAGAGGGGGGGGAATGCCTCCCCTGCACCCTGGTGACACACCCGCACCCCAAGGCCCTACCTGTGTGGGTGGGTGTGGTGGAGCGGGAAGAGGGAGGCAGCCGGGGATGGGGAGGAAAAGAAGGGAGGGGCAAGATGCCCCTCCTTAGGGCCAGCTCCCCGGCTGACCCCAGTAGGCACCCCCGTCCCCTAGTACCCACCAAGGCAAGGGAGCCCAGGCCCATCCCGATCGGGGCCCACGGCAGCAGCACCGCTAAGCCCCACAGGACCTGGGGAAGCCCACCCCACCCCACCGCAGAGGAAACTATACCCACCCCAACATTCAATCATCTCCAGACTACACAAGACAACAGACACCCAGGTTAGGTTTATTCTCCACCTCTCCTGTGTCTCTCCCCCACCTGCAGAGTGGACTTCTGCAAGGATGGAACAACCTCCCTGCCAGTTGAAGAGTCCCCCAGTTAGGTCGATGCACCAGAGGCACCCTGCGCCAGGGCTGAGCCCCCAAACTGATGTTTGTATTAAGAAAATTGTGTTTTATTGGCTGTGTTTGATTAAGGTATCACTTATATTGTTGGGAATGTCAAATGCTACAGTGGAGAACGCGTTTGATTTTACTCATGACTGGAATATGTTACTAATAACCATAGCAGGCCACTGTGAAAGCCAATTAACTTTTACAGAGGAGAAAGCCAAAAACTTTAACAATATCTATGAATAGCAGGGGAATGGTAGACTTGTCACAATAAAAATAGAGATATGTAATAACAAACACTGGTCCACGTGATTTAGGTTCTCCCTTGAAATAGTCAGTAATTTAAAAAGTAGAGTATAACCGACAGGGGCATCTGATAGGATGTGGTACTGCACAAGAACAAGAGCAAGCTAAAGAAAGAGAAAACTATTGTGTTTAGTTTTGATAAATTCGAATTATAATGTACCATTACACTCAGAGGATCAATATGAAATCAAATGTATGCAAATTTTGTATGAAGTACATGGCTGATAATTGTTCAGTCCTGAGCTTTTGTTTTTACAGCACCCACTTGACCACACCAACAGTTTTACGCCACCAAAGGAGGGTAATTGCAAATATTTGAGGGAAGAATATCACAGAAAGTGGGAAAGGTAAGCCCCGATGGGGGTGATAACACCATTAATTCCACTTTTGGTCAAATTCTTAAAATTTGACACCAAACATGAAAAATTCTTCAAACATTTAGAGACAGAACGGAGTTCTGGATGAACATAATTTGGCAAACCACATAAGGATGGAGGGTTTGAATCTATAATATTTTGAAATAATACTCAATATAATGCTGACTATGTTGATTATGTTTATTCTAGTATGGAAGGGTTGGCTAATCTGACCAGGAAATGTAATAAACAGGAATGTCAGAACAGTCAGCGTTAACGTCACCTTTGACAGTCCAGACTAGGATGGCGTTGGACATCCTCAGGGTGGAAAAGGGCTGGTGTGACCAAGATGTGGTTCCTCGGCCACTTTGGCTGTGAGATCATCATTTGGGTTAAACAACAATCTATAGTAATGTTTTGCACTGTTTCTTTATGTACAAAGTTTCTGGAAAGACCCAAACTATGTACAAACTGAGATTTTCCTGTGGACTACAGATTCTCCCGAAGTCACTTTTAAGTCGGCAGAACAGATACAGAGGGAAGGGAGCAAGGGCTTGAAGGAAATACATTATTCTAATTGGATTCCAGCTGTTGGTTATCTTACTCCTTCTCGAAATATTTGTTGCCTGTTTGGACAAATATTTGTAGGTTTTGAAGAATCCTGTATTTGTGTGATTGAAAACACAATGCAATCTTTTTTAGAGGCTGTGGGTAAAACAATGTGTGTTGAGTCCAGACTCTGTGACGCACTAAGCAGACGAAACGTTAGCACTTCCTGTGACGATGAATAAGATGTTTGATATTCTTGAAAGTTTTCTTACTTGTCCTTTTCCATTTCCCAGAAAGAAACTGTCCACTGGAATTTCTTGTGTTTATTTAATGTATTGATTGATTTATTGTGCATGAGTGTATTATTGTCTTTTTGTTCCACGTGTTTTGGCACTGATTTATGGTTGTATTTTCACATCTGTCGTTTCAAAGTTTCAAAGAAAAAGTTTGGGTCTCCAAAACCTGGAAATTCTACTTTTAATTTTGTAAAAGAAAAGAAAAACAATTCTACAACAATTCTGGGACTCTCGGCCATTTGACCTTAGAACTGAAGAAGCTTCTCGGATGAGAGGTGAAACGTCTTCAAGCAACTCAAGGAAGTCCAGACGCTTTTCTTTGCAAACCCCTTTGACTAATTCTACAAAGTTTTGTTAGGCGTCTGACAGATCATTTTTCTCTCTCTCTGATGTAACAAATGGAAAGTTCTCTTAACGTCAGCATACCTGTTCTCAGTGGCACAGACTGAGGCCTATCAGAGGAGGAGACTTGGCTGATTTCCACATTGAAATTCTACCTTCTGTACAAGCACTGTGGGAGCGACATTGAGTAAAAGATAATCTGGCAAAGGATCAAGAATCTCAAGTGTCAACAAACCAGTTTTTTCTTAGTTGAGCAGAGCTGATGGCAGTGAAACACTGAAACATTTCTGATTTCGCTTTGTGATGTCAGAGGAGAAGCTGAAGTCCAGACAACACCAGAGGGTAAGTTGACTTGCTGCAGTCCAGATCACAATAAGGCCGAAAGAAGCAGGTTTTGTTATTTTTATTGCATGTTTTACTGAGGCTGGATTATCAGCAAAACTTCAGATTCTAGAAGGGCCGAGAAGCTCTGAGCTCACGGGTAAGTGTCAGTTATTTTTGGATAATCTGTCAGTACAAATCTACAACGTCGTAGTATGTGAATATCATGTGTGTCAAGGAGAAGAAATAGAGAGAAAAACACGTAGAAAACAGGAACACTGCATTGTGTGAGAAATGACCTGATGCAGAGCCCCGTACAACAAAGCACTTTTAACAACCCAGGGTTTGTTTTCCCTATTACGCCTCACTGACTGTAACTTATCCTCGTGTGTTACATGACTGTGGATTCCAGCTCAATACACCAGCTGAGGGCTATGAGTGCATTCACAATACAGAGACAGTGTTGGCAGCAGGTTCCCTGTTTCAGGGCCATATATTAAGTGGACAAGAAACAGGAAAAAATATGAGAAATAAAGCTCATCTTAAAAATCTGTTTTTCTTGTTAGTTTTTATCCATTAAAGACAAAAACTTCAGGCTTGTTTTCAAAAATTCAGGTCTGCTTATTATCTTTGCACTAAGACCTTTAAGAACAGTGATGCTATTTTCCAAACATTGATTAGTTGGGACCTGTCTAGGTGTAGCTTGGACTTGCTCAGGCTGCACAAGAGACAACTCAAAAATCGAAAGTAGGGGCTGACCTCTCTCCAGACAGAATCCCACTATATCTCTGCATGACAAATCTCCAGACTAGAGCTTTAATTTGGTTATTCTTCCTTATGAAACAAGTAGTGGTTTGGTCTTTAAGTGTTAGGAAATAGTAAAGAAGATCAAACAAAGTTGTGAACAGCTGTCAGGCTTGGATTGGATTTCAAAGATATTTGGGATTTTTTATGTGTGTCATGTGTGTCAGAATGAGATCTCAGATTACTAGTAAAACAAAGTGCTCCCAATATTCAGATCTGTGCACTACGTGGGGACAGTATCTTCTTATCTTTCTAATCCCCACATCCAGCTTCGCAGCACAGGCCTCTGCTTGATCAGCTCTGTTATTTATTTAACTCAGCCTGAAGTGGAGGAAATGCAACATTACAGCAGTTCAGAAAATATTCCCCACCAAGTTGACCCATCGTGCATGTTTTATATTACTATTGTTTATTTCTTCAAAACTAAAGTCAGTCAGGTCTGACCTTTTGTTTCCCACACAGAATGATGGACACTGGAACACCTGCAAATGTTTCCTTAAGCGTTTTATGTGCATTGTGGAATATATATAAAAAGTGCTTTAGAGTGGAAAATTTCAAACAGTAGAGGATACGATTACTAAAGCTGGACAAACACAGAGAATTTACATAAAGTCTGAATGACAAAGGAAAAAAAGCCAGGCGTGCTTATTTGTTTAGCGCTTTTTATGTGTTACGTGAGCCGTGGTGGAGAAAGAGCTCCGTTTGCTTGAGTAACCAAACACAGTACAACAAAGTGCAGGCATGCAAAGTACTGGCCTGTAGATAAGAATAAAATGTGCTTCAAGTGTTACAGTGTAAGCATCTTTGTTTATAATATAAAGTGATTAATATTATTACCATAATAAAAATAATATAAGGGCAATAAATAAGTGGCATTACAAGTCTACAAAATGTTTTGGGTTTTTGTGTTTAGAAGCGATTTAAAGGATGTTGTTGATGACTTAAGCTTTTATATTCAACCCTTAAACAACCAGAAGGACCGACCTGATGATCTAAGACCATTTGAGCGATAGTGGTGTAACAGAAATGCTACCATGTATACAGGGATTCAGTCTGAGAGCTGGGCTTTGTTAATAACTTAATCAGTGATTTGTGTTTTTGACACATTTTAGTTAATTCATCTCATGATTAAATTAAACCAATGTTAGAAGACTTCTCAAACACAAGAGGAAACTGTTGGCATAACTTCAAACATCATTTTACACAAAAAATGTGTAAATATATATCTGATTTAACAATCAGGGGGTCATATGATGGTTGGGTTTTACTTTGTATGTATTATTGAAGGGTATACCTTACAATATAAAGCACCTTGTGGTGACTGATGTTGACATGGGTACGCTGCCAAAATCTTGGAAGTTTCTGCATGAATGCATCACTAAAACAATCGGCGCTCAGGTTCACTGTACAAATGTTAAAAAAGGAAAACGGCCTCTTAAATGTTAAATCCTCTGCACCGGGTTAATGTGTTCTTGTGTGGCATGTTTGCATGACATCATCCAGGAAGGTAAAAAAAAAAACCTTCTGAGTCTGTTATTGTAGGATTGAGAGTAGTGAAGTCTTTGTGTTACTATTTATAGAGATGTGACTGAATACCAGTCTTCAAATACCAGATCAGTTTAAGCACACAGACTTACAAACTGTGTAAGCAAGTGATAAAAGATTTTAAAAAATTATTATGTTGTTATTAAAATGTTATTATCATTAAAATATAAAATATTATTATATTATTAGTATTAAGTATTCATAATATTATTATAAAATATTAATCGCTACAGAAAATAGATAAACAAAAGACAACTTTTCTTTAATTGAAATTGTTTATATGAACAGTTAATGGGACATTTTGCACATATCCACATACTGAGGAGGCAGTGATCCAATGATATTATGTGATTAACATCATCAGTGCAGATCATATGCTTGTAATGATGTGTTTCCACGCTGTGGTATTCTTACTGATTTAAATCATGTGCCTGGCCCTCTGCCAGTGAGCCACAGTTTTACTGAACGCACCTTTCTTTGTCTCGCTGATCTCGTTCAGGTTTTCTGGCCGTGCCAAAATGAGGCCCTGTGATGGATGCCATCTTGGAAGCATCACAGATCAGCACATACCTGAGACTGGAGCGACCAGCTGCTCTAGTTTCACAGAGCGCCTCATCAGTGCAGACTTCAGCCATCACCACAAACCTACAAAGTGAGACCCATGTAACAACTTACATGGGTGGCTGTAGCTCAGGTGGCAGAGCAGGTCAGCCACTAATCAGAAGGTTGGTGGTTCGATCCCAGGCTGTCTCCTGGCTGCATGCCAAATATCCTTGGGCAAGATACTAACCCCATGTTTGCCTACTGGTGGTGGTCAGAGGGCCCGGTGGCGCCAGTGTCCGGCAGCCTCGCCTCTGTCAGTGCGCCCCAGGGCAGCTGTGGCTACAATGTAGCTTGCCATCACCAGTGTGTGAATGTCTGTGTGAATGGGTGAATGACTGAATGTAGTGTAGAGCGCTTTGGGGTCCTTAGGGACTGAGTAAAGCGCTATACAATGCAGGCCATTTAATGTTACTGTAACAAGCTTATTGTTCCATGTGTGCTTCCTTAAGGGTGGACTAAGGAGCTCACAGAATTTACAGAAAATGTTACATTTTTGTGATTTATATTGTTATCGGACGATAGATGTCTTAATATCGAGATATGAGATTTTGGTCATGTTGCACAGTCCTAGTTGGAGATAGTTTGAAAGATGAACATAGTGAGAGTAAAAGTGCATGAGTGCAAAAGGGCTAAAAGTGTAAATCTGAATTCATATGCCAAACATACTTCAATAATTACGGTATTTATTCACATGACTGGTTGGTATTTAAACAAAAATCCACTATAAGATAAATAAGGATTATTATGAGCTGTGAATCATGCAAAGCCACCCTGATCCATCTCAGAATAAAAACACCCTTAAGGAATATGTCTGTGAAGGTTCTCAGTCATCCAGATCATCGTATACTACGGAGCTTGGAAAGAAAAGCGTCTGGACTTCTTTGAATTGCTTAAGCAACTCAAAGAAGCAACTCAAAGACGTCCAGGCGCTTTTCTTATCGATATAAATCACAAAAATGTAACATTTTCTGTAAATTCTGTGAATCTTGGGCAGCTCGACTTCCGTGAAGTGTTTCCAGCTGGGCGTCATGGACCTAGAGTCGAGTGTTTTAACTGATGCATGAAACTATACATTTTTAGACATAGGTTGTAACAGCCGCCGTAACAGCGTAAAATGAAATGATAGACGTTTTTATATCATCATCTGATATATATCATTATATTGAACAGCCCTATCTCCAACTGTTTACAGATTGAGGCATGGCTGCCATTAAAAAATGTATAATTTTAAAGAAATGAGGCACACTTCTTCTTTACTTGTCCCGCAGCTACACTACATTTGTCTCTTTAAACTGAACTGACAGACTGACCCTGTCTTTCAGTGATAACCTTCAGATTGATGCGGCGGAGTTTTCCACGATTCTTTATCTGCTGATGAATCACAACCAGGACCCGTTAAACTTTAAATTGGAGAATAAAATCATCAAGTAAGCTTGATTACATATAAATACGCAGTGAAAAGCAGCTCCTATGCTTAAAGGCCTTTCCCTGAGAGTTTCCTGATTATCTTCAGTCTGACTGTACTCCTCTTTGATTGTCTCCCTGGTCTCGATGCATTCACGTGGCTTCAATGTGCCCCGTTTGTGTATAAAGTCTGGTCTTCCCTCACCTATTTTTAGATCATCTGTTATTTCTCTCTCTGCGTCTACCTCACATCACCTTATTTGGCCTGCATCTGCATCCTCCCCTTAAGTCCTCTCTCTTACTCTAATATTAAAAACTAGAAGTAGGGAAAAAACATCTGACCTGACATGTGCACTACTCTTGTACAACCTGACATCCAAAATGTATGAAATGAAAAAGTAAAATGTTTTTTTGGCCTAAAATCATATGCGTTGTTTACACACAAACATTTAGCAGAGATATTCGCATTTAAATTAAAGAAACTGCTTCAGGAGCCTCAGTAAGAAGCTCAACATGTTTGATTCAGCAGTTACCCCAAGGCTCGAACTGACCCACAGACTGTTTGCTTTCCAAGTGAATTTGTTAACCACTACACCCGACGGACATTTACAAACAAATTTTTTAAACTTTGTTACGACCAGAAATCACAAATGATCTGCCACTACATAACTACGCTGCATACATATTAATACATCTTAACTTTTATTACTTCAAGTACCTTCATTCTGTGTTTTACTCAGGATAAGATTTTATGTTAGTCATCTGCCTCCATTTCACCCTTTCTTTACCATCCTCGTTTGTCACACCAGCCCACTGTCCTCCTTTACGACCTTCATCCATGAGGTTTTACTCCTTTCCTGGCAGCTCCATCTTCAGCATGCTTTGGCCAGTATATTCACTTTCCATCTTCTGCACATGTGCAAACCATCTCAGCCCCGCCTCTCTAATTTTTTCTTTGTTTCTCACTCATTTCTAATCCTGTCCATCCTCTTTCCTTTTTGTTAGTACCTCCATCTGTAAAATACACATCATAGCAGACCGTACTACCATCTTGTAAACCTTCCCTTGCACTGTTGCTGCTTCCTTATTTTACAAATGACCCCTAACACTCATCTTTACTTGCTTCACCCTCCCCACGCTCTCTTCTTCACCTCTCTTGTTCATTGTTTGATGCTTTGAATGATGACCCCAGGTATTCACTCATCAACTTTCAATATCCTTGCTTCATGCATCATCAACTTTCTGCTCCCCTCTGTCACTTGACTTTTATTATTTTAAATATTTCACAATAGCAATCACATATTAGCCATCTTTACTTTTATTTGTACTTCTGCAAGTGAGATGAGCTGATGGTTTGTGTTTTTGTAGCCTTGCTCCGTTGAGAGTTCATAAACACTTGGCTTCTTTTTTAAAATTTCTTTTTAGAAATGCTTGCATGAGAACCAACAGTAAGGGACTGGACGTAAAATTCTAGACTCCACCCTCAGCATTAAAGTAAGATACCTTTTCTTTGATCAGTTTTTACCGTATTCCTTATACCATCAGGTTATACAATCATTTTCTTTGGTGACACGTGGATAA
Organism: Oreochromis niloticus; assembly: GCF_001858045.2. Taxonomy (NCBI): domain Eukaryota; kingdom Metazoa; phylum Chordata; class Actinopteri; order Cichliformes; family Cichlidae; genus Oreochromis; species Oreochromis niloticus. The sequence continues at coordinate 5,311,647 of NC_031974.2, forward strand.
TGGAAGTATATTCCACAGGTTATGACATTATCAGCCGGAGAATAGTCACGAATCCTAGGAAGGTGTTCCCTCGATGGAAAACCTTGGATCCAAAATGAAGTTATTGGACCACAATTCTTCCAACTCACCTGCATCGAAGTCATGCTAATGATTTCCATTAACAGCTGGCTGCTGTTGGTTACTTTATTTGGAATTCCCAATAAGAATTTTGTTTCCTTCCATATTTTTACCTTTTTGTTTCAATGATGTGATTATTTTTCTTCATAAAGTCTTTTTTCCAGTGAAGAATATCCATTGACTTATACACACACATGATATATACACACACGTTTGCTTACCACAGGAGTGCACAAAGCAAGTTTGGTATAGCCAGTGTGATAGTTGGCTCAAAATAAGCCATAACCGTTCAGTTCTAAAATGTAAAACGTTGACCTAATAGACGCTTTCAACTGCTCCTTTATTTCCACAGAAGTCCCAAAATAGATGGGTCCACATCACTTGGCACAGAATTTATGGTGCAACCTCCCATTTGTCTGGGCTTAAAGTCCACAAACCTGGCTTAATGTTTCATTCACTATGACCTTGAGCAAACAGCCCATTAACTCTCCAGGAAACAATTTACAGAGGTCAAGGCAGACAGATATTTACGCAGGAGCTTATGTTTTTTTTTTTTTTTGCAACCATAACTATCGCCCCCTGGTGGCAAGCAAGAAAAACTATAGGTTTAGGGCACTTTGCATTGGCTTCACCTTTCAGACCTGGAGTTTGAAAAGAGACTAAAGAGGACATTTAAAGCACCAGCTGAGTCTCCATCAGCACAAAAAGAAACTATTGATTGCCCCCACTTCAGTCAGAGACGTCACAGAGAAGCTTGCAGTGAAAGGAAACACTGCAAATACCTGAACTCTGTTACTCATGTGAATTCAGGTGTTAACCTATTTGTTTTGTGAAATTACATACAATTCGTTATGATCTTGGGGGATAAAAATCCTACAAGTAATATTTTTTTTCTCATTTGTGCTCTGTTAGCTGAAATTCCAGCAATAAACACATTTAGCAGGTAATCAGCAGTGATGAAAAGATGCAAGTGTTGCACTCGACAACCCATTAATGTGGCCTTGTGGCACACCCGTATGCTGCCACCATCTTTACATCATCAAACACTTCAAAACAAATGCTGGGCACAAAATTTCAACTGTGGAAATCTAATGTGCATTTTTTGTATCTGTAAAAGTATAGACTGAACTGAAGAAATTATCGACGGTGGGACTGAGTATGTGTGTTGTGCATCACAATGTTTTGTTCAATTTTGATAACACCAGTAAGTTTTTCTTATGGTAGCGTTTTTTAAAAACATTTTTTTTTAACTCTTTCTCTCCTTTGAAATTTGTAATTTTTTAAACCTAAGTAAGCTATGAGAGCAGTTGTATGAGCTGCAGTTTTTGTTTTCTGTTATTCAACTGAATGAAAGAGTTTTTTGATTAAAGTAAGACATGTTTTCAACAGTAGATGAGTCGATGTGGACTTTTAACTGGACTGCTAGGATGAGTCAGGATGTTGGGTTAAATTTGATTTGGAAAATAACTAAAGCTGTCAAATAATGTAAAGGAGTAAAAAAAAATATGGGTTTTATAAAAATAAGGTTCACTATAATCCAGTTTGCATTTGTTCCAGGTTTGCTGTACTGCAACCTTAGAGATCATCATGACTACATTTGACTTGATTCACAGAAAGTCTTAATAAAGGAGGATTTACACCTTTCTTCAACAGGAAGAGGAAATATGTGCAGGCACCAACTACGGACAATGTGACATACATTTAATCTCACTTTATATGATTTCTGTTTCTTTTTCTGTCAAAGACAGAATTATTGATGAACATAATTTAGATAGACGTGTTTGGCAGTTAGCCTCTGATGGTCTGTCTTGGCAGAACGGACCCCAGCTGTGAAAGGGATTAGAGCAGGACCCCCCAGAGCCTAGATCCTGATGGTGGAGATGAAGGTGGTTTATATGGAGCCTGAGTGAAGAGGGGCAAAGAAGAGGAGGGGGTGGGTTGCACAAAGGCGTCTGTAAAGGCCAATGACAGATGCAAGGTTAGATTTAAAGTATGGGGCATGAATGCTGATTGGTCTGGTGAAGGCTGAACTAGACCAGTGATAACACAAAGAGTTTGACAGCGTGGGAAAGTCAGAGTGATAAAGCTTACGGTGCGTTCACACCGAACGCGATAGAGGCAAGCGAAAACGCCCCAAACGCCCCTAATTTGACGCGTGCACATTCGCACCTCAACGGGCCTCAAAATTGCATCTTTCCACGCGCGTGAACCAGAAATGTGGGAGGGATGTGGGAGGAAGGTGTGCCAGATGGTATCTTTGCAAGATGGCAGCTGTCGAGCTAGAGCTTGAAGAGAGAGTCAGCCTTCTCTATCTACTAGTGATGGTGAGATGAAGCCTCGTGATGAGCTGAAGCTTTCCATCCAACTGGTCGACTCATGGTTCGAAGCACTGTGATGATTCATTTGCTCTACTGCGCCATCAAGTGGACGATTTAAGTGAAATAGGCTCTGTGATTACAGGGAGTGCAGAATTATTAGGCAAATGAGTATTTTGTCCACATCATCCTCTTCATGCATGTTGTCTTACTCCAAGCTGTATAGGCTCGAAAGCCTACTACCAATTAAGCATATTAGGTGATGTGCATCTCTGTAATGAGAAGGGGTGTGGTCTAATGACATCAACACCCTATATCAGGTGTGCATAATTATAAGGCAACTTCCTTTCCTTTGGCAAAATGGGTCAAAAGAAGGACTTGACAGGCTCAGAAAAGTCAAAAATAGTGAGATATCTTGCAGAGGGATGCAGCAGTCTTAAAATTGCAAAGCTTCTGAAGCGTGATCATCGAACAATCAAGCGTTTCATTCAAAATAGTCAACAGGGTCGCAAGAAGCGTGTGGAAAAACCAAGGCGCAAAATAACTGCCCATGAACTGAGAAAAGTCAAGCGTGCAGCTGCCAAGATGCCACTTGCCACCAGTTTGGCCATATTTCAGAGCTGCAACATCACTGGAGTGCCCAAAAGCACAAGGTGTGCAATACTCAGAGACATGGCCAAGGTAAGAACGGCTGAAAGACGACCACCACTGAACAAGACACACAAGCTGAAACGTCAAGACTGGGCCAAGAAATATCTCAAGACTGATTTTTCTAAGGTTTTATGGACTGATGAAATGAGAGTGAGTCTTGATGGGCCAGATGGATGGGCCCGTGGCTGGATTGGTAAAGGGCAGAGAGCTCCAGTCCCACTCAGACGCCAGCAAGGTGGAGGTGGAGTACTGGTTTGGGATGGTATCATCAAAGATGAGCTTGTGGGGCCTTTTCGGGTTGAGGATGGAGTCAAGCTCAACTCCCAGTCCTACTGCCAGTTTCTGGAAGACACCTTCTTCAAGCAGTGGTACAGGAAGAAGTCTGCATCCTTCAAGAAAAACATGATTTTCATGCAGGACAATGCTCCATCACACGCGTCCAAGTACTCCACAGCGTGGCTGGCAAGAAAGGGTATAAAAGAAGAAAAACTAATGACATGGCCTCCGTGTTCACCTGATCTGAACCCCATTGAGAACCTGTGGTCCATCATCAAATGTGAGATTTACAAGGAGGGAAAACAGTACACCTCTCTGAACAGTGTCTGGGAGGCTGTGGTTGCTGCTGCACGCAATGTTGATGGTGAACAGATCAAAACACTGACAGAATCCATGGATGGCAGGCTTTTGAGTGTCCTTGCAAAGAAAGGTGGCTATATTGGTCGCTGATTTGTTTTTGTTTTGTTTTTGAATGTCAGAAATGTATATTTGTGAATGTGGAGATGTTATATTGGTTTCACTGGTAAAAATAAATAATTGAAATGGGTATATATTTGTTTTTTGTTAAGTTGCCTAATAATTATGCACAGTAATAGTCACCTGCACACACAGATATCCCCCTAAAATAGCTAAAACTAAAAACAAACTAAAAACTACTTCCAAAAACATTCAGCTTTATATTAATGAGTTTTTTGGGTTCATTGAGAACATGGTTGTTGTTCAATAATAAAATTATTCCTCAAAAATACAACTTGCCTAATAATTCTGCACTCCCTGTATAATGATGTGATGTGTAAACCTCTAAACTGAATAAATAGATTGTTTTCGTGGTTATTTATCCCAAATATTGTCTCAGTATGTCTGATACAAAAGAGAAAGTGGAAACTATCAGGACAGAGTTTTGATATGATTTTGTAACTGTTAGGCCTGCTATTGTCACTGATTTCTAGAATCGATTCGATCCAGGATTCGATCAGGGGAAATTGTGCCTCAGTCAGAAATATTATAATTCAGATCATGGATCAGTACATTTCTATATTTTTATATCTATAAAAAGAAAGCTGACACTTGCGAGACTTTATCAAAGGTGTGAGCATCACAGCAGATGCCTTTGTGTCAAAGCAGCTAAGGATAAAACAGAAATACGATTTATAAAAATATTCTGCAGCAGATCAAAAACGAAAGAAAACCATTCATCAACATATGAACATTACCTGATGCTGCTGAATGAAGCAAAGCAAAGTTACAGAGGTTTAGAGACACGGCTAAGCGTTTTGCAATTTTGCATAATTTTAAAAAGTTTAAATTTGTTTGGTAGCCTATTGAACAGCAGAAATTAGGTTTTCTTTTCGGTAGTAAGTAAAAGGAAAAAACAGCGGCTGACAGCGCCGTAAACAACAGTAGACTTGTGCGTAACAAGCAAGGGAGTAATGCAGAAAACAGATTTTTAGACGGGAAACTGTTCTTCAAGTACAGAGAGAGAGAGGGAGAGAGAGCTGTGCATGAAGTGTGATTTTATCGTGGTGGAAGCAAAACAGCAAAAGTCAGAGGGAATTCATGACGATGTTTATGTGAAGCGTAGTTTGGATCTTCTTTTGCTGCTGGTTCGGTCAATATTGTTTGGAGAGAAATAAAACCTGCAGCGTCAGAATCAGCGCAAAAAGACGTAAAAACGAAGCGCGGACCCGCCGACACATGAGAATCAGTGAGCTGTCCTTTCAGCCCCGACCGTGTCCGTGTCGTCGGGTGAGAAAGGCGACATCTCACTGATTCTGATCCGTCAGCGGTTCCGCGCTTTGTGTTTGCGTCTTTGTGCAGAATCCGTGTACCTGCTGTCACTTACTGTTTTAGCTGTTTGGTGGTTGTTGAAATTTTTGTGAGGTTTAACCTGAGATTCTGGCATTTCGGGCAAAATAAAGTTATATTAAAAATCGATTCAGGATTTTAATTAAACAATATCACGTTTTCCAAGCGAGAATCGATTTTAATCGATAATCAAAACCCGCCCCTATAACTGTGTAATCATGCTTATGTACATCTGGATAATGACACAAACTGTGTGGTGCTTCACTTTTTAATAAACTAAAAGACATAAATCAGGATCTGTAGTGTTGTTTATTTATATTATGGTACTTATCATTTGTGATATTTATTACTGTGTGCATACTTTATTGGAAGAGAAAACAAATCTCTTCCTTGCAGGCTCCATCGAAGAAGAAATGCTCAAGTAACTATGTAGCACGTAAACAATCCAATTCCGCAACACAATGTGATGGGGGAATCAGCTGTGTTTTGCTGCCCATTTTATTTCGAATCTGGCGCGAACCAGTGAACCAGTTCCCGAATCAGTCACGTGGTACGGACTGCCCGCGAAGCCTCGAACGTCACTGCATACGTAATCAAAGCGAGCCTCGATACGCGCTTCACCCCCCGAGATTACCCGAAGCGCGATTCGAAGCTTCGACACACAGGACACATCACTACTATCTACTGTGGAGAGCAGAGCAGCGGCGTAAAACACGTCCTCGCCGTACCTGGGTCCATCAGCTCCTCCAGAGGCGTGAGCAGTTTGGTGAGTTTCACCATTTGCTCCAGGAGCTGCGCCTAGATGACGGCCGATTCCAGCGATACCACCGTATGTCACCCGGCCAGTTTGAGGACCTGCTTTCCCGCGTCGGTCCCAGGATCGCCCGCCGAGACACCAACTACAGGCGCTCAATCCCACCTGCAGAGCGTCTGTCCATCTGCCTGAGGTCAGTAAAAGTGTTTAATACGGCAGTCCTTTATTGATACCTGTGCTAATGTATGCTAAACCATCCGTTCATACACTGCTAACATGGATGTGGTATGCTAACAGTGAATGCCGTCGGTGTTTACTGATAGCAAACTGTGGTATGGAGACGACTGTTTATAATATTTCTAGTGATACTCGACATCAAGTCCCGATTTAATTTGTCTTCTGCTGTTATCAGTGGTTGCAATGATAGCATGGCTGTGGTGTCATCAGTGTATGCTCTCGGTGTTTGCTGATATCACACTGTGGTATGAGGCCCACTGTTGGTAATCTTTGTAGTGATACTCTCCTTTTTTATTTACACCTGGTTTAATTCTGGTATAGTTGAATATTTGTATATAATCCCCGCAGCTGTCAGACTCTACAGGGGTCACCAGCCTTTCTTAAATCTGAGAGTTAGATAAAATTGTGAACAGTTTGGTTCATCTTTAGTTATATGGTTCTATCTAGCATATTCTATCTTGATATGCTGTCTTATCACAGGTTAATTTTTCATAAATATCAACAATGATTTAAGCAAGGAAAGGGCTACATGTCAACATACAACTCTTTATTTCTATTAATGTCTTACTTCATTCCTACCTGACTGACATGTCTAGGAATTATGAGAGATTGGCACACTGTAGTGGTAAACGTTGCTACCAATCAAATTATGATGTTAAAGTTAAAACAAAACAACTGTTTTACATTATATCTAATATATATTATGTAATTATCCTTATAATTACAAAATGTTTTATGTAAGATTTGTTTTGTAATTTAAATCTGATCTAGTTGGTGTGTTCCAACTACAGGGGGATCACACTCCTCAGCCTCCCTGGGAAAGTCTATGCCAGGGTGCTGGAAAGGAGAGTTCGTCCGTTAGTCGAACCTCGGATACAGGAGGAACAATGCGGTTTTCGTCCTGGTCGCGGAACACTGGACCAGCTCTTTATCCTCTCAAGGATACTTGAGGGTGCATGGGAGTTTGCCCAACCAGTCTACATGTGTTTTGTGGACTTGGAGAAGGCATTCGACCGTGTCCCTCGGGGAGTCCTGTGGGAGGTGTTGCGGGAGTATGGGGTGTCTGGCCCATTGCTACGGGCCATTCGATCCCTGTACAACCGTTGCAAGAGTTTGGTTCGCATTGCCGGCAATAAGTCGGACTTGTTCCCGGTGGGTGATGGGCTCCGCCAGGGCTGCCCTTTGTCACCGGTTCTGTTCATAATTTTTATGGACAGGATTTCTAGGCGCAGCAAAGTGGCGGAGGGCTTTCACTTCGGTGGCCTCAGAATCTCATCTCTGCTTTTTGCGGATGATGTGGTTCTGTTGGCTTCATCAGGTGAAGGCCTCCAGCTCGCACTGGAGCGGTTCGCAGCCGAGTGTGAAGCAGCGGGAATGAGGATCAGCACCTCCAAATCTGAGGCCATGGTTCTCAGCCGGAAAAGGGTGGAGTGCCCACTCCGGGTCGGGGATGAGTTCCTGCCCCAAGTGGAGGAGTTCAAGTATCTCGGGGTCTTGTTCGCGAGTGTGGCTGCCGTCAGCAGCAGTCATGCAGTTAAAGATAATTTCATGGTTTAAGTTGCAATAAATAAGTTAAAAATACTTTATTTTAATATATCAGATTTAATGTATACATCGTTGGGTTTAAAAATACACATTTAAATGGTTTACAGAATGTTTCCAGGGTGGAACCAATGTTCAGTCTGTTGTTTTGGGGTTGACAGTATTTTCAGTTGCACGCCACACTTGATAGAGGGCAGCATGCTTTCTTCTGTCACTCGGTGGTAGAGCTATGCAGACGCATGCAACGAAGTTTTCCAGCTGTGAAAAGAAGTGACACTGCAAGATGTGTTTTCATTAACCCCTGCAAGTTAATGCGGCCAATGAGGTATGCAATGTGTGTTTATGTCGTGATAGGGAAATAAGATGTTTGTTTGTAACTGAACTGTTGAGTTTATGGTGGTCACGTGTAATTTGTAAATGTAAAATTGTGAGTGTTTTATCTTGTTTAATAATGTGCTTTATTGTTTATTCTCTATGAGAACAATTTATTGTGGAAATTGATTATTCTATGTTGTTTGTATAGTTCTCACGGCATCGTTGGTGGCACCTGTGTGCAATAAATGCCAGTAAAAATCAAGAACGCCTTGTGTCCGTTTTTCAACTTGGAGGGAGTTACAGTGAGAACTCAGTCTGCTCGACATGAGGCGAGGAGACGAGGAGCTGTGCCTTTCATCCACTGAGCAAGAAGAAATTCATCGCACTCTAGCATCATACAGATAAGACTGTGCATACGCCAGTAACCTAAGCAGCAAGCAGTTGAAGTTTACGTGGATGATCCTTTAAGTGATACATTTAAAACAAGTTAAATGTTAAGAAGTGGATCAATTTTGTCAACTGCTTTAAAGGAACACTGTAAGAACTGAAACTTTAAGTAATCTGGTGCTCTGCATATTTTCTTTCTAAGTTCATGGTTCTGTCCAATTAAGAGTTTTTATAGGTGAAGTCATTTACCTATTTGTGTTATTTGGATGCTAGAAGTGTTGTAGAATTAAGTGCTGCGTTGTATGTGTTGTTGGTATTCGGAAAAAGTTCACCATATTTACGCGACTCAAGATGGTATTTATTTAGATATTTTATTAAGGTTTAAGATGTTGTAAATCTTGAAGGTATTATCCATTGTTAATGTTTTGGACAAGTTCACCTAAAGGCAAGGTTAAAGGTATAGCTATAATTTATTTTGTGCCAAGTAATAAGTAAACATTGCAAAATGGATCAAATGAGTGAATCTGAAACTAAGAATAGTGACTTACTTGAGGGTAGTAGTGCCACAAATGTACAGCAGTCACGTGAAGAGGAGCCACGAAGAAGTCAGAGATCTCGAAAGCTTACTGAAAAGGCTCAGCAACTGCATGATGATAAGTCAAGAAAACTTCAGCATCGTTTCACTACAACTTATGATAAGTGGAAAGTAACCGCCAAGCAAGCTAAGAAAATGATAAAGGGAGCCCCCTCTGTTGAGGTTGTTAAGGATTTGATGTGTAAGTTAAGTTGTGCATCAGCAAATGTGAAAAACGCATATGAAGATTTGCGCAAATGTGCTTCCCCAGACAGTGAGATCCGTCGTAGAGTAGACACCTGTGACGCGGTATCTAAAATAATCTTGGACAATGCAACCACTTATCTTCAGAATAAAGATAACGAAGATGTTCAGACAGAGGATTTAGTCTGGCCTAAGTCTAGTTCAGTGTTTTCATCTTCAGCTTCTCAAGGCAAAGGTAAGGGCTCTCAAAGAAGTTTAAGCTCTGCAAGCAGTTCCAGCATAAAGTCACGAAAGTCAAGCCTTTTCTCCATTAAGAGACAAGAGGCCGTAGCAGAGCTGGCTGCCACACAAGCTGCATTAAAGGTCCTGCAGGAGATAGAATGTGAACAACAGGAACTTGAAAGCCTTGAAGAAGAGGATAGAAAGAGGATTGCATTACAAGAGGAAGAGAATGTGGCAAGAAAGAAAGCACTGGAAGAGAAGCGCAGACAAATAGAGCGCTTACAGACTGTTAAGAAGCTAAGTGCGGCAAAAGCACGGTTCCAAGTTTATGAACAAGATGCAAGCTCAGATGAGGAAATAACAGAGTTACTTCATAACCACGCAGCTCAGCAACATAGATCTCCAGGAGCTATAAGGAGTCCACGTGAGCATCCTGTGATACACCAAGCAGATAGTGTCACAGTCCTCGCTGAAGCAATAGCAGAGTCTATTAATGTAAGCCGTCTCCCAGCACCTGAACCGTCTGTCTTCATGGGAGACCCACTAAGATACAATGATTGGAAGATGTCATTTCAAACCCTAATAGGCAGGAAAAACATTCCAGTAAATGAAAGGGTCTATTACCTTCGTAAATATGTTGGTGGACCTGCAAAAAGGGCCATTGAAAGTTATTTCCTATTGGGAACGGATGCAGCTTACAACTCAGCATGGGATATCCTGGAAGAAAGATTTGGAAGCTCATTTGTGATAGCTAAAGCTTTCAAGGATAAGCTTGCAGCATGGCCCAAAATTGGACCCAAAGACAGTGTTGAGCTGAGGGATTTTTCAGACTTTCTTAGAGGCTGCCAGGCTGCAATGTCCCAGATTAAGAGTCTGGAAGTATTGAACGATTGTGATGAAAATCAAAAACTTCTAACAAAACTGCCAGATTGGCTGGTGACCAGTTGGAATAGGAAGGTGATTGAAATAGAAGAAACGTGTAATGTGTTTCCTACTTTCAGTCAGTTTGTGGAATTCATCACAAAGGAAGCAAAAATAGCTTGCAATCCAGTAACCTCTCTTCATGCCCTGAAGTCCAATGATGTTGAAAAAATAAAGACAACAAAGACTCGAAACATTGGTGCAAAGGTGTTTGTGAGCAAATTGGAAGAGAATGTAGAACGCAAGAGATACACCTTTTGTGAAAAATGCAATCATGGTATTCAGACATGCTGGAAATTCAAGGAAAAACCAGTTGCCGAACGTGTTAAATTTGTCCAGACAAAGAAGTTGTGCTTTGGATGTTTACAACCAGGACATCATTCAAAGACCTGCAAAAGGAGGAGTGTTTGTGAAACATGTAAGGAAAAACACCCAACATGTTTACATGAAGATCGCGAAAGAGCAACCAGAAGAGAGAAAAGCAGTGATGAGCATGGGGAAAGTGTAAAAAACTCAAAATATGCTATGTCAACGGAAAGAACAGAGAGCAAACACACCCCTGAACCATCAAATGAAGCTACATCAAACAGAGTAGTGCAAGGTATGGACAGCATGTACTCCTCCACAGTTGTTCCAGTTTGGTTATCTGCATCGAGTAACCCAGAGAATGAAATTCTTGTATATGCACTACTTGACAACCAAAGCGACACCACATTCATTATGCAAGATAAAGCAGAAGCTCTGGACATGAAAGGGGAAGCTGTGCAGTTAAAACTCTCCACACTTTCATCCAGAAATACAATCATCCCAAGTCAAAGGTTAGTTGGACTGCAGGTGAGAGGTTTCTATTCATCAAAGAAGATTTCTCTCCCTGTAACCTATTCAAGAGAGTTCATCCCTGCCAATCTAAGTCACATTCCTACACCAAAAACGGCAAGAGCTTGGCTACACCTAGAGCATCTTGCTGAGGAAATTGCTCCATTGATTGAGTGTGATGTAGGACTTCTCATAGGATACAACTGTCCACAGGCTTTGCTACCCCGAGAGGTTGTCCCAGGTAAAGACAATGAGCCATTTGCTCAAAGGACAGATCTTGGATGGAGCATAGTTGGTTGTGTTAGCCCGTGTGTCGACTATGGTGATGCTATAGGAAGCAGTCACAAGATTGTCATGAAGTCAGTGAAACCTCATCTCCAGACATCTAAGAAGCTCACAAATGAAGTGAAATACATATGTCGAACCCAAGTTAAGGAGTTCATTTCACCACCAGATGTGCTGAGGATGCTTGAGTCTGACTTCAGTGAGAGAAGAGTGGAGGATGCTAAATTATCCCAGGAAGATTTGCGTTTCCTAACCATAATGGAAGAAGGAATCAAAATTAAAGCAGATGGTCACTGTGAAATGCCGCTTCCCTTCAAGAAAGATCGACCAAATCTCCCAGACAATAAGGTATGTGCAGTTCACAGGCTTCGATGCTTGAAAGGAAGATTTGAAAAAGACAAACAATACCAAAAGGACTACACGACCTTTATGAGTGAAATCATAACAAATGGGGATGCAGAAAGGGTCCCAATAGGAGAAATTAACAACAGTCCTGTGTGGTACATTCCTCATCACGGGGTGTATCACCCACACAAGCCAGGAAAAATACGGGTTGTGTTCGACTGCTCAGCAAGATATGAAGGCGTGTCATTAAATGATTACCTTCTCACTGGACCAGAATTAACGAACAGCCTGATAGGTGTTCTCTGCCGCTTTCGCAAGGGACAAGTTGCTATAATGTGTGATATTGAGCGTATGTTCCATCAGTTTCACGTCAAAGCAG